>NC_089144.1:25840453-26187708 GCF_009819655.1 Sylvia atricapilla | reverse complement strand
TTTTTAATCTGGATATTGCCTTACTGTGTAAGACTCAGTGACTTGATGGGCACTAGTAGTTCAACATAACACAAAGTCAAGACTATTAATAATTTGGAAAGTATATTATACTGAAAAAAATGACACCTAAAGCAACCCAGATCTTGCTGGCACATAGCACTAGCTCAACTACATTCGGTTTTTAAACACAATTACTTAGCCTGAAAGAACAGCTTTACCCATCTAATGTGCTAAGAAAGCATAGTTTGCTACTTGTCCTGTTTTTAAAAAGTGTCCTATTACTTTTGATGGAAGAAACTCATCTGTGTGTCCTTGAAATGGTGACAACAATACTTCTAATCACAAATAAACACCAGAATCTGATATTCAATAATAACTGACAGCATTAATTACCTGGAATCACCAGTAGACAGGTAAGCTTAAAACACTATCCACCTCAATTTGTTTTGTTGTCAATATGGAGAAAAGAATCCTTTAGCAAAGGAAGTAAAATTTCTGTTTCAAATACATCAGCAGCAAGTGCTTTTTGTTGCTCTGTTTCCCCAAGGCACTCTGAAAAAGACTCTGAGTGGCAGCAACAAAAACTTACAAAGCTCTGGTTAGATTTTTTCTTGTACAAACCTTATGAAGTATAAGACTTTGATGAAAGAGTGGAATTTGCTAGCTAAATTAATTTCAAGAGTTGGAGACTTAGTTTTCCAACTGTAGATTCCCGAAGGGTAATGTGCTTTAAGTTACAAAAAAAAAAAAAAAAAAAAAAAAAAAAAAAAAAAAAAAAAAAAAAAAAAGAGAAGTATTTTTGTGACAAGTTCAGCTTTTCCCCCACAAATAAATATATTTTTTTTTACTTTATTAGAGCAAACTGCTCCTATATTGCATTAGTGTTTTGATCACATATATTGAATATATTACAAAATAAAAAATGCATTTGCCTGTAAAAACTAGAGTGATCATAATATCCTAAATAATACTATTATAATATTACATTATATGAATTTTATTATAGTTTTCTTACTACATGCCATCTTGTTCTAAATACTCCCTGTACTTCCCCAATCCCCTAAACACATGCAACTTATTAAATCCACAGCATTCTGCCACAACACAAATTGAAATTATCACAAAGACTCACTCTGACTGAGTTTAACTCCTAAAAAAAAATTACATTTAATTACTGAAAATGCTCCTAATAATATGAAGATACTGGCAAAGAAAATTCCCAAGTACTTGTGAGATAAGGATCACACATAGAAACACTAAGGATCATCTTGGTGATCCATCTTGCTCTGTATCTCTTGCTTTGAGTTTGTACCAAATTTTATAACAGGAATGGGAAATAAGCTCTATAGTGCTATGAATCAACTCAGCTTCATGTGAGGTTTCAACTGTGTCATCTTTTAGAGGCCATCCTAATGCTGTGGAATAGGAAAATGTTGGATTTTTTACCTTTGTAGATACCTATCTAATGTAAAGATATTGGCACATGTTGTCAGCACCTTTTCAGCAGTTTTGATTTAGAAGAAATATGTCACAAATGTAAAAATGACTAATAATGATTAGAACAAATCTATAGTAGGATAATAAAATATCTTAACCCAGCACTGCAAAAAAAATGACTGGTAGCATTTTAAAATACCTAAACAACAAGAACTTCAAATAGCAAAAAAAAATCTTAAAAAATAATTTAATAATTGCAGTAAAACTGAAGAGAGGTTCCTCCCTTAGGATAAACAGCTAAAATTCCAGGTGGAAACTGTCAGTGCTTTATTAAATCCCAAAGATCTGATGCCTGGTCCTTAATGCAGCAGATGGCCATTGATGCATAGGCAAAGCTGGAAAGGGATTTTGTTCTTTCATCTGTTCAAACCATTTTCATTTTTTCAATTGCACTAGTAATGTGAGCCTGCAGTACATCCCTGAACTCCAAGTACCCACTGATTCCAGACAGGCTGCTCAAAAAGCAAACAGAAGTTAGGGACCATCTAGACAGTATTACTAAAAAAAAACCAGGAGAAATCATTTTATCTCTTAATCTTTGGGTTTTGGTGTTTTTGCCTCTATTTGTCTTGTTCTAAAGGAATTAACAATGAAGTCTCATTTCAAGTCTCATACCATAGAAAAGGTAAAAGAAAAAAATCTACTTCTTACCTCTTATGAATGAAATGACAAACAATGAAAGATTGGTGAGATTTCACTAGTAGTAGTATCTTTTCAGTTTCTCTTTTTTTGAGCACTGTTTATGTTAAATGTAACAGTGAGAACACCAGAAGAATTTAGAGGTATTTTACAGCCAAGATGCGATTTTATACTCATGGATAGGACAACTTCCCTGCCAAGAAATAACTAGTGTTTGAAGCAGAATAACTCTGGAACTGTATTTAGTTATGGATGTGTGACTGGAAGAAAAAAACCCTAAAATGCATAAAATGTTAGTTTAAATTGGAAGCCAATTACAAAGACCTACAGAAGAGCCCTTCTGTTTAAAACAGAAATGAAACACTAAACATATGTCAACTAAGATGATCACAGGATCACTGAATGGTTCAGGTTGGAAGGAGCCTCTGGAAATTGCCTGGTCCAACCCACTGCTCACACAATCCCAAGGAGTATGCTTGGAATTATATCTAAAAGACCAATAACTGAGAAAGCTTACACAGATGCCCTTGCTCATTTCCAAGCAAAAATGCTGCCCTGCTTTCCATTATACAAGCTGAATATTTACCTGTTTTTATACACAGACACACAGAGGGACACAAAACCCCCCAAACAAAAGAAGTATAAAAGAAGAACACCTTCTATGACAGAGAAGGCTCAGGAGACAAAGGGTAACATGCTAACTAATCTACAACCATTTGATGACTAGCTTGTTTCAAATGAGGACAAGATACGTATATTACAGGTAGAAAAAAGCTTAAAGACAAAATTTGTAAAACTACAAAGCAAATCAGCTACCAGAGGAAACAGTCTTATAACAAGTTACAGAACGGACAGTCGATGGAGATCAATAAATAATCCTTTACTTCTGACTATTGGAACAGCAGTGGAAAAATCTAGATCTAGAAAAATAAGAATGTATAAATGGCTATAATAATCTGCACCAAAGGTCCATCCAGAAGTTTGCAGAAAACAGTTGTCACAATCACTGGCAGATGGATTTAATGTGCTGTGTTTCCCATCCCTGACTCCTGTTCTAACCATGGGAAAGCCTGTGCTTTAATCTACGTGCATTTGTTCCAGCAAACCCACAAGCAGTTATCAGTTTAAAAGCATACTAAAAACTCTGATGTTTTTAAATACAACTGAATCCTGAAATTAATGAAATTTTGACAGCAAGCTAAACACATAATAAACTCTTTAGACTAACAGTGAATACTTTCTATAGTCACCAGAGATCCCCTTCAGGGCTGAGGAGCTCTGGAAATGGTGGTGACAGCAGCAAGGTGTGCTGCCACTGAGGATTTCAGCAGGCAGCCTGAGGTAGCCCTTGGGACAGGACTGGAGAGGGAGAGAGCCAAGGAGGGCTGAGCACACACCGAATAGAGGGAGACAGGCACTAAAGTACACATGATAGAGGGTGAGTTTGGGAAGAAATGGTGAGCAGTGAGCAATGACTGGGATTTAGGATGCAGCTTAAGAGCTGATGGAACAGCAGGAAAAGAGGGAATAAAGCTATTAGAGAAGAAACTCAACAGAAAAGTCTTTAAAATAACAGCAAAGCACAGGTATTGAAGGCAAATCGTAAAGAAGGGGAAAAACTGTCAGTGACAAAAAGAGAAGGGGGAACTAAACATGACCGGACAGACACATGAAAAAAGGCAGGAGTGCCATGGATATTTGAGAAAATATGGAAAGAGGACAGAGGATACAGCAGTGCCTCTGGGGAAAAAAAACCCAAAAAACCAACCAACAAAAACAGCCCCAAACAAGCAAAGCCTGAGGGGGATTAGATTAAAAATACAAGCCAGGAAGAAAAGCAGGGGTTAAGAGAAGGAGAAAGACTGGTTATGATTTGCATTCAAGTTATTTAACCTTTGATGTTAATAAAAGCATGTCTAAGTAAATATAGATGCTACTATACATACACGCAACCACACCAGAATCAAAACTACAAAATCAGGAAAAATTTCCTCTTCCCCAAACAGGAAAATACTCATACATACAGTAAACTTATTTTGTCTCCTATAAGTAATTAAAGTTAAATGGTACTGTTCATTTAAGTAGGAGTACTCGAGCATGTAACGAATATTATTATTTTACTAAACCCTTAAAATTCACCAAAACCAAGAATAATGTACTGAAACTACTTAATTCCATTACTTTACCTGCTCTAACATAATTAATTTTTCTCTTGGTAATATTAAATACAACCCTTCCAGGGATAGTAATTCACTTTAGCCAGTAATTCAGAAAACCTGTAGGTACCTTGGCATAGAGCATTTAACAAAATTTGATTTTAAGTTTTTGAGAAAAAAGAGTGCCCCAAACCTTTCCAAGATCTTTGTCTGAAAATTACAAGCTCTTCATCTGCAAATTTTTCATCATTTTATTGGATTCTTGAAGAAATAATATCTGAGTCATTTGCATGACTTCTTCTGGATCTTGTCCAATTCAAAGGCCTAATTATGAACAGCCACATGATTAATTGCTGAAATAAGCTGGCACTAAAGAATCTATTGATCTGACTGAAATTACTCAGACAAATCCAAAGGCAAGTGCTGACCATTTCCTGCAGATTTTGCAAAACAAATGTCTGTATATTTTTACCAACAGGACAAGACGTCTTTCCTCTGCAGCTATAACAAGGATTATTCTCAGAAGCAGACCATGTCCCAGCTGAAACGTGCCCCACTGAAAGAAAAGCTGTTACTTCATTTTTTAATGCACCCAACTTTAACACATTACTTTTACAGTTCTCCCCAAGCACATGCCCAAGTACCATGAACAGAGACTTTAAACCCTTGTCTTCCCACAAAGGCTACGTTCCCCTTAAAGAAAGGTCCTTGGCTTACAGGACTTCTAGCCTTAACAGCTCTGCATCAGTAAGAAAACCACTGTCTCTGCTACAGCAAGTTAATTCACCTCACTTAAAAAACCTTTCCATGAAAGGAGATTTGATATTTTTCTGGCAATTTTAATAAAATAGGATACTTCTAGACATAAATAACAGGTATCTAGCCTGCCTTAGGTCTTGACTTTTCACATACATGAGATTCATATAAAGCACAGATGTTACAGTTATTAGAAATGTTAAGAGGGCATATACAAAGCTTGCAAAACATTCTCCATGAAAGGGAACCCCCTGCTTTCCACCACTCCATTTCTGGCTATAGGTGAGATTTTTTTATAAGCTATTGCTAGTTATTTACAGCTGATTGTTAGGAAGCACCTTTCCAAGGACCAGTTTTTTAGCAATTCTATTCATAGGAGATCAAATGGCAGACCACAAAGTGATTTCAAGCCACCTCTCTTATCAAATGCACTATAATTAAACATGTTTTCAGTAGTGGGGAAAGGTACAAACAAAAAATGCTTCACCTTCCAGGTAACATTTAACAGATTTCAAATATAATTCACACATACTGAAACAACTACAGAAATCCCAAACTAATGTTGCAAAGACTGAAAATTGTTCATCTTATACATGCAAAAATGTTTTAAATTATCTTTAGAAGAGCAAACACATTTTCAGGAACTGGTGCCCAAGGAATACTTGGCATTCCTAAGAAGCTCTAAGGAAAAATACATTAAAAATGTAAATGTAAAATGTAAAAAATGTCCTTAATATAAGGATGTATAAATGGCTATAATAATCTGCACCAAAGGTCCATCCAGAAGAATATCTGGTCTCCAAAGAGGCCAAATGAATGCCTAGGAAAGACTGTAAGGACAGATCGAACGTTTCCTGAGTTTTCCGGCTTTAACCACTAGTGGCTCCCGAACTTCCTGAGCCAGATGTGGTTTCCAGACAGTACACAGACCCCAGTGAATTTTGTCCAGTTTCCTCCTGAGCCTCTGCAACCCTGGGACACACATGGCATGCCATGATGCACAGCCCCAGAGCTCAGCACAATATGTGAAATCTTTTTTGGTTCTGTTTCCTTTTGTCATTTCTGCAAGTCCAAACACCATAGCTGTGAGTAATCATAATCTTCCCCAAAAAAAGCAAAACTACCCAGTGTCTCTTGCAGGCTTGTCTGTTAAAATTTCATATTCTTCATACAAAAAACAAAACCCCACAACAAACCAGACCCCAACACAGAACTTTACAAAATAACTGTTAATTTCATATTCCACTAACTTCTTTAATACCGTTCATCCACAAGGTTATTTAATCTAAGAAAATCTGCAGGATTAGAAATTCAACAGGAGTGGGGAGGAAATTGTTCTGGAAACACTACAAAGACATGTCTGTAAATCTGATCTACTGTAAACGATATTTTCTATATATTAATATATGTTTGTAATTCATATAAGAGGTGAATGGACACACATTTGTTATTGTTGTTTATATCAATTTGAAAAAGTAAACAGACTCTGACTGCCCTGCTGCAACTACGACAACACACCATGTGTCCTAACAACACATCATGTGTCTTAACTTGGGCACTGAACTAACATTTTGAAAGAAATGTATGCTTTCTGCTTATGGAAGACAACATCCTTAACTCTTAAATGGAAAGGAAAGTCAAAGAACAGTGTGTGATTTTAATGATTGGTCTTTCAGATACCATATCCTGGGGTGTACAACTAGATTTGAAAGTGAGACACTTAAAGCTCATGTTGCACCAACAATTTAGCAGTTTATCAGCTGACCTCTGATTCCACATAATTGATTAAAAGCAAAGCAAAATTACTGAAAAATACGTTAATTAATACATTTCAATCTAATTAAAATAGTCCACAACAAAAGCCCTAGATTTAGTGAACATTACTAGGGTTTAACAGAGTGATTTATTTTGGAAAGAAATTTTATGGCACAATGAATTCAAAACAATTTCCCAAGTAGGTGGATGCAAAATACTCTGCTGACCTCTTTTGCCCTGGAAACATTACTTTTTCCCATGCTGCCAACATAAGAAAGATGGTAAGCTGCACTTGCTTTAACAGGTTACAGTCAAGGCAGCTCAACGTGTTAAGTTCAAAGCACGTGACAGTGAAACCACACATTCCAACTCTGAATAGCTAACCCACAGCACACCATCAAATTTTAGGAATTTTATGGAACCAGCAATTCTCAGGATTATTGTCAAGAGGAGATCAAGATAAAGAGATTATTATTTACCTGCCAAGAGACGGCTCCCAAAACAGCAGTGGCAACAAGGCTGAAAAATACCAGCTGTTCTGAGATCAAACAGAAGTGACGCATTCCTTTAGATGCCATGACTCTGTCCAGGCTGTTGTTATCTGCACGGTGAGTATAGTACACCTTGTGGCAGTCATTTAATTTTGTGTGAAATCCCCAAAGAGTTATAAAAAAAATCACATGACAGATCATCCAGAAAATTCCAAAAATAGAAAAACCAGGTATCACAAAATACCAGAGATCCAAATAACGCAGTTTAAAGGCTGCAAGAATGAAAAAGATCAGTTCAATGACTCCAACTGAGATGACAGAAAGCCGCCTGCAAATTTTACCCCGGTACAGGTAGGGCTTCCATCGCTCAGTAACAGAAAGTCCACTGAAGTAAACGTCGAGAAGGGGATCTGAAATGAGGCAGCTGAAGAAACACGCCAAGGCAAAAGGGTTTGTGGGGATCTGGAGTGATGGAAAAAAGAGCAGGGATGCAATGGCTCCAAAAATTGCCAGATTTGGAATTGCCAAAAAAGACTTCATACGTAAGTCAATAATCAACATGGCCAAAGCCAAGACCAACAGAATAATGCTTACAGATTTTTCTACCAGCATAGTTGTGCTGGCAATTGCAAATCCAACTAGCTCCAAAAATTCAACTGTTGTCAGCAGAGTTGGTCGATGATGGACACAACCACAAATCCTCTCAACTAAAGCACACAATATCCGTAAAACAATGGCAGAGAGAAGCAAATATTTTGTAGCTTCTTCTTTCACATCTGTTTTGAAGGCAGAATTATTGAGAAAACAGAGAAGGCCAAGTAAAAAACCAAACCAAAGATTGGAGAGACTCAAACTTGCTGTTTCCATTGAAAAATAGTAGTACAGTATGCTGGCAATTCCAAGAACAAAGAGTCCCAGAATAAATATTACCAAAATCAGTGCATCTGCAGTTTTTTCCCACCTGACATAAAGGCCCATGCAAATGGCAACCAGCAGGTTGATTCGGGCAAGATAACCAAGGTATCTGACTGATGAGTGCATGTTCACTTCTCTGTTTGCTTCTTCTAGCCTTGTCATTGCTGCATAGAGACAGTGACTAACACAGTAACGCAGTGACCTACACATCTACACTGCAGTTAGGGGTTTCACCCACTTGACTGACAGTAAATATTCAGGTTTCATCCACCAAACACAATGCAACTGCTGCCCTCTGTAATATCATTTCAGTAACAGTGGTCCAGAATCCTGGATGTCCTGGAAGAGAATTAAGAAAAGTTTAAGTGGCAAATAATTCCTTTTAAACATACAGAACATAAACATGACTCATCCCATCTCACAAAGAAGTTTAATATCTACAGTAAAAAAACCAAACCAAACCAAAACAAAACCCAAAACACCCACATGAAAAAGACCAATTAAGTATGAAAACCAATATAAAATGGGTTCTGCATAAACCTTATTTCATAACTTGAATGAGAGAAAAACAATCCTGGCTTGGACAGTTTTCCACAAAACTCATCTATTATGTAGCTGTATTAGATATCTACGGATATTCAAACCCCTTCTATGATAGCCACTTGCTTCTAGAACATTTAATAATTATTTTAAAACCCTATTTTATTTCACCATTACATTTGGTAATTTCTCACTTTATATTAAATCTTTTCAGCATGCTTTGCAAGACTTCCTTTTAGCAGTCAAATAAGTATATGATTTACAAAAAGAACTTCCCACTCAGTTAATGAGCTTAACCCACAGCAAAAAAGACATTATTATCTCCATTTCACAAAAGGAGAGTGGATACACAGATATAACAACTGGTTTGGCATGATTTTCAGAGATTTCTCCTAATGTAAAATGAAAGTCTTCATTTGCACCCCTGCAAGCCAGCTCCTCCCCTCCTCAAAAAACAAGAAAACAAACAAGCTGATCAGAATAAATATTACATTTAGAACACAAGCACCTCCTACTCAGATCCATTTAACTGATGTGATTTTCTTTTTAATATAGTTAGGAACAGACAGTAGTATTTTTAAGGGGCATTTTGTAATGTTATGGGCAGAGTCTCCAACACAAAAAAAAGACTTCTATGTAGCCTCTATAATTTTTTAAGAAATTGACTAATTGTCCATCTTACAGAGACTTCTGAAGAGTTACTGGTATGATAAAGAAACCAGCATGCCAAGAACATTTAGTGTTAGGTTACAGCTTACTGCTTTTATTTATCATGGTGGAAGCGTTAAAAGACACTCAAATGCAAAATTTAGACTTTATTCTCTCTTGATTTTTAAATTCTTATGTTTTAAACGAGTGAGCAACAAATGATAAAGTGAATTGAGTGCTTTATCCATAAGTCTTGGTAGATTCGAAGACTGACACGCAGCGTAAACCAGCTTAAATCAATTGTTGAAGAGAAAAACTAGGCCTAAGAAATCCTATTGTTTAAATGACTTTTTGGTAACATGTATTTTCAAATTATGTTATATACCCAACAACAACACAGATATTACTCAGAAGAACTATGCATTAAAAATCTGTTTACCTGAAGCAGAATACATACCATATATTTAAAGCAAATTGCTATTACATGAAGTTATTGTAAGTTCAAAGTTCTTTGGATTTTAACTGTGTTTCCATAGCACTCATTATTACTACTGTTTTACAGATACTGACTTAATTCTGAGTTTCCTCGATGCTTTATATCTCACAATATCTCTTCCCTAACTTAGTAAGGTACTTTCTGTTCCTTTCGCCCTTTTGTTTCTCCATTATACAGATAACAGAAACTCGCGTTAGCTTTCATATTCCAGGTCACGATACTTTAGCTTTCATAGCACTGACTGCATTCAGTGTTTCTGCATCTCACTGTTTCTTGTACTACAATCAACATTCATTTTATAGACAACTTGAATCATTCATTTCAGCTGCTACACATGCCCTCCCCCTCCCTCTCTCGATCTCTCTAGCTCAAACCACGAATACAGAGAAACGATTTCTTATCTCCTTTCAACCTGCAGCGCCGACGTGATTACCGCTACTCTGAAGAACATCTGCCACGCCATTCTGTTTATCTGGAATCCTGAGCCTTTCTGGAACCCCTCCAAGCCAAGGGGCTAACCCTATAAACGTTCAGTTGGACAACAGCCCCAGAAGCCAGCAAGGAATGAGCCCTTTGCATAAGAACAAATGACAAAGCTCCCACGTCACACCTGGCTTGGATTTTTGCTGGCATCACTAAATTGTTTTCTGTGGGATCGTTAAGAGCAGCAAACTCCCCTTCCAGGCAAGCCACTCTGACAGAACACAACTCTCACTGGGTCGGCTCATGCAAAGTGAAGTTTTGCTGCCAACACACCACAAGAAACACGAAACTCCTCTGCTCCTGCCCCACCAGCTGCTTTGGGTGCGGGAGCGGTGGAATAAATGGGGCAACATGTCCGTTCCTACTGCAAAAGAATCTTCCACAAAATCTACTTGGGCACAAAGGATTTGCAAAATGATAGCTCAGACTGTGAATGCATTCTCGTCTTCCTGACCCCGCCTTCTAGCCAACTAGCATGAATGTGTACTCCTAAACCACACTATTAAACATTAGCATTTTTTAACCAAAATACATGGTTGACTTTTTATGAAGAGGAAAACGTGCTTTTTCATGATTAACATATCTCATCAGACAGCTATTACCAAAAAGACAACAGTAATTAAATTTTAAGGAGAATCTTCAATAACTGATTTGTTCTCTAGAACACAGCTACTTGCTAGTAATGTCTGTCAATACTTTGTTTACACAAGGACTGTTCAAAGTCCTGGGAGGGGGGTAATGCTGTTCTGTTTGTTTTAAACAAATGGCTTTAAGGTTTCAGGCTGAACGCGACTTACAGATCTCAGCAAATCACATTGAGGTTAAAACCAGAATGTGGACGCACCCTTGCAAGTATTTGTCAACTTTTGCAAACATAATTTCAAGGAAAACCTGGAGCCTCATCAACATTTAGAGACCAAACTAATAGCTTTCCCATATGTAATAGCTATCCTATATGTAAGGAAATGCTACTCTCAATGTAACTTTTACCCTAACTCGTCTAAGAAAGTTGAAAAAACAACCAACCCCCAGAGCTGGTTCAGTAGTTAAGCCCAGGTGAGAGCTATTCAAAACAGTGAATCCACTTTCCTTTCCATTTATTCTTCCATTTTAGCACTTTTCTTCTTTTTAATGCAATTCTGTAAGAGTTTAAACAAACAAACAAAACCAAAAAAACCCGAAACAAAACATCAACAAGAAAGTCCTATTTAGCTAATACATTAACACAGCCGACTTTAAGCCCCCGGTGAAGGCCCGCGTTAGTTTCCAGATGTTGACGTCGCGCCCACAGCGGGGATGTCCGGCTCGGGGGAAGGGCCCGTCCCCGGCTGCAGCTGCGGGGCCGGCCCGGCCAGGGAAGGTCAGTGACGGCGTGGGGCTCGGCGCCGCGGGGTCCCCGAGCAGCCTCCCCGCGACACCGATCCGTGCTGGCGGCCCCCGGCGGTGCCCGCCCGGCCGCCCTCGGGGACGCTCCCGCCCCGCCCGGCCCGCTCTCACCTCAACAGGCGGCCCGGAACCTTCCCGCCCCCCGCGCCGGCCGCCGCCATGCCGAGGCCGAGGGCGGCCCTTCCCGCTACGGGCCGCGCCGAGGCTCAAACGCCGCCGCGCCGCCAGGGCGCGGCCGGAGAGAAGGATGAACAAACCCCAGCGACCAACCAATAGCCCCAACCAAAGCCATAATCAGCGTCAGCTGGTGCTTAGGCATGGAAGCGGGAAAACTGTTTAAATCAGGACTGCAAGGCAGAGTGAGCCCTCCGCATTCTGCGGTCCGGCGTGACTCGTGCACTTCCCCGACTTGGTGTCGGAAATGCCCTCGCAGGCAGGCGAGCAAGGAGCGGGAAGGTTCTGGATCATGGTAACTCCATGCCCTGGCCGAGAGAGGCAAAACAGGAAGAGTCTGAACGCCAGGCTGCTCAGGGGCTCTTTGAACTGCAGGTGGGCTGGGCTGCTGCAGAGACGAATCCTTTGGTCGTGTAATCTGTCATCACAACCAGCACCTTCTTGCCCTTAGTCAAAGAAGCACTAGGGCAGCGTAAACACCCAAGCTTGCCTCTCTGTCTTTCCTGACTCAATTATTCAGGCAACTGATTCACAAAAACCTCAGTCACCCCCCAAATTATTACACCTCTTCAAACATTAGATAAAACTGGCCCGAAGGCCTCAAAGTTACACGGGTTAAAAACAAACAAAACCAATGAACCCCCCAGATGAACAAAGAAAAGCCCCAAACCCAAGCTAAAACAAAACAAAATTCCACAGTCTAAGAGGTTTTCCTTTAACAAACACTACAGTAGAAATCTCAGTTGCCTACAGTGAGGGTCACATACATGCTTCAGACACTTTACCAGCATTATGGACAACACTTAATTGCACTGTATTGACCCAACCATGATCTTGTTGTACTCAAGCAACTGAGAAACTTCTTTGTGAATGTTTTACTTAGAGGGTAAAATAACCCAACTAAGTTTCTGTGTAAGTTGGTGAAACAAAGCCTTTCTGAAAAGACACCTTGCTATTCCTACAGGTCGAAAACAATTGAGGGAAACAGAAACAAGAGGAAAAACGAGCAGAAAACTTGCTGCTGATTCATGGAGATGTGATTAAAAAGCCTTAGAATGATCACACTTGTAAAGCAAGTCAGGCACTTTTCCTGAAGCAGAATGAGGCAGAAAGGATCTGCAGGAAGCAACTCTGAGCACAGCTGTTTAGTGAAATGTTATTTAGACATCTTCACTCTCACTTAAGAGATCAGAATATACCAGATAGTCTGTGCAGTGCTGGGGACACACTTCAGTTCCGCAGAAATCCAGTCTTCCTAGAACTTGTATCTAAGCAGGAGCCTTGAATTTTCAGTTCTTTGGACTTCTTTTCCCACTGCCATCCTTTTCCCAACACCTCCAGTATTCAGACCCACAACGTAGAAAAATACAGTAATGATATCAAAGGGGCAAAATACAGTGGTGCTGTAAAAGTATTTCAGTGAGATAGAGAAGAAATTAAGGAGGAGTAGAGAGAGATCAGAGGAAGTGCATGAGAAAGTGGGCAGGCAAAGCAACATGGTAACAGAATGAACTGGAGGAACTTAAAAAACCCTTCCAAAAAGCAAAGACCACAACTGAGATGCAGAAGCTGAAACTGAACTACTAAATTTAACATCATTATGGGTTATAAATAAACCCGAGACAACTATCTCCTTGAAAATAAAGAAAATAGCTTTGCATTGGTTTCAATGAATTTCAGCATAAACAGGCTGCACAGAAAGAAAAAAAGACAATAGCGCTACTCCAAAGAATTTTTAAAAATGTTTTCGGTTTTTCAGATTTTTTTTTAATAAATGTGCTTTGTTCACAAAAGTAGTGACATAAAAGACAACAGAGATGCTAATACATGTTTTCTTCCTTTTCTTCTCCAGCACCTTAAGAATGATAGATGTCTTGCACAGTCATAATTTTCAAATATTTCATAACCTAGAAATAATATTCTTGCACCAAAGCCAAATATACAAGAACTCCTGATATCACCACTTTATTATTAAGGGAGATGTAAGTATTTATGTAAATCACACTTTCCTCCTCCACCACAATCTATTGTCCCTTGTGAAAAAAACCCAGTACAAACCAAACAAAAAAAGCACCCCAAAAACAAAACCCTCCACAAAACGAAATAACCAATAAACCTACTTTGGGCATTTAGAATGATCAACAAGAAAACCAAGCTGTTATGAATTTCAGGTTGCTATACCGCAGTGCTGTCACCAACCTTCCAAAAAGGATTAAATTTGAAATCTTAATATTTAAACTATTTGGGGGGATAAATATTGATCTGAGTTGCATTTCTTTGTGTATGACTCACAAGCCAATTTACAGTAACCAATGCCAACACACAGGTTTGATGGTGTACTAGTTTTTAAATTGACTATCAGTTAAAATATTAGGTACACTTTGAAGAATGCACATATTAACCACCCATAAACAGCTGAATTTACAGCAATATTTTAACATGACCACTGCTGAATTCAGTGGTTAATTGGGAAGAAAGGCTTTCAATGACAAAAAATTTAATGAAAACAACTGACTTAAAGTCAATTTTGAGCCCATTGTGTATTTCATTAGAGAAGTATCCTCTGTAACAAAAATTAGCAAGTGAACCATGACTTTTGTATGCATAACCTTATTTTCTTCTTTTTACACATCAGAATATAATTGTTTGGTTTGTATAACTATCATTCAGACTGAATAATAAATTTTTGGGAATGCTTTAAATTCAAGAAGAGACACAAAAAGCTTATGTTAAAGAATACAGCACCACAGTCCAGATCACATCTGAGTGTAAGCTGGACCAATGCGATTACTCTATGTAGGAAATACTATAAAAGAAAAACAGGTAGGTCAAACTGTGACACATTCAGTGCAAAACTTCAGTGGAAGGAGTAAGTTTCATTTTTGTTGCAACCACTGTAAAATCCACACTACAACTTCAATTTATCTAGCAACTTTCATATTATAAATACAATGTGGTGGTTTAATATGGTGTAAGATATTTCATCACAATCACCTGTGACACTGCATTAATATTTTCTTACCCATTTTCAGAAGTCAGAAATAAATCATGATCTGGCAACTAGTTCAAATCATTTACTATTAGGCACTTACATATAGATACAAGAGCCTAATATCCAAATCTGAAAATTCTGGCCATTATTTTTACACGGAGGAAAATCTAAGCTAAAATAATAAAGAATACTCTTTTTTTAAACCACTGAATAGAATTGCTTTTTCCTGCGAAAACTCACAGATTCATTACACAAGTCAAAAACTTAATAGATGTAAAAAGAGATGTTTCATCTCCTTACACTGCAGACCAGTTTTCAGTCAGTTTTTATTTAACTTAACAGGAGATTTTTTTGGGTGCTAATAAACAAACAAAAAACATGTTAACTTCACTTGTGTGGTCTGAGTTACATGGCTTTATGTAAATATGTGTATCCTTGAAGAACTGCACAGTTATGTTCCTTCTTACAAAATCAGTGTGTAGTCACTGGCTAACTTAGAAAGTCTACAAATAAGGACAATTCAAGAAAAAGTTGTTTCTTTTAAAAATGCATAAATAATTTACTTTAAAACATGACAAAACTCACCTTGTCCCCCCAAAAAAACACAGTTGGAAGAGAATACAGAACACCATAGTTGGGGAAATACTGATATATGTTAGTGCTTGTATACTCATAAAACTGCAAAACATATTCCAGCTTTGAAGTGAAACATCATTGTCTAAGACGTACCATACTCTGGGGGAAAAGCCTCTTCAGAAATTGCTGTTTATGCAATGAAATTACACAGTATGTGTAACTGTGGATGAATATATTCCAGTGTTTTGGTGTTACATCAAGAGGGCTGCAATAAACATAATATCAAATGTGCAAGCATTATAGTTTCCCCAGCCCAGGCTTAACCAGAGTAAAACAAATTTTGGAAGAAAAAAGTTTGTTCCATAATTAAGAAGGGACATTTGTAACCAAGTGTCTTAACCTATCTGCACATTTCACTAAAGTGCAAATTATTTCTTCCTACATATACTTCTCAGAAGCCCACCAACTCCAGTGCCTTAAGCTCAACCACATTGAGTTAAAATACTGAAACAACATTTAACAAATTAAATAGAATTCACACTTCACAGCACTAAAGAAAAGAATGGTACCTTTCTGGAAAAAAAAACAACAGTGATACAAATCTAAAGAAAGTAACAGCAATTTATGCTATGACATGAGTCATTTGCATAAAACCTGTATTTTTTTCACTTTCATACAAGAATAAATTTTAAAATTCAAAAGTAGAAAAAAATAGCAAACTCTGTAAACCTTTGCATTTTCTTTATGCAAACCATTTTTCTGTGTTGAGCCCATGTTAGTATAGCAAAATTAGTTAAGCAAGAGGTTTGACTGAAAGGGCATTTCAACGACTACATTAACTTAGAAGCAATATAGGATCTTCTAGCTCATAGAAAGGAATGGAACTAGACTGGCTTTCTCCAGAGTCTGAGTCATAGGGAGCATCAGGGAGCTCCATAAAACCATAAGCTAGCTGTTCATCTTCTGTGTCTGACCGAACATAGCAGGCAGTGTTGGAATACTCCTCATCCTCTATGCTGTTGAAATCCTGTGGGATGTACAACATTCCTGGGTAGTTCCTGCTAACTAAGTCACTTGTTGTTTGCAGGGAAGTTTTCCTAAATGCCATCAGGTGCATGTGAGAAAACTTGGAATACTTGAAGCGTTTAAAACCCAAGGACTCTATGGCAATTTTCCAGCTTTTCATCATCATAGCCCGGCGATTCTGATGAGATGAATCAGGAGTTATTACAAGCAATAAGCCATTTAATACGAGAAGTTCATGTGCCTTCTTGCAGCATATCCATCGTTGATAGGGTGATGGAAAGTAAGAAAGAAGGAGCGAGAAAACAACAACATGGAACAGTTCTCCAGGTAGAGAATCAATTGGATTTTTCAGTTGCTTAAGAAAGGCATCTATAGCATCTTGTGCCAGTTGAAGAGGTTGCTGAATTTGAAGATTTAGGAAGTCGCATTTGTATACGCTCTGGTGGAGTGACAAAAACAGAAAACCAAACATCAAAGTTAGTTTAAAGAGCAAATACAATCAAATCCACAGAAAAATCAATGATTCCATTAAAGAGACGTCAAGCCTGTTGAACATTCCTCTTGCTTTAAATTAATCTAAAAGAAAAATTTAACGCATATGCAAAATTTTAGATGTGCAGTGTTTTACTAGAGATAGCTGAGAACAGTTAATTAAAAAAAAATTATCCCCAAAAGAAAAAAGTATTCAATCAACTATCTCACAAATTATTTAAGAACTCAGATGATTGCTTGTGTTTTTTACAGGTGCTGAAAGCCTTTTATAGGTTTCTATAAACTTGAAATAAGTAATTAGAAACTAGATTTGATACCTCAGAATTTCTACCAGGTCTTTAAAAAGAATCCAAAATGCTCAGTAGTTTGGTCGCTTGAAAAGAAGTGTCATGTTTTTATTGGTAAAGATACAAGGAATAACAAGGCAATGTAGATTCTGAAGTTACAAAACTGATTTGCTGCAGTGACATACATGCATGTTTCAGCTTTGCTGTAGATGCAAAGTGTAGTGGTACACAGTTAGGCAGTTATCAAAGTAAGCCAAGGACTACAAGTCATGTGTTGATCATTTGTGCATTCAAGCTGTTGTGGGCTAGAAATCACACCACAATGCAACACAGAGAGGAATAAAATCAGCAAGCATTCAAAAAGTAAACGCATGTGCTTTAGTGAATGTAAGTTTTGACACTTCATCAAAACCTGGGACTGACTTTTCACAAAAAAAAGTAATAAGGTATAATGTTGTGATCTGATAGCAACAAAAATTGTTCCTTATGCCCAGAGATGTGCAGTGAATGACAGACATTGAAGAGGTAAGTAAATATAAAAGCAGACACAAAATATTCTGTGGAACACATCTGAAAGGTAGAATTAAATCTGCTGCATTTTAATACCATGAAAATAGTAGCAGTGGAAAAAAGTAGAAAAAGTGTGTTTTATGAAGCAATATTCAAAAAAGACTAATAGAACACTATTGCAAGGGTATTCATAAAGAAACTAATATGTACAATTGTTTTCAAGTAGAAGAGAATATTATTTCTGTTCATATAAAATCACATGCTCTTCCAAGACTAAGCAGAAAATTACAAAAAGTAATCAATGTTCAAAAATATCTGATTTATTTTTCGTTAGCTTTTATTTTGGCCTTCAATATGGCAAAGATCTAGAAAAAGATTTGCATTATGTGGCTATAACCAAGAAATTTTAATTGTAACCATTATACCTGTAGGGCTATATTCTGTTTCCCTGTAATACTGAGAACAGGAAATTACAGTACTAATTTCATTATATCCTCTAGTAAGTTTTAGAAGAAAGAAGCATTTTGAAAACTGATTGTTCAGAATGATGCACTAATTTTACTTAGAACTTCAAAACTTCAAGGGTTATAAAGTTAGTGGTCACATATATGCAGTAGTGAGAAACACTCTCTGAGTAGAGGAGAAACACAAATTATAAATGCAAAAATAATGTTAAAGAAAATTTCAGGACTAAAACATGTTTCAAGTGGAATCTGTAATCATCTTTTGGACAAAAATGCTGCTAAACTGGAATTTGCTACTAAACTTTTGATATACAAGTCTTGAACTAATGTTTAAGTCCTCAGAGACGCTGCAGTTGTAACTCAGTGCATCCACTTACATTTAAGAACACAATCCTCCTTTAGTGAATAATTTGCATAAATATTTCATAGAATATTCTGAGTTGGAAGGGACACTCAAATATTGAGATATATATTCTAATTTTTAACTCCAGTACCCTTCCAGCCTTTTTTTTTTTTCTGGTCTCAGCCTATATAACTCCAATACAACACCTGCTGCACACTCCAGTCTCAGTTTCCATCCTCCTAGCTTCTAATAACACGTTTACCTCAGTGTACTTTACACCAGGACACTGGAAGTGAGTGCATGGTGCCTAACTAAAGAAAATACTAATCTTTTCTTGGTAAGCAGTTTCCTTTTCTCTCAAAACCCAAAACCTTTCAATGGAAATATACAGCTTGCATTTTCTGTATGTGAAACAGAGATTCTAAAAATTTTGAATTGAAGACATTTATCCTTCAGCTACGTAACTAACATTTTGGTTCCTTTCCTTGTGTATTTCTTTGTGTATTTCCAGAAATTAAATCCTTCTTACTCCTCCAAATAAACTGAAGTATTACTCAACTACTTAGTATATATTCAGAGCATTTCTATGTGAAGGTGGATAATGTTTTTTTTTTATTAAAGCAAGAACTATTTAACCCTCTAATTAAGATAATTTAATTGGCACTGTGCTTCAATTTGTTTTAAAAGGTACCTAAGTATCTTACCTAAGAAATCTGCTAAATCAGAAAATTTTACCAGTTTATTTTATTTTCAGCTTTTACCTCAACTTATCAGGAAAAATTTTTCAAGCCAGGAGATGACATTAACTACCATAATAAACCTCTGGTTGTTATTACAAAAAACTTAAATCAGCCCAGGCAACCGCTGGCCTAAAGAAAAATTTATTCAGAAGGTTATGGTGCTGATGCAGCTCAAAGCAGAGTCATCTTCAGTACATCAGGGCTCATTAATTCTGTTTTGGAAATAGGACTAAGCTCATTCTAGCAGATGTGTTTGACTGCTCAAACTGTACTCCCTGTCCCTCCAAGAGCTCTTGCTAGCCAGGCTTCAAGGTGCCCTGAACAACCCAAAGCATCCAAGAGAATTAAAGATGTTCATGAGCCTGAGAGAGGCCTCAGAGTAAGCATGTGTGTAACCACATGGACATTAGCACTCTGGGAAGCTCTTACCATGAAGCTATGGTACTAACCATGTCAGACAACCAGAAATCAATTATCTTATTGTTCCCTTTGACTGGGAGAGAATCTAAAGAACTGGTTAGTACATCGAAATTGCACATGTTCTTCCTTTAAATCCACAGAAGTTAATTCTTCAAGACTTTTCCCAATAAAGGTTTTGGCCCACTGTACATTCAAATTGATTTTCATGAGAACAAATGCAGCTTTCTTATGAAAGCAGAACAACAGATTTGAGAACAGGAAAATATCGACTAGTTATACTCAAAAATTAATGTTTAGGTTCAACTCATGTAATGTTAGGTACCTAGGCTGCCATTATAGTCACTGGAGAACTAATCAATACAGAACCCAATTCACCTCACCATCGAACAGCAGCTATTGAGGTTTAACTATTTTTGATAGTTAAATGGCATTCATTGACTATAATTAGAACTTAAAGCCTGAGATGTAGACACTGAGGATCTATGTGTCATAGCAAGAAATTCACTGGCTGTGTATTACCATTTTCAATGCCACAGGCTGCCATTTCAATGGCATGTATCTTTATTACCTCCTGTGTCATGCCCAGCAGCCCTACACAGTTCTACAGCCTCCAAAGTAGTGGAAAGCAATCATGATGCCTGTGTTTCAAATTAGGCAAGACAAAATCTACTCAAAGTTTGTGTTTTAGACAGAACTAACATTGAGTTGCTTTTAAAAGTAATTTATCAGACTCAAATTTTTAAAGAGTATCTTTCAATATCTCTCAGCATATATGCAAAAGTACAAACAAGGTGTTAACAGACTAAACATGGTAAAAAACCCAAACCACCAGGCATTTAGTATGTAAATCACACTGCAGCAAGTAAGAGAACATTACTTTCCAGTTCAGTGTATTATTTCATCTCTGTGCTTCTCAAGAGGGTTACCTTAGGCCACAGATTTTAACAGAGCCTGATTTTTAACTATAAGTAGTCAAGGTGTGTATAGTCAAAGGCTTTTCTGTTTTCTGTCAGAAATGGATTTCTGTGTCTTTTAAAAACATTTTATTCGACTTTATCCTTTTGCATTGTTGATAAATGGAATTAGTGACAGCAGTTGGGTCAAAAGCAAAAGATAAAAAGAAGATATGATTACAGCAGAATTAAGGCATTTGAGAACCTTACTGCCTAGGCAAAATGAAGCAATTTACCCCAAATATGCTGATAAATTTGTCCTCTGGATTTTGGAAGCTTAAAAATATTTCTAGCCATAAGTAGAAATGCTCCCTTATAGTGCCCTTCTGATTACTAAATCTCCCCAGAAAAACTCAATAAATACAGTCACTGATCATTTCCTTCTGTCAGTGAATACAGCTTCTGAGAGGTTCTTGCCTAAGCATAAGGCTACTTAACCATTATTTAGACCTTTTTTAAGATGCAGGGACTCATCTGAAACATCATTAAAAGATGGCTACTAAAATTTTCTAATAACAAGATTTGTAACACCATTATAAAGGCATGACTCTGGGATAAAAATTGTATTTTTAAAGAAGACACCACTTTAGAGCCTGTTCATGGCAAAGGATGTAGTGTTTAGCTCCTACTAAAACATATTTAGAAAGCATGTAAGTATTATGTAAGTACTTTCTTACAGTCATTTTGAGGCATTCCACAAATCTGAGGATCAAGTTTATATTAAATACAGCAAACATTACATACCTCAACAGCTGGAACAATGTCTATGCCAACTGTCAGAAATTCTTCAAACTTCAGAAATGGATTAAAGCAGCTACCAACATCAAGTAATCTGATCTTTCCCAAGGAGTGAAGGAACCTAAGAAGCAGCAAGAATTAAGTTTTATCAAATGTAACTTTTAAAGCTGTATTCTGAGTTACAATTTCAGGTAACTAATGCAACAAAAGATTCTCACAGAAGACCATAGTAATGACTAATGGAAGTGAGTGGCTTATTTCAATTGCTGAGATATCTGAAGAACCAAGCACCAGCAATAAAAGCAGATGGTCCTCAAGCAGAAGAGTTTTGTTCAGAGCAGCTGTAATACTTTTAATTTGTGCATCTGAAGTAAGTAAATAAAATGGTAAATTTTGTGTCCACTAGACAGGCTTTCTCACACTGTTTTGTGTTTCTCACTTAACTTTTTGTAGTATTTACTGATTTGGAAGTCACACTAGACGCCAGAGTTAAAATTTCATGAATTGAAAAGGGAAACAGTGAACAGCTACATAAATTGCATCGTTTACAGGGCTGCAATCTAAAAAAAATCCATGATGATTTGTAACATCGTAGAACATCCAAAATCCATTAACAGAGGCAAACAAAGTCACAGCTTTCACAGGGACTTCACAGAGATGAGAATGCTAATAACCTTCCAGAAAGAAAATGGATTTTGCTTCAAGTTTCTGTAGCCAAAACCAATTGGCATCTCCAAAATATAACTTGTCATGTTTCTGGGAAAGGCTCAACCCTGGAGAGACAGTTATCTGCAAAAACTTTCAGAAACATAGGTACAGGGCCAATGGAGTAAAACCAAGCCATAGCTGTACTCACAGCAACAACAAAGCAGAAAGGAAAAAAAGCCTCTAGGCAGCAGTAAAAGACCTGGGCTCTCTGGGCCCCTTCGAGACTCCCAGTAACCTACCAGAGAGAAGATGTTGGAAAAGCAAGAGAAAATGTCTTGTTGCATTCGGCAAAATAATAATGACAAGTTGAAGCATTTTGCTTCTACATGGAACAGAAGATTTCCAGGGCATGCTTCTCTCAAAATACCACCATGACTGAGGCAAACAGTGCAACTTAGCTTTAAGTTAAAGCTGCAAATATTACTAAGCTACCCTGTAAGTCAATCAATACTGAGTGGGATTTCAGAATGAAGAAGAAAGTAACAATTTTTTTAGACTTGGAACAGGAATTTGGATCCTAGTAGCCGTGTACCACAAACATGGACTGAAGTCAAATAGTGTCTTTTCCCACATAAGGGTAGTCTGGAGTTTCTCAGAACAGTGTATCTCCTTGTCTAGCAAACGGAGACACTAATGGCAGATCCTTCCTCATTCAAACACAAAAATGCATGCCTGTATATATGCTTGCATTCTATATGAGAGTCCAATATGGTAACAACGAATCAATGGACACATGGAAGGAAGGAAATGTAACAAGAGGAAACAGGATGCTACAGTGCAGAGAAAACTTCCCATAAAAAAGAGAGAGCCTCTAGAGATCTAAACATGCTCCCATGAACAAGTGTTCAATGAAATACTTGTACAGATTCAATTAAGCAGCAAATCCCAAAAGCCTCTAATTTCCAGGACAGCCACTTCACCTATGGTACAGTGAAAAAACCACTAGGATATATTCTCTCTTCCTATTTACAAAAGCTACCTAATTTAGCTACCTATATTATATATATTTATGTATTACTTGAGAGAGGATTATATATGGGATGAACAGAATTTTTGTCTTTACACCTACCAGAGTAAAAGAGTCACAGGCTTAGATACACAAACCCACAACTCTTACTTGTAGTGTTACATGACCACTGTGGAGTGACAATCTTTAAACACTGTGTGTAGACTCCCCCATATCCCTTGTACCACTACTAGATCAGTGTAGATATGATAAAGCATTTCAGGAGAGATCTCTGCCTGGTGTAATATACAATCCATTTTCTTTCTGATAAACTCTGTAATTTCTTCTGTAAAGCATCAAGAAAAAAAATTAATTTTGATTTCCCTGGGCAGTAACTTAGACCAGTTATGCCTTGTTGTTCAAGGTCTGTGCAGCTACTAAGAACTTACTATCGTTTGTAGCTTACTCAGGTAAATATTCTAAAACTTGCCTTTGCCAGGAATGTCTTCAGGAGAGTGTGTATTTTTCAAGTTTTGAGAACGAAAATAAAAATCATCAGCACTCACTATACTAACAGATAATTTTAGAATAATCTATAAAAATTCTCAACTCCTTTCTGTACACATTAGAACAAAGGGAAGGATACAAACAAGAAGGCAGGTGAAGTTAGCTCTGCAATGCCACTATTAACTGCAGAAAATATGAAGACAGAGATGAAAGAGAGATCAAAAAGAGAACCAATGCTTTATCCTGACAATGCCTCCCACTGGTAGAGTATATATGATTATCAAACCTATTGATTTAAACAAACATGAGAGACACAAAAGACACCAGCTCCTAAGGAAAGACACACCTTCTAATAACAGCAGTAACATCATTCTAGCCCTAACTGATACTACACCTAGCTTCAAGTAAGAGCTGAATTGCTGACATGCTACAATCAAGGGAAAAAAAATCTCTTTACACAACAGAAAAAACACTATTGCAGGAAGCAGTAAGAACTAATCTATAAAGAATATGAAACAAGTCACACCTTTTATAGGTTCTATGCTTATGCATTCATTATTTCATTGTACTTGCAAAATACGAGTTTTTTTCCATCACACATGGAATAGTCACAAACATGACACATGTTATTTAGGAAAAAAATGGAGGGTGGAACTTCAGAAACAACAAAGTTAGTCTTGGATGCCAAAAATAAAATTCTTACTTGAGCGAAGGTCACAAACAAAATTAAAACTGTTGTTTGGAAAATACCTCAAGGATACTACAAGTTCTGGAGAGCCAGTCATCAGAAAGCTAGCACATTAAAAGTTAAGGGTTGTAATTCCAAATTGCTTTTGAAGTGTGTAATTGGAATCAGGAGTTTCTCTGCAATTATTTATGAAGAGAAAGTTTTAAGTACTCTGATATTTACATTTGGCACTTAGTACTTACATAAGCAATTGACTTTTCAACAGTGCTGAACAGCCATTAGATTCTAACTTAATTAACATCTCCCTTATTTCACCTCAAGGTTTAATATAAATTGCATTGCACACCAGTGACATACTTAAGTGAAATTGCTCTAGCACTAAAATGAAGATGACTAAGTTGTCATTCTCAAGCAATTTTTTTATGGCATTTACCAAAATATACTACAACATAAACAGCTCTTGAAATGCATATATTCACATGAAAATTCCCTTTCTTAACTATTAAAATTATATCAGACTGATCTAATATGTTATGGAGAAAAAAAAGTCAGGATAAGTTTAACACTCGAAAAAGAGGAAAAAAAAAGTCAAAACAAGCAAAACTTACTCTTCTGTCATAGCTTCATGATTTGTCAAGCCAAAGTTTGGCAAAGGATCTTCAATCTTGGGAGTCTGAGGAACATTTAAAGCTGGAGTGGTCTTAGAAGCAAGAAGTGCTCTTTTTTCATCTTTCTCAAGTGCTTTTCTTTTTCCACCATTCTGAAAATATTCTCGGCATACACTGAAAAGACAAGAAGAAAAATGCCCCAGGAAAACGGAATGCTCTTGTTAGTCACTACTACAGCTAAGATACATACCAGAGGGTTAAGAGATACAAGTGCTGTCAGCTTTTTAAAAAATCTGGGTTTTATTTCAACTTTGGTAAATCAGCTTTAAAAAACAATGTGATACACTCAACAACATAAAAATCGAGTGGTGCGTTCTTGGGTTTTTTTCCCCCCAAATTATGCCATAATTCACAGCTGAGTAAACATCTTCAAAATATTTTTATCTGGATAGACTTTTAAAGTAAGACAGCACAAGTCTTGTCAGAACACCACCAGAAGGTAAACTTCAGCCCAGTTCTCCACTACAGCACATTAATCAGCTAGCTCCCGGTCAACACAAAGTTTTGAAATGTGCATCTTGCTGGCACATAAACTGAGGGAAAAGAAACCTAATCCAGATTTATGTGCAAACTTACATCCAGCAGTTTTTAATTGAGTATGCCTGGGCATTTTTTGTTTTAAGCAACAGTTAGTAGCTGTATTATTGTGGAAGGCTTATTTAAGTTTTCAGGTTTTCCCCATATTATTTATTTTTTTATAGGAACCAGAACAAAATAATCTAATCATACTTGAACAAAAATATTAGCTAATTTAAAGAAATTAATGTTACAAAAGAAGTTAAATAGCACTTGCATTCCTCAATCAGTAGTCAACATTAGTGTATGAGAAGCAAGCACTATGTTTGAGAATAACTGAATTTCAACCACAAAATGTAAACTAGAACTGGAAAAAAATTGTTGCTGTGCAATTAAAAAGCCAGACTCACCCTGCACAATTCAATTTTTTAAATTAAATACTGTCATCCAAATATTCGCACAGAAATTTTAACATAGATAATATTGAATAATGGCTTCTGAACAACTCATTTTTATGACGCTTTCTTGAAAGTCACTCCATTTTCCTCTAACAAAACTGCAGAGGTTTGAAGGAAAGATTCCACAAAACATGAATTCAAGTGTAGTTTATAATCTCTTATACAAAGCAGGAACAAGGTTATGACACTTCAGAGATTTAAGGATGGACACGCTGGTATAATGGCACATTTAAATCATAGATAATGACAAGGACTTGGTATACACAGGGCTTATGTAAGGTTTGGTGATATTTTAGGCATCAAATATACCCATTCTCTTCATCATACAAGATGTGAAGGACAACAAAAAAAGTCATTGGAGTGGCACTGAGTTTCTTTGATGGAAACATACACAAACAGGTACAGATAGAAGTAACTTTATCCCAAGATAGGTAGGAAAGAAGCACCTTGAGTCAGAAATGTGTAATCACAGAATGGGTCAGGTTAGAAGGGACCTCAGAGGGTCACCTGCTCCAACCTCCCTGCTCAAGCAGGGTCATCCCAGAGCACATGGCACAGGATTGTGTCCAGAGGGTTCTGGAGTATTTTCAGAGAGGAAGACTCCATCTCTCTGTGCAATCTGTTCCAGTGCTTAGTCACCTGCACAGTGCAGAAGTTCTTCCTCATTTTCAGGTGGAACTTCCTGAGCATCGGTTTCTGCCTGTTGCCATTTGTGCTACTGGCTGGCATGACTAAGCAGAGCCTGGCTCCATCCTCTTGAAACTCTCCCTTCAGATACTGATAGACATTGATGAGGTCCTCTCTAAGTTGTCTCTTCTTGAGATTGAACAGGTCCAACTCCCTCATCCTTTCCTCAAAAGACAGATGCTCTAGTCTAGGCTGCAATACTGCCAGACATACAGACAGTAGAATTATGGCAACTCCATCCATTAGAGACTGCATGGATGGAACAACAACAATTCTAAAATGAACTAAGTGTAAGAAGCCAGTCACTTAACTTAGCAGGAAAGAGATTTTTAAAAGATCAATAAAGAAATAAGAACTCCAGAAAAAAAGACTTGCATTACTGCTAGTATGCTAATTAAACTGTATTTTACACATTGTATTATTTATTTACAAGCATACAATCAATTTAGAACTATTTAGTTCTGTGTATCAATTAGTCAAAGAAATAAAACTTGGAAAGAAAAATCCTTTTTAAAAAACATTTATCAACTATTGCACCGCTTGGTTAGCACCCTGCAGTCTCTTTATTTTAAGTCTTTTTTATCTCATTACAGCTCTTAAAACATCCAGAATCAACAGCAATTTAAGTAGTGTTACACTGACATGTAAGACATGAGAGAATTCTCAACCTTGAAGAATGTGGTTTTTTTCTTCTCAACCAACTATTCCTGTTACCAACCTTTTAATTTCCCAGAAGCTGGTACGCTAGCCAGGCTGAAACTTAATGAGCACAGGAGAACCACCTACTTGTAAAGTGCAAATTCCTTTTGTCACTGAGAAGCCATTTCTTCTTCATTCTTGGTACTGATGCAAATGAGTGTTTTTCCATCCTTCTACCCCTATCATGTCAGCCAAGTACTCATAATTCTATATTCTTCATAACAAACCTTCCTCATTTGCACATAAGACACTATCAAAGTCAACCACAAAGAGAAGCATCTCCTTCTGCATTTTCCCTGGTGGACAACCAGCCAGTGCCACAGGAAGGCCCAAGAATGGATAAAATTCTTCACATTCAGATCCCAGGCTCTACATATTGGCACAGTACCACAGGGTACGAAAAAAAACCTCAGCCAAACCCACCCAATCCAAACAAAAAAACCACAGATCACACAGCATTCATAGCCACTGAGGGATATCTTCCCTTTCTGCCTTTCTGACATCACAGTCATCCTGGCCTGATTACTACATGTTGCCCTTTTGGCTCCTGAGCTCTCAGAGGAGTTGTACTCCCCCTGTAGAAGTGACCCTCACACTTCCTGTGGGTAACAGTGAGCACATGGGTGCTCACTGCACTGGTAGTTAGCAGAGATGATGCACTCTGTAGCTTACCACGTGGTAACTTGTGGATGTAGCCAGATGTTTAACTTCACAGCCATTAAAAGCCATCATTGATCACCCTGGTTTTGAGTATGCAGTTATATAAGACTCTACATTTAACAAATGTCTCAAGTAAGGAACAGCGTCTCAATTATCTACAAAGTGAAAATTCAGGAATCTCTTTTATAATTCTAAAAACTGACATGGCTCCATTTTTAACTGACAAACATTCAGTCTCTGATGACACAATATTAGCTCTACAATTAACATGCTTGTGAAGAATTGTGCAATGTAAATGCTATCTGAGCTGATACTTGCTACAGTTCACACAAACTGGAATAAATATTTCATATCTAAACTGTTCAGTTTCCTAGGTGAAGAGACAGGTTAGGTTTCTGGGTGAAGTGTGCAGTTCATGTCTTTGTTTAAAAAAAATAAAAAAAATCAAATCTTTGTATTTCTTCAGTGAAACTTATTTTCCATATTACAAATCTCAAACACTAAGTAACTGTTCCAGTTGACTCTCCTGCTCTGCCATTTGGGTTGGACACATAAAGGAAGTCTCAGAAAAAGCCAATATGAAAACATATGATTTTGTTAATACTCTCCCAAGGAATAAAAGAGAAGCTTTGTTTTGAAAAATAAAGACTAAATCCCTGAGTTTCAATAGAATACAAAATTAAAAAAATGAAGGGGACATTGTCAAGAAACACTATATGAACTTTAAAAATTGTAACAGAATTATTAATTAATTCTTCTGCTCAAGTAATGAACAACAGAATTAAAGCTGGTGTGGTCAACTTTAATCATAGCAAAAAGCAGTTACTGATAATCAATCAGAGCTGTAATCAGTGCTTGAGGATTTCAAGCATCCAGTTTTATTGACTGACTCTTTCCTTCTGCTTTATAATGAGGAAAAGGGGAGCTTGACCCATCTTTCTTAGAATATTTATTAACCAAAACCTAATACTGAAGATGGCTTTCAGCGAGGGCACAGAGTAGTAGAAAACTTCCCTTCAGAGCTGAAGCAATGTCTAGACCTTCCCCCAGCACTGGAGGTGAGGCTGCCCCAGTGCAGAGCAGAGTGGGACAATCCCCTCCCTTGCCTGGCTGTGTTGCTGTGCCTGATGCCCCCCAGGACATGGATGATCCTCCTGGCTGCCAGGGCACTGCTCACTCAAATTCAACTTGCCATCAACCAGGACACCCAGCTCCCTTTCCCTGGTGCTATTTTCCAGTAGTTCCCCCCCGAGTCCATCCAGGGTTGCCCCATCACAGGTACAGAACTGGGCACTTGTCTTTGTTAAAATTCCTGCAGCTGGTGATCGCCCAGCCCTCTTAATTTGTTGAGGTTTCTCTGGAGAGCCTGTCTGCCTTCAAGGGAGTTAACAGCTCCTCACTAGTTTCATCAGCAAACAATGTGTTTAGCAGTAAAAAATTAAGACTGTCACATAAATAAGAACACTTAACATTGTCCTTTCCCATTTTAAATGGTTCTCCTCCTGCTGTTTCTGCCACCTTCTTCAGTTCCATTCTCCTTGCAGCGAACTGCTCAATTAATTGCATTCATCAAAAACATCTATAAAACAGTGTTGAAGAGACTTGCAAACACTCATTCATTCAATCTTACAAATAAACAGGATCAGCTTTCCAGTTTTAGCAGAGATCTGCTATTCTCAAAGATCCTCTAACAGATTACTTAGCTTTCTCTTCTTTTGACTAGACAGCTCTAGTTTCTAGAAAAGAACACCAAGGCTTTTGTGGAAAAAAAATAGAAGGTTTTGATAATTTCTTTATCTTTCTTGGAGCTGAGCTGCTGTTTGTTGTTTTTTAAATGCAGTGGCCAAGATGATATTTTGGCTAAGAGCAATGCTAAATAAAGTCAGAGTAGTACTTTACATATCTTGGGGACAATCTCATTAACACACTCAGGTATGGTATTTGCCTCTACTGCAAAAGCACCCCATGACCACTTCATATTCAGTTTATGGCCTGCTTCAGAATCCAAACAATGTTCTGAAAGACTAACATAATCAATTACTCCCGGGTCTTTATTTGTACAGCTGATATTTAATATAGTAGATAATGTTCAGTATAGTTTATAACTGTATTAATTTTAATTCTACTCTCAGTAGACAGTGACAGTTTCTCTCTCTTTGGTCTCATTTCAAAATTTAAATATCCTTTACTCTAGCAGACTGCCAATAAAAGTACAGGGACAAACCTTTGACAGAATCCTTCCAGTAAATCACATTTTAAAGATAAGCTTTTCACATCTATTCTCTGCAAATGTTTCCAAACAGTTCTGTACTCACTGGTCATTAATTTCATCAGAACTGTGTTTCTTTGCTCATTAATCAGTCAAAAGACATTTTTTTTAAAAAAATGGAGGTCTAGATAGTGTTTTGTCATGATAATTAAAAGAGCAGATTTTATTTTTTGCTCTTTAAAAAAGCCAGTCAAGTCAACACAAGTCTTAACACTGAGGCAACTGCAACAGAAAGAAGCAAACCTGCTGGTCTGGCTTATTCTGTTCCAACTAGAACCAGAACAGGCTGGCATTCATTGTCCACACAAAGCTTCACCAGCCCTATCTACACCAGCAAAAATTAAAGAGTTACAACAATTATTCAGAGTAAACACCATCTTAATCTGTTTAAAGTTTTGTATTGTAATATATATGAAAGAGAAATAAAAGTGCTAATTTGCAAATACCACTTGCTACTTATTCAATTTTCTAAATATATATATAAAGGAAGGAAGGAAGGAAGAAACAAAGAAAGTTGAGTGTTGCCCAGGCTTTTTACACCACCACTTGGGGGATCATAGACCGGGATCTGAAGGTGCATAAAGTTTTAATCCCTCTTACCACTTAACAGCTCTGTCATGTTTCCCTGAAACAACCAACAAAATTGGCCCAATACAACTCAGCATATGGCCATTAACACAGTCTATCACGTACTGCTTTTCATCTTGTCCAGTTTCTAGAGTCTGGATACATGTTCTTTAAATCAACACTAACGAAGAAGTAAGTTTTATGTCATCTTGTTTAAGAATTAATGTCAGAATTCTTCCAGTGTCTTCACCTAAATAGCCAGAAAGACTTTAGAAAGAAAAGCAAAATTGTTATTCTTGATCTCGAGAAGTACACATAACTTCTCTAGTGGTTATTCAGATCACTGAAAAGATCTTCCTTCAAATTAAAAACAAAACTCAGTGTCTCCTTTCTTCAGGAGGCATGCACTGGTGGTTCCAAACTATTTTCAGCACTCCACTCACAAATTAAAATTCAGCTGTTATGAAACAGCTACCTTCCTGCTGTCATGGTAACATAGCGATAAGCACTGAGCAAAAGCTTTCACTTAAGTCTCATGCAAATTCTCTTGCATGCAGTTCTACACCCAGGCACAAGGAGGAGTAACAACAATGGGACCTGCCACCAGCCTGGCACACCTCTTGGCCCCGTGAGAAGAAACAAAAAACTGCAGAACACAAAGTCAATCTGATTTGTTCTGGTATTTATCAATCCAGGCCTCAGTATAATCTGAGAAGTGAAAAGCACCCATTCTTTTTCTACTAATGTAAGAACTCCTGATCCTTTGACTTTGCAAACTGAAAAGCTATGTGCTTTATCTGAAGCTTTATACCAAGACAGAGCATTTTAGTGTCTCTTAGAGGATGGATTCTCTTCCTAACACGATGAGCTTAGGCTGCAAAGCCGAAACTGGACATTTACTTCAATGCTTACTTTGTAAATGATCTATAACAAAAACCAAGTGGGAGCCCAAAAGCTTCTATACATAAGTCATCACTGTCCACAAGAAACATTATCCTATCCTACAGCCTAACAGACAAACTTGCCACAACCTAAGGGATTACTGCTTAGCTAAAATTAAAGTAAGAACACACAGCTCTATTGAAAATGTTTCACATATTAGTTGACTATCAAACTGTAAGAAAATATCAAGCAATGTTCCATGGAATCTGCCCTGGGTCCAGTACAACTACTTTTTTCATAGATAACCTGAAGTGTGGAACAGTCAGTTTCAGTTCCTTATAGCGGATCTGAGAATGATGCCAAACCAGGGCAGGGTAGAAGGAAGATGCTGCAAGAAATCACAGTATTAGAATTCAATATGATTCAAGGTAGTGTAATGTAGTAAAGAGAAACATAAGCTTAAGGATTTCCACAGAAATAATGAACAGCACAAATACAAGTAGCAACTCAGGAAGCCTGTAACACAGAAATAGGCAGCTGGGGATCACAAAGTCAGTGTCCTGCCAATTACAAAAAAACCAAAACAAGCACACAAACAAAAGAACAAAACCAACAAAAAGGGCCAAACAAAACACAAAATCAACAAAATATCAACCTCCCACCAAACAAGGTCAATAGCATAAACGAGAGTCTACTACAATCTCAATAAAATCTATTTTATTTACCCCTGACAAAGCCATTGAAATGCTCCATCCATTTTTGGGCTTAGTTCTTTACAACTGAGACACCTCTCATGTAATTGGGATATGGATATACAAAGCATGTCCAGAAAGGCATCTATATAAAGAAACACTTAACTGTGATGTCTTTTTTCTACGCTAAAGGATAAAACATTGGTAAGTAGAAGAATGGTTTTCAAATATTTAACAGTTCATGCTAGGAAAAAAAACCTCAGCTTATTATTACTTGCTCCATTTCCAGAAGCCACGGAACAGCTCAAGCTGCCACCAAGATCAACTGTTTCACAGTCAATTCCCTCTTCTTTTTTTTTGTTTTATGGGCTCAAGAGAATTTAACAATACCACATCTACTGTTCTTTGCTGAGCACTTTGCAACACTCACCTGCAGGTCCTACAAACTGGCACACAAGATTATTTTTTGGTTTTCTTAAGTCATCCCCTTTCCAATGGCAAGACTATGGATACACTCTCTTCCCATTTAAATCTCAATAGAATTTTGTTTTATTCTACTGTATAGATTTTACAGTATGTTTTGGATGCCAACTGTATGCAGAAATTCTGAATGATCAACATGTCTCCTCTTTTTACTATTTATTTTCCTCAGGGACTGAAATAGTTTAGCTCCTCATTTCATGACTTTACAGTTCAGAGAGCCCAACAAAAACTAGATGTTTATGACTAATAGGAATTTTTGAGTTTTAAATACATTTAAAACAAGTTTCACAGGGGTAAAATCTGTCACAGGAGATTTAAGAATTGAAAACTAAGCACCAGAGATCTGCATTTAGGTGTATATCTGCATTTAGGGTATATATAACACTATAATATGTACAAATCAAACCAAACCCCTAAAAATTCAACTTGAGTTACACTCATTGCATTTACTCAGCTTAGGTTCAAAAGTATGGAAAACTACTTCACAGGTTTATTTGCAAAGAGCTTCAGTATTTGAGAAAAAGAAACTGTTGGTTGAAAATACTTCAAAAAAGGATCACCTAATAGCGAAACACTTCGTAAGCTATTTCCTTAGTAAGCTGGAACACTAAGAAAGCATTTCTTTAAGAAAGCAATAAATTATTAATATGCTATAGGACAAATGTTAAATACTGGCAAAAAATAAAAAACAATTAAGCTTTGTGTTATAAATAATAGCAAGTAAAAGCATGCAGTTGCGTGTTTCAAATACATTATTTACCTGCAACACCATTCAATTCGGCCTTCACCTTCACAAGTTTTTGCCCAGTGATTATCTGCTAGGTTTTTCATTGCCACAGCATATTCACACAGAGTTTCCTCATCCTCACAGTGCTCACGCCAGATCTTATCAAAGTCTCCCACTAAATAAAACAAAACAAAAAAATTGCACATCAGATACACAGTCTCTCATTATCTCCATGGCAAAATCCCCATCCAGTTAAGAAGTTGCATAACACACCAAGGGATTATTTTACCTGCACATAACAAAAACAAGCTCTCCTTTCTCTAGTCTAGACACAAAATTCCAAGCTTTTAGGGCAGGAAGGGGCTGTCAGGTACTTGAGAAACTAGAAATATCAGTTCATAGATTTTGTTCAGTTTGTTCTGTGAAATTAAAGTTCCTGGTAAGTTTTGTTTTCAAATTTCTGTGCATGAGCATTAACATGGCAAACATTTTAGAAATGAAAGATTTAAAGGTTTCTACTAGCATTCACATCCATGGCAAATACTGTAGTTGACATCACATGAAAAAGCCACTAAAGTTAAACCCACAATAAAGATTTCTTTGAGTATACTGAAAAAGAAAAAGGAATCCAAACTCTCATTGACTGCTGTCTAATCTAGCCAGGCCCAGTAAATTAGCTTCTAGGGACAGTACTGAAGAACCAAACCAACTATGATCAGGAAATCGCAAAGTCCTCTGCTGATCACTAGGGACAGATGTATTTCCAGGCTCCTCACCTCGCTGAAAAGAACTCTTGCAGGTTAAGTTCTGGCACTTCAAGGTAATTAAACACGATGACTTTCCTTCTTTGCTCCGAAGTATCCACTTCTCCTAGACAGCTTTACATAATGCACTACTAAACAAAACCAAGATAAATGCTAGTCATGGCTAGCCCCAATTCCTACACTGCATGCAAACCCTTGGTACACCTTACTAAAAGGATATTTCTATCCTAAAAAAGATGCTTTCCTGGTATGGCGTTCACTAATTTCTTTTGTGTTTCTTAATCATAAATGTGTGCACATATCTAGAACACACATCAACCTGCAGAATAAAAAATATGTACTGATTTTGAACTTACAAGCTAATACAGCTAAAAATAGCTTTTCAAGAACACAACTATATTTTAAGTTTTAACTCAGACAACACAATTTTCACAACACGGTTCAATCTTGTAGCATCTTTATATGAGAAGGAAATACTTCAAAAGTATATCTGCCATTAGCTAACAATGTCTGTTAAAGGCTGAAAGTAGCGTACAGTATGACCTGTGCTCACACCAGTAAGAGATTTCTGTTTCTAACACACTTATGGCAGTTTCTTTCATGTACTTTGTTTCAATTAGCAGTAAATCAAGGATTTTTTCCAGTGACAACCTTTTTATTTTTTCCCTCCTGTACAAAGCAGCAACAATCCTTGCCTCATTTGTCCCCCACTGAGAGAAAGACTGGCCGTGATGAACAAGTACACATGTATACTTAGAAGATTTAAATCAACCATCCAGGTTACTCCCTAGTTAGGTTTGGTTTAGGGATGTCACAACCATTTTCAGAAATAAGCATCTAGCACACTTGTACAATCATCAAAGTGAGTCATGTTTAAAATTAGGAGTCTGTACTCCCTTGTCTGAGATGGCAGCTCAGCTGGAAGGGAAGGGAGTGGCCAAAATTTAATGTTATCAAAATGGGGAAGCTGCGCAAGAAATTATGTATTCTACTTTATATTCAGCAAGCATATATGAGAAAGTAATTACACTGGACAAAAAAAAAAGAAAAAAAACCCCAAAACAAAAACCACAAACAAACAAAAGAAGGTCTAATACTGAATGGCATCCTTCATTATTTTCCAAATGATCCAAGTTCAGAGAGGTATGCTTTTTAAGAAATGGTACCAGCAAGGTCACCAGCTGACCACTAGAGTAGAGGAAACACCCAAGTTGCAGGCAAGTCCCCACACGGTTCTTTTTTTTGCTAAAACACGTGGGGCATCTTTTCCAGAGCTTTCAGGACAGCCTTCTGCAGAAACAAACATGCAGAACAGAACATACCCTGCTGACAAAAGAGAGCAAAAAACGGCATCAACAGTGGCCTACAGCACAGGGGGCAAAATACAAACTCCTAGCAACCTGTGTTTTTTGTGTCAAAGTGCAGAACCTATACAGCATCAAGCCAGAAAGCACTAGCTAAGTTTAAAGTGATTCTCAATGGCAAATTAATTCTGGTGCAACTTAGATTAAGTGTCACAGTGTCTCTGACACAATAATCTAATCTTACTGCAAGCTACAGACAACTGTGAAATGCTTCAATGACTTGCAGTTGCTAAAGATTTGTTTGAATACATGGCTGATTAGAAAGATAAAAAGTAAATGAACGAACACTGACTGAAGGAAAATATCACAAATACAAAATTTGAAGTTTATTACTGTTCTCTTATTTGTTTACTTCATCTGGTCTATCCTAGAGCAATTATTATATCTCCAAATATTGCTTTTCCTTAAAATGTAAGAAATAAGACCATTGGGAAAGAAGAAATATGCAAAGACCAGATGCTCTTAACTAGCCCACTCTTAGTAACAGCAAAGTAGTGATGCCTTCTAACACCGAATCCTGCTCTCACAGCAGCTGCTCTGATTTCCTTCTGAACAAGGCACAGATTTGCATCTCTCCGTGGAAGTCAGATGAGGGTTAAAAGCATCCACAGATAAGGGATCTTAAATTGAGATATACAGCAACAGACCCAGAGCTCACTACCAGCACACTGGGACATGAACTTGGGGTTACAATGGAGCTGTCTACAACAGTAACAGCTTCTTGGCTCTGAGCTGACAAGAAAATAAAATTGAATTATACAGACCATGAGGAGAAAGATGCAGAACAAAAGTGAAAAAATCATTACAAAGTAATTCCATCATATATCCTATATTAAATCAATTCTATGAGCACTTCAGATTTATTTTCATTTACCAATACAAATATATAAAAATTGTCTACATGAGACAGGTACAGCCCTGCTTTTGTATGAGGAACACTGAAATAGAGGAAGGAAGAAGGCAGATGAAACAAGTAGAGGACAAACTTCCACATGATCACAACTGAGGGAAGGTAAACATGGAATAACTTCTGGCTGTTCCAAGAATGAGACATTCAGAAAGAGCAGCTTAAAAGAAAAAAAAAAAGAAAGTTATTTCCTCATAAAAATGTATATCTAAGCTTAAAGTTCATGTAGCTCAGCAAACTATGGAAAGAAAATCCATGACAAACTCCTTATTTAAAGATGAGATTTCTAACTGAGGAGCTCCTAGACCACAAAATCACTGTAAGACAGAATGGTAAACAAACACACAGTGACAACTCCAGCAGCATTTTTCACTTATTCTGGTTTCAGCATCTACTGCTGGCCCACTGTCAGTACTGATTTTGATGTGATGTCCATTTCTCTTCCCTTTCATGACTACAAGCTCCAACCCACTGCAGACAATGGGTCATCTTAAGGCACTGGCACCACTGTGCAGGGCCTTTCAAAGGGTCTGGCGTCTACTTTTGTTCGAGCAAGTAGCAGGGCAGTGCATCGTTTTGCTGTGGTTTTTCTCCTCCATACGTTAACATAGTGAGCTTTGAGAAGACACAAAGAGGCACACTAGATATGGGGAACTTAAAAGCCAGAACCACGCTCCAATATTGAGCTGAAAATGCAAACAGTCCTTCCTATCGGTTTAGACTTTGAGACGGCGACTATCCTTCAATTTCAAACTGACATCCAGAACACACAAAAGTTATGTACTAAATTTTTTTCAATAAGTATATTATAATCTACTGTGTACTATTTTTTTCAAGCAATGCATTATAATCCAGGTGCAAATACGGCATTAACTCTGTACTCCAGAGTTAGACATTTATTTATGAATCAATAAATTTTTGCTTATGTAACCAAATAGGCAGTAAAATATGTAGGAAGGTTTCACAACTAAACTAGTAGTTACTAGAGAAATAAGATATTAGAGATATAGAGAAATAAAGTCTTCTATTAAGTAATCAGTAACACTGTAAATTAAATAGCAGTTTGTGGTAGGCTAATCTAACAGAAAAAAAAAGTCTTGAATCTTTGATCACATCTTGAAGTTAATATTTGATTTTGTGTATTAAACTTTTATTACACGTGACTACACCATACATAAAGTTTAAGGCACTTAACGCTTCTACTCTACGCTTACAGATTACCTTTTATACAATTTAAAACTTCTTTTGAGTGCTGAACCTTCAGAGATCTTCACAGGCCTGAGATCTCCATCAAGGAGCCAGATACGAAAGTCCAGCTGAAAAATGTGACTAGTAAAACTAGCTCATATTAGGAGTTTCACACCTCTCAAGCCACTATACTCATGCTATTCTAAAATTATTTAATGCTTGTTCTATTTTATTCAGAATTACCTAGAAAATAAATAAGTTATTTACGCTTCACCTTGAAGATGAACTACTCCTTTAAAAACAAAAAAGGTCAAAACCCACTGCTTCCTAGAATTCTGTCACTGAACAAATAACAGATCAACACGTTCTTCCTAAGACAGACTTTACAGTAACAAAAATCCAATACTACTTACCTAGAACAGATGAATCCTTCTAAGTAATTTCCACCCACATTAATATTGCCCACGGAATAGCCAAGTCATAACCTGAACTCAACCACAGACTTAATCAGCAGTTGCCAAATACTGTCACAGAGAGAACAGGTCAGGCACGCAGAAGTTATTTTTAAATGATCCTAATTACAAAATAATTTTAACTGTGGGCAACAGCAATAGAGACTAAATGTTAGCTGTAACTTTCAGCAACTGAAAACATTTTTAATAGAGAATACTCATACAGAATTAGTAAGAAGCATGAGAAGATCAGGTTTGCCATTCTTGGTGAGACAAACCTACAACATAATTCTTCTCTCCAGGTAGTCTGTTATTAACAACAAAAACAACAAAAAAACCAGCTTTCTTTCATCTCATTTAAAAAATATTTTATTTTAAAAAGGCATTTATTTGTGAGTGTTAAATTGAACTGTCATTTAAGGAATGCTTATAAAATAAACAAAAAATATGCTGTTTTTCTTCAACTTATGACAGAACAAATAATGACAACTGGTATTTTAAGAAAACATAATCTTCTGTAATATAAAAGAAATAGAGCTCAGTTCTGCCAAAGACAGTATTTTTTTTTTAATGGGATGAAACCCAAAACAACTGATTTGAGTAATTCTGTTTTATCAAGCAACAACAGTTGTCACATAGAGTCATAAAACTACTATCTGTATCCACAAGAAGAGATTTGTAATTACTATTTTCCTTAAGTCCACTGGTGCTCTTTAGAAAAACAGTGCAATCATCACTGACAATCTCAAAACTGACTACAGAATACTTAATCCATCATGAAACAAGACCTTGCATATCAAAAGTTAACTGACACTGACACGTGCTTTTAAGTCTTCAGGTACACGTAAATGCAGGTTTAGATCTTAAGCAACAACTTCCTCCACAAAAAGAAATTAAAAAGTAATAATAATCTAAAAAAACCACCCCCAAACAAACAAAAAAAACCCCCACCAAAACAACCCCCCAAAAACCAAACAAAAAACACTCCAGGAAAAGGGAGGTTAGTACTGCCATTGTTTCCTTCTGGCAAACTAAAATTTTCTCAATTCAAGGTAGCTCTAATTGGAAAAAACACCACAACAAAGAACCAAACAAAAACAACAACAAAAACCAAACTCCCAAAATGCCCCAACCCACTACAACCCATCCCCAAGTGTTTAAGGGTTTGAAGTCTTCTACATAATGGAATAACTTTGTGATGTAGAAAACCAGATTCAATCCACTCCCTTTTCAATACCTTCACTTAACAACACATTGCCTTCCTATTTTCTCCTCTACCAGAACTTTGATGGCTCTGGTAGGAGAGAAAATAACCTCAATATATTGACTAACAACAAAAGGCAAAACCAAAACTGACATGTTAGTATTTACACAATATTAACACTACCTTAAAAAATTAATAAATATTATTTACTGTAAATAGGAAACCTATCCCCACAATTAACAAGTGTCCATGACAATGCTGGATAACTTCAGATGACCAGCTGCTGGCCACAGCAACGCCTAGCAAGACTTTTGAGGGTTTGTTTATTGATATCACAGCAGTGCAAAATGAAAAGACTCCATCTCATTTTCAATCTCTTAAGATCACCTCTCACTTGCTGGAAAGAGTAAACTAGGTTTCGTACATGCTAAACAGTAAATCAGGAAAGCAGTCCTACATTGTTTACTAGGCTAAAGCTGAAATCAAATTCCTATGAATATCTGACAAAATCCTCATTAACACTGTGAGTTGAAATTTAGCTGTACTACTGATGTATGGATGCTGTGGCAGTGATAAGAAAAATTAATTACATGAGGAATATCAGCAAATATTATGACATTCATTATTTTCATTGCATACAAGATAAACTTAGCAAACATCTGTCTTACTAAAAGCATATTAAGCATTCCTTGCAAACGACATTAGGTATTTTTGGCTTCTCTGTTTTTCAATTTTACATGTCTATAAACAGAACATGAACTTCAACTTGGACAAAGTTCAAGCAATCAGAGTTAATACTTTCCTTCTCATATCTGACTAGTATTTGCTTCACATTTCATAGGAGTTACCTCAACTATACTAGAATAAAATATTTTTTAAAAAAATCAAGTGCAAGAATCTAATTTTCTCTATCTCAGTATCAGTGTTCTATCCTTCAACTTACATGGAAAGAATTCACTCGACCAAATGTGGATTTCCACATCTAATCTCCCAGGTAAAGTTCTTACTCATCTGTTAACACGAAACAGACTCTGAGGACCCAACTGACTGATATTTCAGCATCTACTGGGGGTCAGCTTAGATCACTCTGAAGAATAATTTGTGTCTCTGATATGCTGTAAATCTCTGCTGGCTGTCACATGAACAGCATGTATGTGACAGTTTAAGCAATTACTGCCCCCAGGTGTTGGACCTACTCTACTGGAAACTTCATTCCTCTCCTCCTTCCCATACCCGACTTTCTGGGATGGACTATGTGCTGTACCTTAACACAACCAACACAGAGATGAGTATGTGAACAGAAACTTCTGATTTTGGTAATTTTTGCAAATGCAGGAGCAAAACTTAGAAGTACATGCACAGGTACATATTTTATATGCTGACCCTGTAACAGGAACACCATCTTTCCTGCCAGGGCAACAAAGGAGCAGGGAGGGTGACATGGACCTCTTTGTTCAGTGAGTACAAGCCCATGCAGTACTCAGTACATTTTCAAATTTACAGGCTAACTAAATGATGGCAAAAATTAAATTCTCCAAAATGTAAATTTTATGTGATTTCTAATGAAAGCCTTGTTGCAAAACTGTGGTGTGCAAACTGTGAGGGCAATCATACCTTAAAGCTCATGTCATAAACTAGCAACAATTTTAATTAAATAAAATCTAGTTTGTATTGCTGGAAAATGCAACAGTTAGTATTACAAAATGTCTTACTCTTACAAGAAATTAATATATTGAAAACTTGAGTTTATTTCTACTGTAAACCAGTTATATTTAACAAAAAGCAGTAACAACTTATCGTGTAGAGTTCAGTGACAAAGTTTTTCCTGTCCTGTGAAAAATGACACCATTTCAAAATGTTTCCTGTTTCACATTAGGAAGAATTTAAGCTCTCTCAGTTTTTCATGAAAAACATGAGACAAAGAGACCATGAAACAACAGAGCTCACTCAGAACAACCCTTTGTCCAAATCACTTACCTACTTGGGTTGCTTATCATCATTAGGCAGGGTCCTGTAAATTTTCTCTGATTTTCTGAGAAAACCTTTAAAAAAGTTCCTTTTCTTTTAAGTTTCAAGTAATATTTCTTTTAAGGAATCAAACTGCCACCTAGAAATGGTTTTGTCAGCTTCTGTGATGTGGTAACTAGTAACAGGACAAAAAAAAATTCTGTATGACTCTCCAAGCCTCAAGAGCCTTAGAAGGCATATGCTAGAAGAAACGAGCTGTTTTAGTAAACACACAGGAAAACATTTCATAAAATAGCTTTACAGATACCTCGGCAATTTTTCCACTTGTACTTACTGCAGGATTTTAAGTGAAAAGTAGTCTTGTAAATCATCTTTCAAAGTATACACAAAACCATCTATAACTGAGGGTCATGCTACAGAGAAAATGTTTCCTTGATAAACACAGCTCTGCATGACTACAAAAGTAATCAACAACCGAGAGAGAAACAGGATGCCTCTGTATCAGGGGAAGGGCTTTTTATCCCAGTAAAAATTAAATCTGTTTGGTTAGTACAAGCAATTGGAAGCAAACAAACATACATCACATAGCAGATGTTCGGTAGATCTTGCATAGTTCCTTAGGAACCACTAAATCTGCTTTTACAGGTCTGTCTGTCAGGCTCAACACGTGCATCAGCCTACAGGCAGCATATGAAACATCCATGCCTATATGCAACCCATAGAACATGCTCCAGTTCATGGCTGTGGGTGCTCAAAAGATGCAGAGGAAAGCTCTGTAAAACTTGGGGTCACCTGTGGGGTACCAAGCAACAGAACCAGCAGGAAGCAACTAAATCAGACACTGTTTTTCTCCCCGTCTCTATGTAGTGACAGAAATTCAGACATCACAAAAACCCCCAATTTCTGTACTTTTGAAGTGCTTGTGTCAAGCATCCAGAACCACCCTGAAATTTCTGATAAGTGAATAAAAACTCACTATTTGAGAGCAATTTCAGCTGTTGGATTTTACTGTGGTGTGTAAAATAATTAAGATTAAATGACTCCATGTGAACATGAAGCAGGAATAAAATTAAAAAAAAACCCATGAGCTTTATACTAATGAGAGAGACTTCTAAGTGAACATGTTACATCTCTGAGTTATTCTCACTTAAAGTTTTCTTTATGATGAGAAAGCTTATAGGCTAACCTCAGAAATCATGTGCATTTTTTGGAACCATTACAGAGGTACTCCTTCTCTGTCACTACCTAAAAGTAGCCTGAAACAATTCTTAATGGTTAGCTGATTTAGTTGAGACATTCACTCAGTGTGGACAAGAACCAATCACTTTAATTTAAAACCTACACTCATTTGCTATTTTCACTAAATAATTTCAGAATATCACATAGAATAGTACTGCAGGACCCACAGTAGAAAAAAAACCCAGCCTAAAATTTCAAAATACCAAATCTGCCATGGTATTTATGATGACATGCTTCCCTTTATTTTCTTATTAACAACAGAGAGGCTAAGATAAGGGAAGGGGAAGAGAAGGAAACAAAGGATAAAAAGGAGATAAAAAAGGAGAAAAAAATTTAAATATTCCCACTATAAGTCATACTGGTAATATCCAAACAATAGAAAAGGTAAGTTCTAGTCACACAGCAAAAAACTAAAGAAATTTAAATAAAAAAAAAAAAAATGCACTTCAGTACAAACTTAAAAGCATCTCAGCTGCATCATTTAAAAGATAGTAAATGCTTGTCATGAATGGCATGGGGATATGATATGACATGAGGCAGAGTACAGAACTACATATAAAATCCATGCACCATATTTACAAGTATAAGTGATTCAGTAAGTACAGAAATTAAAAAATAAGCCAAGGTTCAACTTTAATAAATCTCCAGAATTACAGTTTTTCACCAGGAAAAAAAAATCAAAATCAAACCCTTTACATGACATGATCACTAAACTTTATTCTAGTAATTCCCTAGTAACTGCAAAAGTTTTGCTGCAATGCTTCCCTAGTTAAGAAATATTGCTCTTGCACTTCTGACAAGTATGCAACTTCTTCAAAAACATGTTGGCTTGCAATTTTGGAGCATATTGTCACTTTTTTACTGGCTTATCTTCAAAAAAGAGGGGAACAATTGCAGAAAATGAAATGAAAATATAACAATGGTGCAGTTATAAGCAACTCAGACAATATACTGGCTTGCCTGTTACAGTTACCCATTAAAACACAGACTTTGACAATGTCAGCAAGACAAATGAATTAGCAAAGAAATCAGCTTATTAAAATCAAGTCCAAATGAAATCTATCAACATGTATCTCAGTGTCTCAAGGATGCATCTATTTCCTTTCAACACTTCTAACAGAAGACAGTAACTTAGGATCATATTACAATACCAAAGGCCTTCTTAGACTTATCTACCCTGTATGAAATAACCATATAGTTTCAGGATAATGAACATGATTTTTCATCTAACAACAAAATTATGGGATTCTACTAATATGGGATTCTACTTTGGCTTCCAAAGACAAAGCACCGAAGCCCAAGCAACAGCAATTTTAGTACTGTTTGCTTATTTACACAAAATGGAAACTAGCTTCATAGAACTTTAGTAAAACATGAGAGGAGGCAGGGTAGAAAAAAAAAAAAAGAAAAAAGGACAATACAAGAATGCAAAATAATACAGAATAATGTTTCTGATTCATATGGAGGTGAGAGCACTGAATTGTGGAGTCAAGAGGCTTTCCCTGTGTAAAAAGCTGTAAACACATAAGCAAGGATGAAATGATTTTGCTGTCTGCTTTTCCATACTCAAGTCATAATTCAAATTGTGCAGTGAAATTAGAGATGATTTTCTGATTTTTTACTTCTGTTTAACAAACTGTCAATTTTAATTTTGTCAGGGTAATATACTTGCCAGTCAGTATCACTAGGTATTAGGAAAAAAAGTTCCAAGGAAGGACCTTTCAGAGATGAAAAATGTCCTGGTATTACAATTTCAGAATGACATTAAAGACATTTAAGAATGAGATTCTCAAGTCTGCCTTTAGAAGCAAAAACAGATGTAGGTAGAAAAGACTCCAAACCTAAAATTCTTAAGCTGAAAGAACCTAACCTAGGAAGTACTACTGCCTACTAAGCACTAGTAACCTGTAAGGACCACCTACTATTGGATGAGTAGGTAATGGGGTAGAGCTCTTCTTGTTGCATAGACGTGATGAATTATTTGGTTTTAACTCTCTCAATTAAATGATGTATCATGTTGCTACTTTGCAGTGACTAGAAAAATCACTGTAAAGCTTTCACTAACGCATGATTTACAAGCCACAGGAAGTAAATGAAAAGAGCTGTTGGCTCTTTCACATAACCAGCTACACACAACTTACCCTTGAGCACGAACTTGCTTTTTTGCTAAGAAGCAGGCTTACAGAAACTTCCTCCTTATTTAGGGTCTCATCTAAAAAAAAATCAGTTGCCACAGAGATTGCTCACTTTAAAAAAAGTTAACAAAGCCAATCTTTGTCTGTCTTAATCAGCAGGTGCTCTGAAATAACACAGAAACGTGTACTGCTAAAAGTTGGACTCCTTTGCCAGGATTTGAATGTTTAAACATACTATGTTCATTCTTCCAACATTGGAGTGAAGAAGGAAGATCCTCCCTTAAGTTTTGCCTTGCCAAGGCCAAAGTAAACAGTGACTTTTGATCAGCCAGTATTTGTGCCCAAATCCCACGAACTGGTTCCAAGGGAGATTTTGGGAGTCCAGAAGGCAGGATGACCTTGTTTCTTTAACAGAAGTGTCATATGCAAACACAGAGGAGAGGCAAGAACTTGTGCCTACAAGAGGAAGAGCTCCCATTTCATGTGTGTTGTTTTGGAGGTGAGCTGTGGGCTCACTAAAAGAATGGATGGATGAATTTTCTGCAACCTGTGCTAGCATTTCACCAAGGTTCTAAAGCATTCCAATACCACCCATAAAACCTTGCATAAGGGCATTAATACTGATGACAAAGTAGACTTTTTAAAGACTATGAGTAATTGCAACAGCTTTACCCCAACCCCTTCAGTTAGCGCTCCTTCCTGAACTACTGCACTACGAATGAAAGACAGGAGGCACAAACAATTCACAAAGACCTGCGCCTTTCCAGATCACCATTCAATCTCTTCTGGCATTCATTATCTACCGTCCTCACGCTTGCAGATCAGCAGTTCACAAAACCCTGCTATAGGGCCAGGAAGCTCCCTCCTCAGCCAGGAACGGGGCTCCGCTGCCAACAGCTGCAGGAAATCGGCACAAGCCCGGCAGAGCCCCCCGGTGCCTTCGGCGGGGCTGCGGGCAGCCGACGGCAGCGGCGACCCCGGTCTCCCGGGGAGGAGCAGGAAGCGAGCGCGGAGCTGCTCCCGGCCGCCCTCCTCCGACACACCCCCTCGGCAGCGGCCGGAGGCACCGGGCCGGCCCGCCGCCCGCCCGCGGGGCCACCCGCATCCGCTGCCGGCGAGGGCAGCGGGGCGGCCCGGCCGGGGCGGCTCCCTCCCCCGCGTTACCTTCCCGGTATTTCTTGCGCAGCCGCCGGTGGACGCTCTTTACCACCCCCGACAGCTTCTCCTGCTCCAGCTTCCGCTCCTGCTCCGGGGGCGGCGGCGGGGCGGCGGCGGCCCCGCCGGGCCGGGGCCGGGGCTGCGGAGCGGCCTCCATGGTGTTCCCGCTGCTCGCCGCGCACCGCCCGGCCCAGGGGGAGGCGCGCGCCGTGCCGGGGCTGCGCCGGGCGGGACTGCGCGCGCCGCCCCCGCCGCGCGGGCTGCCGGGACTTGGAGTCCGCGCGCCGCCGCCGCGGGGCCGCGCCCCGTCCCGGAGCCCCGGGGACAGCGGGCCGGGCTGTGGGGAGGGTTAGTGCCGGCCGAACTCCCCACGCCGCGCCTCTGGAGCTGGTCGCCCCGCGGTGCTTAGCAAGACAGTGAGGCGGAAAACACACCAAGTGGCCGGGGCAGCGAGACTTCCACGGTAGCTTGTATGGGTTACCCCAGGGCACGGCCTTCCCAAGAGACCCCCGTAAAACAGCCGGCTGGGAGTCCGTGTGACCCAGGGTGGCTAAACCCATTCCCCACCTACAAAGGACCTTGAGGAAAAAAACTGAATTCAGAACACACTCGAGCAAACACGGGCGGCTTCGTGTCCGTGGTGTGGGCGCGGGCGTTTGAAGAGCGTAAGTTTTGTTCGGCTTTTTTGTGTCTTCGTGCAGCTGCTGGGCCCGTTTCTGTGCATAGGCCAGCTCCCGCCATTTATTTGGGTGGAAACGCCCTGCGGGAGCACCTGCAGCCAGCAAATCTGCCCCTTACAGCGAGCGCATCTGTGCCCGGTCTCAGCCTTCCCCCAAATCCAAAGCACTTCGGTTCTCTGTTAGTAATTGTTAGAAGTGGGAGAGACAAAACCCCTACGAGATCATGGGAGAGAAATATGCCATGAAGCTGCTTGTTTGACGTGGCCAGAAGCCGCTAATCGTCTTCTTTGAAGATATTAAAAAACACTAAGGGGGTTGTTGCAGCTACAATTAAATCTGTGACAAATCTGGCAGTAGGCTTGAGATTTCATCCTGATGAGAAGTCTGTGACATATGACTTTGTGCGGTGGGATGTATAACAGGTTCTTATCAGCACCATGATGATCCTGCCCAGAAAAAACAGCTGATCACAGAGCACTGTGGTTTTCTGCTTTTCTGGTAGAATTGTTTTGAAGGTTCAGTTCTCAAGGCAAAACTCTAATGTCGAAAGAAAAGGTTTTCATTACTACTGACTGCAAAGTCATTCCTTTTTCACTCCCTCTGAGTGAGGTCGACAAGTACTGATCTCACCCATCCCTTTGAAGTGCCCGCATAATGCTCAAAGGTCCAATTCTTCCTGTGCTGATATTTTCTAGAGAGTGTTTAAACTACTTGATTGTATTTTGGATCTTTTGTCAGTATGTATGTGTTATTTCGTATTTTATTTTCAGAGTATTTCCATTTTGTTTTGTTGTGTGCGTTTTTTCCCCTCAGAATACAGGAAAATAATGGATGGAGAAAATAAATTTTTGCTACTAACATCAGCATTAAGAAAGAAAAATTCAATGTAGTGACTGAGTTTTTCCTGTAGTTACATTTTCCTTTAAGTACTGAAACTGAAATAACTGATCATGTGTTAATGAAAAAAAAACATACCAGTGTATATTATTTTTACTTTGACTTGGAAAACATCCAAGAGTCATCTTCTAGTGTGAATTATTGTATTCCATACTCACCAAACTAGTTCAGGGAGTTAAATCTGAATAAGAAATAAAACTTTATTCTGGGGTTAATTATATCTTTTTGAAATATTTTTATTTCTAGTTTTATATGCTAGTCCATCTAAGGAGGATTACAATTGTGCAAAAAGAGATTACAGTGATAATTGCTAGGAACATTTCAGTTAAAAGGAAGCCTACATGGTGGTTAATGTTCTTTTCATTATAACATTGTGTAGGATTTGGGAAGGCGCAGACTGAGGAGGAAAAGCATGAGCCAGTGTTCTGTGTGTGGCATCGTACTAGGAGAGCACTGGGGGAGGCATCTTGGAAGGCTTAGGAGTATCAGGGTGACAGAGGAGAGATGGAGGCATTTGGAGGACGCCTGACAAATACTGCCGTGGCATCGACATTCCCAGTCATGAGCCTCCAGACTCAGAAGTGTAGGTTACACAGTCAAAATATGAGTGTGTCTGTGATTTGGAAAATCGGAAAGCTAATTGTAGAATTGGAAAACCGGGGTGAAATTACACTTATGTGAAATATACTCTCTCAGAATAATAAGTTACTTGAATTATGTTATCACTGTTGGTTTTTTGGTTCTCAGGATTTCTTTCTAAAACTAGCCAAGTGGTTTTAAATACAAAGTAGTTTTAATTTATCACAATGAAGTAACACAGTAGTTTAGTTTCAATAAGCAAGTAGGGAGCATTTTTCAGATGTCAAGTCTTTCCAGCCATGAAAGTTAAAAAATATTTGACAAAGAGACATTATACTCACAGGACACACAGATATTTTCCCTGGAATATGTGATGGGAGTTGGATCCCAGTGACAGGCTTCAAATGCAGACTAATTGAAGGAGGTGCTTCTGCAGAGCGCTGCGTGGAGATACTGGTGGGCAGTGGAGTGGGCAATTAAAGCAGGACTGGTTCTCTAAAGCCTCATGGAACTGATGACCCAGTGCTCTGTCAAGGTGGAGAAAAAAGCATGTGTGCTCTGTACATTCCTTGGACACATTTCAGGAAGACATAAATATGTTTGTCCCTGAGGCATAAAAATAGAATGAGCAATAAAGATGCATGCACTTACTCCAAGGGGATAAAAGCAATAAACTACTCGTGTCCTGATAGGGGTGATGGAGTTTCCCTCTCTGGGAAAGAATAGTTTTGAGCAGCTGGACTTACTGCCTTGAATGTAGATAATGGATGAATGATCCTCTATGTATTAGTTACTTTCTAAATAAATAAACTAATTTTAAAAAGCCAATTTAGGGAAGACTAGAATAGTTTCTTGTGACATTCCTGGAATATTTTAATGTCCATCACGTTTCATGAATAGCATTGGAATCAAAAGTCTTGGTTCACAGACTGGGAGGACAAACAATGGCAGCACTTTCCAGTACTCGTGTGGCTGGAACATTCACTGAGGATGTGGGAAAACCAGTTCAGATCTCTACTCCGCCCACAGGGATCTGAACCACATCTTCACTATGAGATGGTATGAAGTGGAAGTGCTCTTCCTTCCTGAGGGAATGGTGACAGCAGCCTATATTTTCAGTCTTTCTCCCAGTGAAAATGTGGAGGAAAAGTAACATAAAAACATTGTGAGCTGCGAATCAGCAACACTTTGCTTCCATCTTTTTCAGTGGCAGTTTTGACAATCAAGTCTTCTCAACCTCTTCATCTCTTCTATCTTAAAGATGCTAATTGTTTGAAAAAGAACTGAAAAAAGGACATCAAAAAGAAGAATCTGTCCAGTGATGACATCATCATAAGAGTCTCTAATGCAATGTAATCTGCAAAAATATTACCAAAAACGTGTAATTGTTTTAATGGAACACTGAAACACGGTGGTGATTTTAAAAGGAATGAAATGTTCTTTGTTAGATGTGGAAAATGGTTTTGCTATATGTATCTAAATGGCAGACAGGCAGCAGTGGAGTATTTGGGTTGAAATTAAGATTTTCTTCTCCATTAGCTGTGGAGTCTTATAAACCATGAAAGTAAGGTAATTTGGTTTAAAAAGTGGGAGTCACATCCCTGAATTCGCATTGATGCGGTTATTTAGAGTTAGTCCATTATTACATTCTCCAGACTACACACTCCAGTAATTTGGTAATTAAAGTTACATAGTAATTAAAACTTCTACCCCATAACAATAATTTTATAACTACGGATCTTGGATTACATTTCTGGAGACTAACACCTTTAAAAGTAAGTACACACCAGTAGTCCCCTGTGTATTTTAGTGGAAAAAATAGACTTGTTATTGACTTTGGTTTGCATCTGAAGTCCTAATATTTACATAAATAACATTTTGCTTTTGGAAAACAGAGGATTTTTCTACTGCAAGACAAATTAAAGTTGCTTCTCAAGTAGGGAGTGACACCCAGCTTGTAGAAGGCTTAAAATACTTTGCACATAGGGACTTATTGTGGAATCTAATTAAGTATCTTTAAGATCATGAGAATTAGATACTTATAAAAGATTGTATTTATTGAAATTGTGTCTTCTACTTGTGTTGCAAAATGGAAGGAATAATTTTAACAGCAGCCAGCATTTCTGATAAACAGTACATTCTCTACCTTCATTCTGGCCAAGAGGTACCATCTGTGTCTGTCCATGGACAGGAGCTGTTTCTTTTGACACAGGAGGAAAAGGTTAAGAATTTTTAAATCCCTTCAGACTATGACTTCTAGTAAAGTGGGAATTACATTTCAGGGAACTACTGAAATACTTACTGAAAAGCAGCAAAGCACTTTATACCTAAATTATCCTGGACATTATGTGCATGGGTAGAAAGTAAAGCAAGCCTTAAATGCTGAGAACAGACAGTGCACTTTCTAATAATTGCTGTATTCATTGCAACTTCTTTGCAACATGAGTGTCACAACCATACTTAACACACTTGTAGCAAAGATCATTAAATATAGACAGAATTTTTTGAAAATCAATCCTGATTTCTCTTAAAAATCTGGGGTTATTTAAAATATATTTTAGTCTGAGAACATTCCCCTGTTATTTGGAATGTATGAATTATTCAATGACAAGAGTCAATATCATGATAGCTTTAACAAAGACCACTAGCCACTCTTCCTAGATCAAGTTTCATCTTAGCTGATTTCTTGCTGCCATGAAAGATTAACTCATAAAATCACTTTGATTTAGCAAGAGATGTCAAAACATCCAGCAGGTCTAACTGGTTTTCTTCCAATGTCAGTCAAAATAGTCTGTGGTTTTAGCACTGGTTCATGTTTCTGTCAGCTGCTATATATAAACTTGCTGTGTAATCAATTCAGACACAGTAAGTTTAAGGAAGTTTGGTACTAGTAGAAAAACTTCTATGTTTCATTATTTGTGTATCTGCAAATAATGTCTGTAACCTGATAGTCTTAAAGATGTTCTCAATTTTTGGGATTAAAATTCCAGCCTTCCTGTAGGGGTCAAGTGTGTATAACTCTAGTCCCTCTCAACAACAACATGGCTGTACAGTGGGTCATTTTCAACTTGGGAAATACTGCAGTTCCAGTAATCTTGTGCTGCAGGTATGATAGCCTGACTCATAAACTAACATGACCTCAAAGTCTGATTGGAGTAGTGTATGCTAAGAATTACCAGAGAAAGGCTACAGAGAAATACAGAGAAAGAATACAGAGAAAGGCTAAGGTGCATGTGAAGTTTTGAATCAGGGAAAGAAATAAATTTGTGAGGAATAATCTATTTCTATGATGCTGTGTATAGATCAGGATATGCTGTGTCATTTCACTTTTCTCCTTTCCCCTCCTAAGTCCTGGGAGGGCATGGGAAAAGATATTTTAAGTATCTTCAGATATGACCTACAAAAGAAAATACATCTCTAGAATGAATAAAGTGTTCTTGTCTGTTCCAATGATTGCCCAACTCTTTTTAATCTCTCCTGCTTCTTGAATGCTGTCATGTGGCTTATTTGGGACTCTACTGAAGTTCAAGTCAATTTTCAGCTAAGCAGATGAGAGAGCAACAACAAAGTCTATTCATACAACATCAAACAGAGCTTTATCTTCAGGACAACATATTGCAGGCGGTGTGATATATTTCAGGAAGAGCAAGGAATTCCAAAGCTCTAGCTTGCCCTGCACACATGGTATTTGGTTTGTGCACAGATCATGTGTTAGCTTTGGTTAAGTCCAGCCTCAGTGTCAGTAGTATCTAAGATGTTATCAATAAAATTCAAAGGGCTAGTATTCTCTTCATCATTTTGAAGGAGTCTAAAGAATGGTGGTAGGAAAAATTAAGTCATTAATATTGATGCTGCTTCAGAAATTTTGACTGGAGGTACACATAGGTTTGTTGTAATTTTCCCATATAAATATCTGTTCAAAGAATGTTTTTTTTTTACTTCTCCAGACCATCTAATAAAACACAAATACCATGAATTGTGACACAAATACCATAAAGTGAGCATCCTCTACACTAGATTTTGTCAAAATTTTATCTCCATTACTATGGCTTAAGAATGATCCGATAGCAGCTTCCCTGAGGTATGAATTATACTGCAGACTGCAGAAGAAGGCAGCAGTTCTGAAATGCTTATTTAAAGCTAGGTAGAGTTGTGATAAAATTAAATAACCATTTCAATTTATTTAGGATACACTGATAGACTGTTACATTTAAAAAGATAGGAAATAGAACAGAAAGGTACTGTAGCAGTTAATGGAGACATACATTTCAGAGTGATGTTCAGATTTTAGGTCTTTCAGATTTCTGGCTAATTAAATTATCTATATCCTCTCTCTATGTACAAAGGTGTTCCTGGACATTACCTATCTTATTAACATCTAGAAAAACTTTAGACTGGAAAATACCTCTTTATTTCATCAAATCCAACTATTAACCCAGCACTTCCAAGTCTACCACCTAACTGTACACCATATCTACATATTTTTTCAGCTCTTTCAGGTGCAGTACATCTTAGTTTCTTCAGAGTTGTGGTTGTCTAGTGAACCCCTTGTCTTTAGAGCAAATACATTCTGTTTTTCAAAAGAGGCTAAATTTTGCTGGGGAGCCAGTATTGAAGCCCTTTTCTTTTTTTCTTTCTTTCTTTTTGCCATTTCACATGTTCCATTTCACATGTTCCTTGAAATCCTTTGGGTGTGACACTCTTTGTCAGAAAAGTTTTCAAACCAGTGCAAATGCTCCTTGTAAATGCTGATGACTTCATTACAGTGATATGATATAAAGAAAGCTTGAATAATAAAAATGTCTATTTTGGCTACTCACTTCTCTGCACTGGTCATCAAGGAAGAGACTTCATTTTGGAAGCCATAATGACAACATAGTACAAAACAGATAAAATTATAACGTGGGAGGTAATATAAGAAGGTTGTAAGAACCAGCGACCGCGCTCCTGCTTGCTGAAACATGGCAGGTGGATTTTTGCTGAACTACTCCTTTAAAACCACGAGAAATGGCTGTCAGCTACCAGGACATATTCTCAGCAGGAACATAATTTCATATTATAAAGTTAAAGTATTTGCCTCTTTTGGAGCCTAACATGATCAGCAAAATGCAGCCCGTGGCTTATCACACAGCCTGACAGGTACTTGAAGTATTGCTGTCCTTGCTTTTTAGAAAGTAGAATGGTCTCCTGGAGGCTTTTCTACATAAATAGAAACAGCGTTTTCTTAGGAGACATAGAAATCTTTCTGAAGCATCAAAAAATACGTAATTGTGGCCAGTTTTCTGAAATAACTTGTGACCTTCCAAGCTGTTTGTACTCATGAAGGTGAATTTTACCCATCATTACCTAAAAGGTCCCTGAACCAGAACTAGAAGCATAACCAAAAATCTGTTTTAAAAAATATTGTTGCCTGTGTAGGACAAATAGAATTCTGTTGGCCTGTAAGGGCTCATTTATGAAAGAATCATCTCAAATGAGATGGAGTGTGAAAGACATTGTATTTGGTACGGACACCAGTTATATTTAAATCATGTTTGGTGAGTACTCCTGGGGCCACTCATATTTTCACCTTGTTCTCAGATCCAGCACAAGGCATCCTATGAATCCTTGTTGACAGGGGTTTTTTTCAGGCTATTTACGAATCTCATTTATTCTATGATCTTGATGTTGCTTAGAATGCCTAGGATTACCTAGTACAAGAATGCATTCTTAGTTATGATTTATACCTGAAGTTTGTCCTTAACTTTAATATGCAGAGTTTGTGGTGGTCCAGCCGTTCGTTGCTTCATGAATAATGGAGGGAAACCTCTGAATGAGAGACAAGTGTCCAGTTGTGAACAGCAGCTTCTGTAGCCAACCCAGTTGTAACCTGCAGGAGACAGATGGGTAAGATAACCAAGACAAATGGCTATTGTACATCAAATTCATACCTGTCTTGTTAGTTTTGCAATAGCTGTTTCATGCAGATGGTCACGAATGGGACCTTAGCCAATTTTCTTTTGCTGGGAGACATATTTGCTTCTGGGGATTGAATGGGTCTGCCTTCATCAGCAGTTAAGAGCACTACATAAATGTTTCTATGATGTGAATTGTCCTTGCCTGTGAATCTCCTGCACTTTACATTCTTTAAGTCACATTACTTAAGGCCTTTGGAGGACAGGAAGTAGACTTCTTTCTGAAGAAGCTTAGCTGGAAATTTCACTCTAGGGATTTTCCTAACACATCCTAAAGGTAATGGGAACATGTAATCTTTGGGTTCTTAAGAAGGAATACAGAAGTTGATCCTGTTACTAATTTGAATTGTACTCCAGCATAATTTCCTGTTTTATCCTGAATAAGAGAAATATCAACACAAGGGTGAGCTTTTAGAGCTCTCCATTGCTGGGACTTCATTGCTAGGATTTCCTTTGTGCAATCTGATCTACTTTGTGAGATTGTTGAATCTGTGAAGAGAGAGACTTTCTAAAATGCCTGTGTTAGTGGTATGGGGCAAGAGACTTCTGAAAGACTTAGCTTATCATTAGTGAGTCACATTTCTAATGGAATTTTATTTTAAACAAATTATCTTCTACATTCTCTCGACTCTGGGCTATATGCTCAGTGACTATAATACTTGCTGTTCTGATATATCAAGTTACCAGGTCATCTGTGAATGTTTCTGAGACTCCTCTTCCTGAGGAACCTGGCACCTAAATGAAGGTGACAGGCAAATGACTATAGTCTGAGGTTTTCTTCTGGTGGTGGAGACTGCTGAATTCACATGTGCTTGCTGGATCTTGGAGATAACTGACATAAGCAGTTACCACTTTTGACAGCAGGTGGTTATCAGGTCTAAATTTGAATCTCTTAAACTCAGTGGCAGGACTTGGATCAGTATGTTTAGTAAGTGACTTGTGATTACTATTCCTCTGCATATACTCTTTTTACAACACTTTTACAAACAGTTGGCTCCAGACTAAAGAATCGATCTTTTTTCTAAGACAAAACCAATAATGGCCATTAGATCACATGCTGGCATCTGGTGTGTAAATCTTGATTGATAATAAGCAAAACATCTTCACAGTTTTGGAAGAGGCTCCAATTCTGACAGCAGCAATAGTAGTCAGTTTGTTCAGAGGAAGTGTGTTCTCACTTAAGTCCTTCACTGTTTCTTGTGTGGGTTTATAATTTCACATAGATAGAAGTGTAAATTTATAAATTTATAAATTTATTTATAACCATACTTGTAGAGTTGAGTCCTTAAATAATAAGACCAGAAGAGATGCAATCAGAAGAGATTTGTAAACAGAATAAAACAAACAAAAAATTCCAAATCAATTTTTCTATCATGTATACAAATTTTTGGCACTTTACACTTTTTTTTTTTTTTTTTTACCTTTCCTGTAATTGTGTTTAATGTGGTCATGAGTGCCACAGGTTTTTTGTCTTGATAGTCTGTAATTTCTGACTCCCAATTTGGTATTTTAATTGCAAATAGTACTTCATTTTTGAAGAGTACATAGTTTGAAATGGTAATTTTAGGCAAGCATTATTTTGAAAAACCACAATTTACGATGTGCCATGTATATGATTGGAAGTGACCTAATGAACCACAGAAGAAAAGCAAAAATTAAAATTAAAATCTTTCTTTCTAGATCTCAGCAGATTGATTTTAAGTTTGATTTTACAGACCAAGTGAATATAATACTTATGAGACAGCAGTTTCACAAATATTTTTTTGATTTATACTGGTGAAGCTGAATTATAGTACTTGCAGACCTGCTGTAAAAACTGTAGATTTCTTACGAGTATATGGAAAGTGACCAAATAAATGCAGTATTTAGAGACAGAAACTAGAGGAATAGAACATTTTTCTAAAGCTCATTATGTGTTTAAAATAACAAGAGATACTCTAAGAGTGGTCTGCAATCAGAAAAAAGAGTTGCAAATTGATTTCTAATATGCTCTAAAAATTTGAAAAATAGAAACCCAGAGGAGGAAAGATCACATACCAGGAACACTATTAAATCAAATCATCCAGATGTGATCAATTAGACAACATAGCAAGGGCAAACAGCTCAATGGCTCTATCTTCAAATGAAAACATGTGTTTATTTACCAACATTTGCATCTTTAAGATAAGCATAAACTCCTTTCATGTCAGTTAAAATTCCAAGTCTTGTTGGTGTTGCCTCTTTTTTTCCTTAAACAATTACTTTTGTATTCTCTTATTTTACTCTTACCTGACCTTGAAAAGAGAGTGGTTGCCAGAAAGGAGGCAACTGCTGATATCATGCAGCTTTCCTTCAAACTTCCTGTAAGAAGCTCACAGAACTCATTCTCTTTCATGCTTAAGTCACAGATTCAGATCTATCCTAATTAGAATTAAAATAATTAATTTCTTATTAGTGGTTTTCAGAAGCTTCATATCTGTCAGGGCCAGTTTCAAATGGACAAATGCCTGTGTGAAAGCTGGGTCACTAGTGGTGTCTGCAGGCTGTTTTAGAGGTGGTGAAAAGAGACACTGTGTTCAGTAGGACTAATCCACCACAGTCACAGGAGAGCCTGTGATATCTGTGTTCTTCTCATCATCCATAGACTGTCCTACTTCATGTGCAACTCTTAAGTTTGCTGCTCTTAAAACTGAACTGAAGTAGATTTTATGTAGGGGGTTAGAATGCATGGGTGAGGAAGGGACTTCTTAAGAGGGACTGTTTCAGCACCGAATAAAAGCATCTCTCTTTACAAAATGTTTTATTCTTTAATATAAAGGAGGAAATCCTCAGGAAAGAGGAAAGTGCGCTGCCACTTCCTGAGCCATTTCCAGAATATGGGAAAGAAGGATCCATTTCAGGGTATGAACCAAAAAGCCTCCACCAGCCCTGCATTGATTATAAACAGTCACTTTGGTCCTTGTGTCAGTGAATTCATCAGGGAAACTTCAGTTATAGAGCCTGCACAATGTAGAGATAGTTGTGTTTAGCCTTGAGCTGTGCAAAGCAGGCAAAAGATGCTCCTGTTCTGCCTGATGTGCAAGCAGTAACACACTGTGTGCAGTAAAGACTAGAAATCCTATGTTTGTCATTCTTAAGCTTGAGAAATTTTGGAAATGCTCCTTAAATTATACTTCTTGTGAAACTACATGTTTGAAAACAAATAACTGACATTATTGGATGTTTATGATGACATTGTCTATAGTAAATTCACCCTCCCTCCACCTCCTCCCCAGAATCTAAGTATCATTTACCCCAGGGAAGAAAATCAGCTGGAGTCAAAGCTGCACTGGGGCAGATGTCACAGCCATACTGCTCATTGCTTTTACATATATTTTATACATAAATAAATCCTATTTACATGGACAAGCAAGACACTGGTATGGTTGTGTCTGAGCTGTGGAAACTAAAAGCCAGCACCTATGGATGAAGGTCTAATGAAATCCAATTAAACTGTATGTGTGTAATTAATGTAATCGCAAGTTTAGCTGATAAACAAGTGCATCAGTTCTTGAAAATAGAAGTGGAAAATTAAAACCAAATCTTTACAGCAAGACCTTGTTTTCCTCTTACTCTGGAAGACTCTGAATGTGAGCAGCTTTCTCCAGGTGTATAAGCACTGTGAAAATGCATGACACTCTCAGTGAAATGTACCATCAGTGGCTCAGTGATTCTGTGCAATTACATTATATGATAGCTGGACAAAAAGGAGTTAATTACAAAATCTTACTCAAAATCTGTTTCTTGCTTCTCACAAGCAAATGCTGCCTTTGTTCAATCTTTAGGTTTGGTGTGTAACCTGTAACTAAGTTTAGTGGGGAACTTAGCTGCTAGAAGAGCTACTTCTCTTACTTAGAGAAGTATAAGAATGCACATCATATATTTTTCTGGCTTGAAGTAGTTAGGTGTAAAAGGATCCAAAGGCACTCTGAGTTCTGGGGAGAAAATTCTTGGGAGAGACTCAGCATGTTGCAATTCAGAGCATCTGTGGGGTATGAGAATGCTGGGATTTTCTCAACCTGCTTTCTCGTCACTTGGTTTTTAGCTGCTTTGCAAAGTCAAAATTTCAGTGATTGCTGTCCTCAGCTGTCCTTGGCATTATGTCTTATTGACAAAACTTGTCAGAAGAAGCCAAGCTCCCTCTTTCTGTCTCCCTCTTTCTGTCTTCTGACATGGCTCAGGTCAGGGCTCAAAGGCAAACTTGCTCAGCGCTGACAGGAGCAGTATGCAAAGAGTTCATTACTTGCTGTGAGTCACCCACCCAAGCTGCCAGAGAGAAAAAGATCTTTTGTATTTTCTGCCTGCTCCTGGCTCTTGTTGCTGTTGTGAGACAGGAAAAACAAAGCATCCTTTGACTGTTTTTATTTTTAGATGCATTTGCTCTTCTTGCCTTATTCAGTATTTGACATCTAGAAAGCATTGGGTTATAACTGACTTTCCTACCACTTTCACAGGCAGACCAGATTCCCAGGAGTGTTTGGAAAGAACCTGTGGATGCCATGTACCCCATCTGCTTGAAGCAGAACTTATCCTGGAACTAAATCATATCAGCCATTGCTTTGTCTAGCCAAGTCTGGAAAACTTCCAGGGATGAGGATCCCTTTGCCTTTATCTGCATATGCAGTGTAACATAAGTAGAAACAAGCTGACCATAGTGTTTCCTTTTTCACGAGTTTGCTGCTTGGTGGGAATGCAATCAGCAGAAGAGAGGCTGCCTTCCAAATCAGGAAGCTAAATTTGCAGCAGTTAACCTTGTTGATAAAAAGTAAATCATGTTGTAAAGTGGGGTTTGTTTTATTTTCTTGATTTCCATGAAGCATCAACTTTTAGAATCATATCAACTAAGAATGTCATCTTACTCTGCTTTAGGTGTAAGTTTGTGATGTTATTGATTGCAGAAATACAATATAAAATATAACTTCAGCATACTCCAAATTTAATAGTGTAGTGCTTGTTTCTGCTTGCCAAGCAGAAGAAAATGGTCCACTTGCTATCAAGCAGGAATTTTCCAGCTCTGTAGGGCTTGGAGGAAAACCAGAGATGGTAACGAAATGCTTCAGATAGGAGTTGTTAATGAAAAGGTGCTGGAGTAAAGGATAATAAAGCAATAGTTCTTATTTCTGCTCTGAGGCGTAAAGAATAGCAGGATTGTGACAGGCCCTTGAAGGAACACTTAACCTTTCCCTGATAGGACTGGAGCCTCTGGCTCGGGTTTTTTTTGTAATGTTCTTCTCTATTTCTTCTCAACCCAAAGCAAAGGTATTCTGAGAAGTAATTATAATAGGATTACTGTGTGGTGGGAGTAAATGTGCTTATTTGCAGTGTGACTAGAGAAGATGGATTTGGGAGAGTGAGGGAATATTCTGTTGGATTGTCTGAATTCTCAAAATTCTGGGTAAGGGTCGATTGAGTTAGTTATTTTTACTTAAGGCCTGTTCCCTAATCATAACTTGCAGATGCAGTTGAAGACCTGAGGGTGATGGAGAGCAAATGAGACAAGAGTTCACAATGTGATGAAGTTGCAAAAAATTAGTATTGTACCAGCTATATAAATAGAATATGACTTTTAAGGACAGGAAAATAATTCTGCGTCATGCAACTTTGCTTACATTTAAAAATAGGCCTAAAAATATTTTGGAAATTTGATGGCATCCTGGACAGTTGACAGTAATCCTAAGGTTTTAGGGAGTCATTTCTATGGAATAAAAAAGGAATTTACCTCTAAAAAGAAAAAGCTGAGGTTTCATTCTGGTTTCTTATCCTGAAGTAACCTATGATATTTCAGTCATGCAAGACTGTTGCTGATGTAAAACAAAGAGAATGTCCTGAAATTAAAATAACTGTCCCACTATTTAATTGTAAATGAGCTTTGGTGATTTTGCCCTCTTTCAAGAGTGGTTTTATGTACCATTTTAGGCCTGTGAAATATTTCCTGCATCACAGAAAGTTGTCACTGATGCATCAAAACCAGGATGGTAGTAGGCACTCAACTCCCCCATATCAGCTTGTCTGCCAGCAGATTTTAAAAATACAAGTTATTCTTTTCCATAATTTTACAACATGTGAGTTACTGCTTCTGAGGAAACATAAATGAAGAGTGTATATTTCTTTCCATCTTTAGCCATGCATAGAGATAGCAGTGTATCAGTCATGAAATGTTCTTTACCTAAAATCACAGGTCTAGAACTAAGTATTAGTAGATGAGTAGAATACTATAGACCAATATGTTTGCTAGCTTGAGGTATTAGCCATTTGCTTAGGGTAGTAAGATATTAACATTGTGGATTAAAAACAGGCAAACAGCTGATGATGTAATTAAGAGCTGCCAGACTGAATGCATCTGCTAGTTGCAAACAGCTTCAAAGTTTTCACAGGCCTGCATGACTTTTCACTGTTTTCAGTGGTTTTAGTATGTAATGCATAAATATACTGGATCTGTCTATAACCTGAGACCAAAAAAACCCCCCAAAAACCTAAGCTCTATGTTTATCCAATTGCTTTACAAGTAATTTGGGAAAAGCAGAACCTTACCAAGTCTGATTTTACATCTCTAATATATCTTCTGGAGATAAAAACATCATGGATGCCAAATATCAATATGATGCCAGACACATTTTGATGCTGCTGTAGTGTACAGGTAGAGGTTATGTGGCTAATGCAAGAAAAATATACAGTCTTTAAATTGCATGCTCTTGTCACAGAGTTTTGCTCCCAACTCCAAAAGAAGGAGCTGGAAAAAAATTGATAACTGGAAGTAAAAATCTTTGCTTCTAGGCCTAAGTAGTTTGTAAATAATAATCTCTTATTAAATATCCAATGGGAGAATTAAAAACTCTATTTGTGGGAGAAGTCTCTAAGAACAGCACTGAAAAGCTGAACATAGTTTCAATTACTAACTTCTCCTTTTGAGGTGGGTATTTTTCCTTAGGAAACAAATAGTTATGAATATAATTGATCATAAGCTTTTTTCTATCTTATTTATAAAGAGAAGTAACATTTATGTCAGATGCATTCAAACTCTACTGCCATCCTTTTCCCAGCATTTCCTCTATGCTACAACAAAGGCAGGGATAATATCATGAAAGATCTCTTACTAGTGATAAAAGTGGTAGCTTGCAGAAAGTAAGAATGTTGTTGCTGTTTGGTATTTTGTGTCCTTGAGGTGCCTCCTGTGCATCCCTGCTGATGGCTGAATCCCAGGCAGAGGGGTTGTTCTCCTGACATCCTCAGTGCTGTCAAATACATCTTATCAAATACAGAAATTTCCGTGAGCATGTGACCTATGTTACCTTCACAGTTTTACTTCTCTTCACTAAATAAATACATTAGGTTCAAGGTCACCTTCCTCTTCTATAAGGTGCTTAAAGACATTTTATGGTATGCATCTGGGTTAAGACAGCAGCTGTCAACTCAGGTGCAAAGAATCTGACTATCACAACAGAAACTCAGGGGATGAGGCAGCTGGACACTGATCTTGGATCACTTCTGATCTCATTACTCTTTGTGCTAGACAGATGAGGAACTCAAGGTCTGCCTTCATGTATAAAAGCTCATGGACCTGATGATGAACAAACGTATGCAATTTTATTGCGAAAAATAGGATGGGCTCTGTACATGACAGATGCTGTGGTTTGTTGGTTTTAGTTTTGGATTTTTTCCCCTTGTGTGTTATGATTTGAAAGCGTGGCACAAAAAAAGACATAAAAGCCTGAATGGTGCTGCCTAGCCAGGCCTACTGTTAGTGACAATTGTCTTTTGTCAAAGGCGTGGTCCAAGGCAGAAGCAAGGGTGCTATGCAGACGTAAATGTGTAAATATCTGCTAGGTATGTGGATGCATCTCTCTCACCCTTCAATGTGCATTTTCATGAGGGCCTTGTGGCCTAGGAGGCCAGGTCAGATGGGGACTGCAAGGTTCTGTTTCTTGGGTTTTATGCCTTTTCATATGGATATTTTTTCTGAACAAAGGCTTCATAGTAATTCCTTGTCCTTTGCCATAAATGGTTTGCCAATATCTGGAAGCTCTTCTGGCATCCTTCAATAATTAGCAGATTTTGATAATCCTTGGTAATTAGTTTTTGCGACTCTGTTAGCTTAATTCCCCTAACACAGTTTACAAATGGACTTCCACAAGCAACTTTTTAACTTATGGTAGCCAAGTATGACTTTCCAACTGGTTCTGTACAACACTAAGCCCTGCATTTTCTCCTGAAGAACAAAATTTTTGCTATCTGCTGGGTTGCTATTAGTGTTTTGGTTTTTCTCAGCCTTTAATAATGCAGAGCTGAAAACATCTATGCCTCTACCCATTACTTGGCAATCAGCTAAGAAATCAGAGAAGCCTTTTGACTGAACTGGCTTAACTGCTTACAATACTGACTTGAACCTTAGGCAGAGGTTTCTGTTTCAGGTGTCATCATACATAGGAATATTTAATTACTCTTTCCTTCATCTCAGTGAAAGGTACTTACCAGACCTGTGTGAGTAATGGATATTGTTGTGGGGCAAGCAAAAAAAAGATGTAAAATTGTTTGGATTTACTCCACATTAAATATATCATTGTGACTGGGAATGAAACTGTAATTTTGGAATGACAGTTGTTTTAATTAAAAAAACATTAAAACTATTCACTTAACTCAAACCAGTTGTAATTCTTTCAAGATTTGCCTTTCTGCTTGCAATTTCCGATCTCTAAAAATGTCTTCCATCTCTAGTGTTCAGTATATCCATTTACTTTAAAGGTACTGGTAAATTGGTGGCAGTCCTTCTTATGAATGCTAAAATTAGACTTTTGGAGATTATAGTTTGAAAGTGTCTTTTTCTACCTGGTATTAATTTTCAAATCAATTTTTTCTAGTGGAATTTTTTTCTGATTCCTTCTTTCAGTGGTTGCTCTCCCTAAATACAGAAAAAGCAGTCAAATTGTCTTTTCCCAGCACACCATCTAAATGTGAAGGTCCTCTTGTGTTCCTTTACTTGAATCTGTCTTCTTATATTAATGGCTCATCTTCTCTTACCACATGTTTGGATTTCAGACTCTGTTCAATATCAAATGACTGTAGTAATTTCTCAATCATTGTTAATTTCTGCCCCAATCCTCAACCTATTACTTTCACATATGTATGTGGTAAAGCTCTTCATAATCCTCTTACCCGTTTGCCCGGGATTACTAACATGGATTCCTTTTTTTGAAGTTCTTGCTCTTTCTGAAGTCTTTGAAATTTGCTTCTTGGAATATAGCTGTTTACATTCTGAAAATAGATCTTTTCATGTTATGCCAAGAAAACAGTGATCATTTGGATTAGTTCTTCAGAAAGGTGGATTCTCCCTTGCTTGAAATCTTTGATTCCAGGATCATAAAACCGTAGCCTGTGTAATCTTGAAGGTTTATGCTAGCTTCGACTCATGATCAGAAAAAAATAATGCAGTTGGAGAATCCACATTTACTGCTAACTTTCACAGATTTCCAGGGAAAGATGTGAGGTGTAGAGGTTTTAGTAGACTAGACTAGATAGTCACTCATACACCTAAGGCCTATGATGATACAGTAATGTTTACTGTTTTCTGTTGATGGTGTGTCCATGGGGCCTTGCAGCTTTTCTGATATGCAGGTGTGCTCCTTGTGTTTTGCTTTTTGAAGCTTTCCATTGTTTCTATTTTTGTAAATGGTATAGTGATATTCTCAGAAGATATGATCTGGTACCTTTATTATACAGTAAGCAAGACTGGCTTTGTGTGACTTTGCATGCTAAATCCTGTATAATCTTAATGCACTCTGTAAACAACTCATAATCTAAAAAGAATTGAGATGTATAATGTTGATGTATAATTCATGCACTCATTTATGGAGAGTACAATATGCACATGCTAGCAGTTTTCTCTGGGGCCTGCAAACTGAATGGAGAATTGTTTTCACTTATGTTCAATGTAGTGTATAGTTTAGTAATTTTCCAAGATAAATCTTAATTGTTGAAGGAAGAGGTGAATTGCTATCTAAAGTCGAAAGTAGGACAACAAAATCTATGTCGTGTCAAAGTCATTAGTCCAATCAGAGTATGCACAAAGAGGAGGGACCTTGAAAGTGCTAACCTTGTCAATCATAAAGGAGAACAACCTCAAAATTGAGATTAATCACACAGTGATTATTTCAATGTTATGAGTGTCTCCTTTTATCAAGTGTTTTCAACTCATACTAGTGGTGTCTGACAAAATAGATCAGGAATTCTAATGGATGATTGGTAGGGAATAAGATAATAAAATCATTATGTTTTGAAATCGTATTCATTTAGTCTTCAAATTTCTGAGACTAATGGGAAAAGCCTATTCTAGAACTTATACAGTATGTTTCCTGGGCCTTTTAGCAAAGAGGATGTCTGTATTATCCATATTTGATTAACCAGATCTTGTGATTTTAGAAGTACAATAGGAATGAACACAAAGTGTTAACAGGAAGAGCCAAGAGTATTGTGGGAAAACCACTTGCAAATGGTTGGGGAACTTTTTATTTCTGTTCTTTTTTTTTGTGCTGGGTTGGTGTGGTTTGAGTTTGGTTGGGGTTTTTTTTTATTTGTTTGGTATTCTTTTTTTTTTTTAATTGGCATGTGTCGACTTTCCTTGACATTTTGCACTTTTTTTTAATTTGTAATTTTCCCCATCGAAAAGGTTTTCATATTCTTGGCTTTTTTCCTCTCTTAGTTAAATTTTTGCACTTTTTTTTCTTTTCCACTTCCTCTTTTTCCTGTCCTCTCTAGCTACATTACCTTGAAAAGTCCTTGTCTCTGTAGCTTTGTCTCTTTGAGGTCAGGCATGACCTTTCTTCCCTTTCTTTCTCTTGCTCAGTGTTTGTAACAATTTAGAAATGCTTATTTCCACTATGATTCACATCTTATCCATCAGTGTTAAAGCCTGTTATTAGGGTATGACAGAGGTTTACACTGTTACATTGTTCTGTAAGTATTACATCATCCCAACGTGGGCAGATATCTTGTTCTGTAGCTGAGGATTCTGGAACAGGAACTTCATTCCTTCAATCAGCAGCAGAGTCCAGTTGGAGCTGGTCTTGGCCTGCATTGCTCCTTCACTGAACTATTAGTGTTTATTCATTTAGACTGAGTCATGTACTGGTCAGAACAGAGGTTATGTATACTTGCAAGTGGCTCCTGCAGCTTTAGCAGGGAGCATGTGGTGGCACTAACAGCCCTGGAAATTTCAAAATTGGTTTCAAGCTGCCTTCATGTAACAGAGGAGTTATAGCTGTAAACTACCCTTCCAGCCCTGCCTGGCTACATGGAAGAAAACTAAAAGGAATTTTTCCGAGAACTTGTTGTCTGTTAAGTACAGAACATTATGAGAAGATCTGTGAACACACCTGAAGTAGATTTTAACCTTTCTAGCAACTCCAAAGCAGGAGAGTAACTGGACCTCAGAGGTCAGCTCTGATATGAGCAGTCTGGCTTGGGAAGGCTTAGGGACACCAGACTCCTTATGCGTGAGCTTGGGTGAGCTGCTGCTAATGTCAGGCACATCAGCCAGGTTTCCTACACTGCAACAGAGTACAAAAGAATATATCTCAGTGCTTTGGAGACATATCTCTGGGGAGAGATTGTCCCAGTTTTACTTCTCTTGTCACTATGGGGCATGTGTCGCTACAACAAGCAAAATCACAAAATTTCAGAAATAAGATCCCCTCTGTACACCCTTCTACGGGGCTTCTTTTCATAATGGGCTTTCTTCCTACTGCTCATGACAGCATTGGCAGACTGAGACTACTGGTATTAGATTAATACATTAGTATGGTGCATTTATTTTAATGAGATGGTCAGTTCAGGGCAGCATATGACTACCACAACTTGGATGAATTCGGAGGTCTGAACGTCTTTGTTGGAGTCCTGTCTGGGGCAGTTACTGTGCCCGTGGTAGACAAGCAAATATAGGCTAAAGCCAGAGCTGTGCTGGCCCATGTCCAGCTATGTCAGCTCTTCCAGAACTGTATGTGCTTCTGCCACTGAGGCAAGCATAAGGGGAATGAATGCACACCTGTCAATGCAGGCAAGCTTAAGTAAGTTGTCAATTGTACTAATTGTCCATTACAATTACACTTTGACACTAGTCCACAAGCCCTGTGGGGGGCTTTGAAGGGGAGCACCTGAACATCTGAGTACCCTCCTTTTGCTTAAGGAAACAGTGGATGGTAAAAACCAGGTATTTCATAGATGGAGATACCTTAAAGTTATATGATTCTCTGAACATAAATTCAGCCCCTCTCCCATGAAGCACACAGTTCATGTGTAAGCTAAATCACAGCACAGAAGTAGAATAAAATAGTAGCAAGGAGCACAATCTGTCAGTGAGCATAATGGATGATGTTGTAACTGCCATCCAAACCCAGGTTCTGTGGGCATTGCTGTGGAGGAGAAGTTCTAGGAGGTTTTAGAAGACTTTGCAGACTTTTATACTCTTGTGCACTTGACTGAGTGGAGTAAAATGTTCAGCAGATTTTTGAAGACTTGGCAGACTTTTACACTGAAATCTACTTGTACATGAAAGAAACATGGAAAAAAAAAAAAGCAAGCTATGAAAACTTTAGACATAGCTGTACAAAAACTGCTTATGAAGTTAAGAAAGGGGGGAAGTAAACAGTGATAGAGCAGAGAGTTCAAGTTTAGCATAAAAAGAGTGCTGAAAAGGAGAAGAGCAGGTATTTAATCATCCCTTGTCATCTATCACAAATCCTACAGGTATTGTGGAGACAGTTTTGTGCCCTAGTGGTGGTGGAGTGGCAGGTGGTGAAAGTCAGCAATTCTTCCCTTTTCTCCTCCTCCTTCACCTCCTCCTTCTCCTCCTCCTCCTTCTCCTCCTCCTTCTCCTCCTCTGTGCTATCCACAGCAAGGGCTAAACCACCTCTAGGCTCTGCTCCTACCATGACTTTGCTTTTTTCACCCTACAGAGCCAGTATGATAAGCCCACCATCTGGAATGGCTTTGGAAATTCATTTTCCCACTGTTTGCAGCTCCACCTCCAACAGCAGTTGTCAGACGCTCTCTTGCCCCTTTTGTGATCCCTCACACACCCCTGCAGAGTGCTATGGAATACTGTCAAGAAGAATAGTACTTTATATCCACTTTACCCAGACATAGTGACTGTGCAGAAGTCACTAAAGTCCACAGAAGCAGAAAACAAGCACACAGTGTTCTGAAAAGTAATTAGTCACTGTATGTGAAATACCAGTGAAGCCTTAAAGGGAGAAATTGCTAAATGAATCAGTCTTGAAAAAGTACACCCATTTAATCAAGTGAATTTAAAAATCAATCTGGTTCATCTGGTGCAAATCTGTAATGTAGATTTCTATCAATCCTTTTAACCCTTGTGTATATAATTTTTGCTTGTGTCAGTAAGTTACTGATGGTGTGCAGATATAATAAAGGGCTTAATACCCACGAATTAGGTGCTCCAGTGCCCCGATTCTAAGTGCTTGGAGTAAACTGCAATCATATATTAAAGCATCCAAGCTCCTCATGCAGGCAAAAGGAAGAATTAAGTGGATGAGATGGGGTTTGAACCAGCCCTCATGCAACAGGAATCTCTGAGTTAGTGATGGGGGGGAGGAGGGGGGAGGGGTGATGAGTACAGAGTTATGTCTGAAGTTTTGCTCCTTTTTGGAGTTCTAATATCTAGCCTCAAAAAAGAGGTTGTGAGCCTCTATCAAGAACTCCAACCCATTTTTGATGTCTGCAAACACATATAATTTTAGAAGCCTTGCCTTCTGTCTGGTTGTGTTTCCCACTTTCTGCATAACAGCTGAGCAGATGGAGCAGTTGCCCAGAGAAGGGGATCAAGCCCAAGGCATGAGCTTTTTCAGCTTGGAAAAGTGCTCTGGTTACTGCCTGTTTCACCAGGGAAGGCACCTCCCACCCCTTCTGCAACTGTGGGGTACCAGGGAGCAAGGAGCACAGCCATGAGGTGTTTGGAGAGCAGATAGCTGTGAGTCCAGGGTAGTAACCCAGAGCTGGGGAGTTTCCCCAGAACAAGAACATCCTTGTTCCGTAGAAAGTCACAGGGTTTTAGCTGGTGAATGTCAGCCAACATGCAACACATCAGGAAGTTTTCAGGAAACAGGATGGCTGGGTGGAGACACCTGCCTCTCCCCAAGTACTGCCCTGATGATTCTGTGCCTTATCTTGAGCTCCCTTTAGAGGCAAGTGACTGAGGATTCGTTGTAAAATGGCCACAAGTTTACTTAGACTGAAGTCTGAGGTCTTGCCTATGCAGATGTTTGGAGCAGCCCTTTTTTTTACACCTCTTTCATGTTCATGTTGTGCTTTCATATGTAAGGTAAAACCCTGTTTCTGCATTCAAGTGGGGGTTGTGCAGAAGAGGAGAGGCAAGGCAGATTGCTGAAATAAGGCTCAGGATTGCTGCTATCTGACCCCTTGTGCTTCATGTGCGTGTCTGAAGCAGTGTTGTCTGGGGAAGAAACAGGACTGAAGGAAAAAAAAAGCGCAAGGTCAACCTCACACTGCACCTAGCAGATCAGCACAATTTCTCTGTGAGAATGGATGAGAGATTCAAGTGCCAAGTGGAGAGGTTTATAGACTAAACAACGAGGCATCATTTTGCCTTCAGTGATCATTGAAAACATATGCTGTTTAACCTCAACAAAGCAATCCTAATGCTGTTTTCATCCACCTCAGAGAGAGTTTTGCCTAAAGACCTCTTCAAGAGTGCTGGGTTAGGCTGGTGTCTAATTGAGTTACCTGAGTCTAATTCTGTTGTTGTAATTGCCTAGGGGAAGTAGAAGGGGCTGGTTAGCAATTAAGACTTTAATGTTATTAATTTAAGAGAGTTTGAAGGGCATATGTAGTCTAAGGAATCTATTTAATTGATAGGAAAACAAAATAAATATCCTCCTGCCTCAAATTCTGGCTGTATTCTCCCTCCAGGGAATTCAGTTTTCTATTTTTACTTTTCAAAGGTCAGGCCTTTGCAGCCTGCAGGAAGGCTGGCATAGTCATGTCATGAGAAGCTGAAATCCAATCTGCAACTCTGACTTTCCACTCTGAGGGGCTGGGTGATGAATAGGGAGACACCCTCTTCTGCAGAGCAGCTGTAATTCATGTAACAGCTTGGTGTGACATCAGTGTTTAGATGTCTCAAAATCTAACTGCTGTCTTCCAGTACAGAGAGTAACAGAAGAATAAAACATCTTAGCAGAAAGGAACAGTAAGGACTGATAGATTGCTTTTAGCTTCACAGTGTTTTGTTGAGAAGAGATGAACCCCCTTCTAGAAACCATAAGGGAAATGTCATGTAAAATTTTTGCTATGTGACCCTATCCAGTTAATTTTTTGTGAACTTCAGCTAACAACTGACGTGAAGTAGAAAGTACTATGTAGTTACAAGGAGGACTACTAAAATGTGGCAACCCTCCCTCTGCAGATGAAGATTACTAAGTCTTCATGACTGAATGGTTGCTCCAGATGTTTGTGATAATGCAAAAAAATAACCAACAAAACAACAGCACAATTAAATATTAAGCAAAATCCTATTACTTTTTTTTTCCTAATTTTTTTAAATAAGAGAGAGGATGCAGACTGTTACCTGTGAAGCTGTATAAACTGTGGCCAAAACATAATTCTGTGGAACATTTTGGATTATTTGTTTGTCAGCCCTATAAACAGCTCCTGTATAGGCAGTGCATTCACTGAGCCTAGTAAGTCTTATGCTGCTGAAGTGATTTTTGGGATGCTGAGGCTTGTTTTAGTAAGGTAGCAGTGACTTTATAAGGAGCAAATTGCAATTCATAATAGAAGCTGCAGAGTTCAATTTCCCAGAGTCTGACACAAGGCAGTTCTGTCCTTGTGGTCCGGAGAGACTCCACTTGTATGACCTGAAGGGCAGGCCATTGTCTACCTGTCTTCAAGAATGGAGCACTGGTATCAAAGCAGATCTCTCTGTCCTTAATGGGCTCTTTGAAGCCACAGCAGCAGAGAAGGTGAAGCACTGCAGCTCCCTCCCTCTCTCCTTCTGAAGAAAAGCCAGCGCAGCACGGCTCTCTAGAAGTTGCATGTATAAAAGTAAAGAAACTAAATATGATTTTATGGTATATGCTGCTCTTGGAGGACTCCTGTTTCTGTTGAGTTACCTTATTTGTCACTGAAACTTTAACTGTAAAGCCCCACTCTGCTTTTGATAGCACTTCTCTGGTCTGCAAGTGGAGAAACCTGGTGTTGCCTTCTCTACCACTGCAGTCACTCGTACAAACAGAAAGTGATGAAATTACCTTAACTTTACAGTGACTAAAGATTGGCTGATGCTTTAGTTACCCCATTTGTTAAGAAACTTGTGTAACCTATTTTCACATTCTCGTACTGTTTTGGTGGTTTCGTTCTGCAGGAGTAGCAACTAAGTTAGCTAGTAGGAGTACTTGCAAAAATGGAGAATAACTGAATATTGAAAAATATTAGTGAAACATAGTACTGAATTCCTGTCTTCAAATGGGTAAATTTATTGTCTGATTTCCATCAGTGCAATCAAGGTTTTAAAAAAAATCCTAACAAAGCAACATGACTAATCTATGGAAATAGTTCATTTTTAATACTGACTACTGGCAGCAAACTACTTACTAATGAGGTTCAGGATGTCAATTATTGTTGAAATGAGTCCTTGAATAGTTTCGTATAATATGTTGAAGAAAATCACAATCTGTTTGTGACATATTTCAGAGCAGAAAGAGATTAAATTAATTTCACATGTTATATTTCTTTCCAAAAAACTCCTGGCCCTTGTAAGCATTTCTTACTGGTCTTTTATTTTTTCTTCCTGGTAAAGGAAGACCTACCTAAAATAGAAATTAAATAAAGCAACTGCAGTGAAAATTCTTCTAAGAACTGCAATAATAATATGGCTTCTTTCTCACGAGAAATAGGGACCAAAATGGATTAAGGACTTCTGTTCTTTGGTGTAACTTTACTTTAATGTATATTCAAAGATGAATCAGCCACTGATAATCCTGTTACAAATTATCATTTTCCGTGTCTTTTCGGTTTGATCCTTACTCACTTATAGCAATTTATTACCTAGTAGTTAAATTATTAGAACTTGTTTTCAGAACTGTGAAGGAAAAAAAGCCTTTTCTCTCTAGTTGTTCTTCAGCCTTGCAGGTTCAAAAGAACCTCTGGGGTATATTTATGCCTGCAGACTTTATGCTGCATGAGAAAATGTTTGCTTGTGTAATGGTGGTGCAATCTTTATAACGGTCTGAATAATAACTCCTGGCTTGACTTGCAACCAAGCTTGTAAAGTTATCCTTTCAGTTGACAGCTAAGGCACCAAAGTGCTTTAAGAAATTCCAGTAAGTGCCCCCAGAGCACTCAGAATTTACTTTGAATGTTGTGAAATATATATGCCAAAAAAGAAATAATAGTAATATGCTTTCATAGCTTTGTATGCAGCTGATGAATTGGGATGCGGTATTTCAGACTGGCGCTGCTAATGTTAATAGTGATGGGGCAAAGACATACCTTCATGAAACACTTATGTGCTCTGATGGTGGCAGGTAAGACTTGAAATCAGTGTCTTTGTAGAAGTCACCTTCATTTTAGTGTCTGTGTTGATTGAACACACAGGAGTTGCCTCGGAAAAGATACACAGGAGCCAAGGCACACAAATATGGGTGTGCCTAAATCTTCCAGTTAAAAATAAAAAAGCTGGTGTGTTTTTTTGTTAATCTTTGATTTGAGGGAACTCATACCAGTTGTTTCTCTAATAGCAAGGGCTCCTGCATCTCCAAGCTAGCTGTTGGGGGAAAAGGAAACTTGAGGCCTGAGCCTGCCTCAGTCACAGCTTTGAGTTCTTGTTTGGGTTCATTTGCCCTTGCCCCAGCTCTGTGTGCCCCTGTGCTGCCGGACGGGGCTGTTCCTGCCTCCCACAGCCCACGGCCATGCCCAGGAGCAGGTCCTGTGCAAACACTCCTTGTTGGAAAGCTCCAGTGTGGCCACTGTCAGGGAGAAGGTGAAAGGAGATGGCCAGAGCTAAGGATTAAGAGAAGATGAGGAAAACCAACATCCTCAACCCCGGAGTGGGGTTAGGACGTGGGGAAGCATGGCCAGGCATGAGTGCACCAATTTGGTCTGGAGGGCTGCTGGCATAAACTCCGTAAGATCGTTTGGCTGATGTTTTTGGTTTGGGCTATTTCATGCATTTTGAGTTGTCCTCTATTTAACAAAAAAAATTATCTGATTTAATGCAGAAGCCGATTTAAATTTCTGATAACTTTTCTATCCTTCACTATTGAAGACTGAATGTGAAGTTACCCTACTTTAATTATTTGGTAATGTTTTGTTTGTTTGTTTTCTTTCAGCACTTCCAGTTGTGCACTGATAGCAAAAGCTACGTACAATTTTTTCTAGCTTTTTAAATTTGTCTTTTGTGCTTATAGATTATCCAGTAAACTCAAATTGCTTTTTGTTTTAATTGGGTCTTATCTGCATTCTGCTCTGGCCAATTTTCAGCCTATCATCTAAATTGCTTTTTGCCCTAATAAGAATGACTGGTTCATAAAGGATAGTATAACATTTATTTTATACCTCAGATTTGCCTCAGCTTGTATAGAAAATTAATTCAAGAATTAACATATTTTACATCTGATTCTAGCAGACACCAGTTTTCCAGAATGTCTTGCTAGCTAAAAGTAACTGGGAGAAGACTTTTCAGCCAGGCTCTCCCTTCAAACATTTAATTTTTTTTTTTTGCCATCACCCATCTAACAGTAAAGTTTTCTGAAATCAGTTTTTGGAACTTGTAATATTTTTCTCAAGCGTGAATTGATTTCCTGGTTTACAGTCTGGGATGGTATTGTTGGCATAGAAATCTGAGGTTGCTGCAGTTCAATGGCTCTGTTTTCTCACTAATTAATAAACAATGGTTGCCATACCTCCTCAGCTCAGGCCTCTCCCACTCTTAGATCTGTGTTGTTGATTTTTAATGCACTTAAGTAACTCATGTATTTTATTGAAACTAAATGTTATATCGTGGCTAATAGGCACTTTGAATGCTCCAATGCAGTCATAATAAATCCGCTCATCCTTGTTCTGAAAAGGACATATCCTTGTTTCCAACTTCTCCCAGCTCATAAGAAAAAGTACAGTGAAACTCAAAAGGGACACACCAAAGGGGTACATTTTGGTACATGAATATAGCTGGTTCTATTTAACTTAAATAAAAATTATCCAGAGATTATTTGTGTGTGACATGTAAGAAAGAAGGTAATAAAATAGTAATATTATAGTTTATTTTTTTTCAGATAATCATCCCAGAAATCCTGGGAAAGAGTTTGGAGTTTGTCGAGTTTGTTTTGTTTTGGTTTTTGTTTGTTTGTTTGTTTGTGGGTTTGTTTTTTGTTGCGAATGAAGTAAATCTATAAGTTAACCTCACAAATGAAAGTTAAAAATCAAGTATTTATGCGAACAGATGGATTGTGAGTTGTTGGCTCTGGAGAGGTGGCTTAGCTGTTCTGTTTGGCTACCTCCAGCTCGGCTGGGCTATCTCCATATGGACTCAGTGAGCAGGGGCCTGGTTTAGATGGGCATTAGGCTCCAGAGCCCTCTGGTACCAGCCAGCTGAAGCATGGAGCAGATGAAGCCGTGCTGGCCCCTCCCTGGCAAGGAGAACACCTGCTCCCCAGAGCCACTCCTGTTCTGTGTGTGGAGAGTGCCCTGCAGCAGCGTCCCTCTGTCCTCCCCATCCAGCTGTGCTGTGTGGAGCTGGCTCTGCGCTCTGTGTGCTCGGAGTGTGAAAGGGGGTTGGGGGGCCACACTGGAATTTTCTGTCCTTTCCTGCTTGGCAGCAATTCTTCTCTACCAGGTAACACAGTGAGTGCTGTGTGTGGTTTCTTCCTCCTCACAGATCCCATTATCTGACACTGAAATGAGCATTCACTGAGCCTTCCAGTCAACAGAAAGCTGGATGTGAAATCTGTCTCTTTTTGCCAGCCATGATTACATGATAATCATCAGCTTTCTTTCCTTACATTATCTTCCTTTGCTTACTTCTAGGTGATGTGCTCTCTTTTCTCACTTGTGTTTCAGCTGTTAAACTGTCAGAAAAGGCTAGGGGTTTCATAGTGTTGAAGCTGTATTCAGGGTTTTAGGTTTTATAGATTTTTTTTTTCATTGTGGGTTTTTTTTTTTCCTTACTTGTTAAAAATTGTAACTTTTTTTTTTTTCTATTTCCATTGCAGTATAAAAATTAATAGGTGGCAGCATGGCTGCATACTTCCACAACCTGGTTAGGAAACTTGAAAAAAATGAAAATTTTCCAGGAGTTACTTGTTCATGAAAACTAATCTCTAGTAGAAGAGAGAGAAATATACATATAACTTGTCAGTATTATCAGCTCTGTATAGTCATAACTAAGGATATATGCGTCTTTAAATTGATTAAAGCAATGTACTTCAGAATAGTTTTTTTATATATTTCTACAATGAGAAAACGAAAAGTAGGAACTAAAAAGCTTGTATGGCCCAGAAATAGGATTTTAAACCACCCCCCAATTTTATAGTGTTGCTACGGAACAAACGCATATCCATTTTTCTTTGGCAGCACACTATCTCTATGCAGATCCATTCTAAACTTTTAAAACAACACTGTGTTATCAAACAACCCTAAACTGAGGGTTGTTATTATTACCAACCACTTAATTAGAATATAAATGTCATATATGATGTAATCACTGTACACAAAGCCAACCATCCTATAAACCATTGTAGCACATCAGGGTGTTACATCTTTACATTTTATAGGAATTTTCATATGCAAGCTTAAATTAAAATAACTTGTCTTTCTGTAATTAATATGTCAAAATGGGTGAGAAACTGAAATGCAACTCTAAGAGTGGAATTTCAAATGTTATTTTAAATTTCTGTCACTTTTCTGAGAAAAGTACTTCATGTCAATGCTCCCTTCCAACTTCCCCCCAACTGTTTTTCCGTATTTCATTTCAACTTGGGAGGAAAATCCAGTTTATTAATTTATTTTTTCATTATTGTGGATTTTTTGCACATATGGGTTCTTTTTCCATAATATAGGAGATTTGTTCTAGTGTGGTATGGAGAAGAATATAAGTTTTTTCTGCTGTTTTCTTCTTTATATTTTGATGCAAGTGTGGGGCAGATACATTATAATTTTAATGCCTTCATCTGGCAGAAGCATTGATTAGATGATGAGGAACCATGGGCTGTATTTCTCCTCACATTTCAAACTAGGTATAAAACTTCTGAAAATGTGAGAGGGATGGGGAAGAGTTTTGATCTGGTGTTGCATTGGCTGATACATGACCTCAATATTGCAAGATGTTTTGGGACACATGGGATGGTTTGGGTTGGTTTTACCCCAGTCTGTGCTGGAGCTGTAGAGAGGATTTTTCCTAGCCTGTACTTCTAAATTCTCTTTCCAGACAATTTTACTAAGGAGATGAAGATGGTGTCATTATGCAGAATCTTCTTGTTGAGAATAAGGTATATCATGGCAATGCATTAGAAGATGAAGTTATTTGAATAGTTTTGGTTTCAGCTATTTGAATAGTTTTGGTTTCAGCTATTTCTCACCATTCAGAGTTTACAAAGAAGCCAGTTGCTTTGATCAGACCTGTATTCCTGCTCAATATGTTGGAAAAGTTGTCTCCAGCCTGGGGCTTCTCCTGTTTCTGCTTTCCAGCTTTGGCTGTTACAGCACCTTGTTTCATTCCTCTGCCAAGAGACAGGGAGCCATGTAACTCTCTGGTATTTTAGTCCCAGTCTCGACTGTGCTGAGCTGAGAGGAGCTGTCCAGATCCAGGATGTGACTCAAGCCCAGCTCCAGGTGTGCTCTGCCCATGCTGTCCCAGCACCTGCCCACACCTGCTGGGTTTTGAGGGCTCCTGTGGGTTTACAGCTTTTGCACAGTGCTTGTGTCTCTTTTGCTACTTTGCTTGTCCAGTTTTCCTCCACTCCTGTTGGTCCTGTGGTCTTTAGGGAAGGCTGTTTCTGGGCTATTGGCTTAATTGCTGATCATTAATGGTAAGATAATTTCCTTCTAAGTAGGAACATAAACTGGTAAGTTTGACTAATTATTGCATCTTAATCTTACATTCTCTACTTTTCAAGTGTGCAGCTAGGAGATTTGTGTACTGTACAAATTGACAAAATCAGGTGGGTGTTTTTTGGTTTTTTTTTTTTTTTTTTTGTTCTGTTTTGGTTTTTTTTGTTGTTGTTTTTTTTTAATTAAAAAACCCCAAAAGTCATTAATGTGAGTAAAGTAACAGCTGTTAGTGGTTTACTATGGTATTTTTCATTACAAATAAGTAGAACACTTTCTCCCCTGCCTTTTTCAGCAAATTTCTGCTCTGTCACCCATCTTTCTTGAGCACATTATGCTTGCTTCGTACAAGATCAGTGTGGTTTTTGGTATTGAAGCAATGAAAAAAATCTTCCCTGTTTAACAGCTGTCCTGTGGATGTTAATTTTTCTGTGCATGGAATGAATAGGCACTCCCTCACCGCTTTTCACATCATTCTCTGTTTCTGATTGAATTGCTTCTGTCTGCTGAACCTCATAGGAATTGAAAAAAAAATTAAATATCAATTGCATCTTAAGGGTATATAAAGTATTTGAATAAAAGCAAAAAAAAGTGTATGGAAATAAAAACAAGATACATGATTTCTGGAAGGAAGTTTTTTAAAAGGATCTATTTTTCTATTGAAGATTATAGTGCAGTTTTAGCTAATTTTACTCAGATATCTTCTTTTCTATATTCTTTTTTTAATTTAGCAACTCTGGTTGTGTGCAATGGTGTTAATTCTCCCCTTATTCCTGTGAATCCCAAGCCTACAGACTTTATTTGGCTTTCATCCAGTTTTTGGCATTCTGGAACTTCTTCGGTGCAAGTTCTCATATAAAAGGTTCTGCTTTGGCCCCTGGGGACTGCAACACGATATTGGATGTGGAGGCAGTGGAGACCTGACATGGCCTATTTTTTGATCTGCTGGAACTTCTATTGACTTTTCATCCTTCTCCTGCCTAACTACTGGGGATAGAGAGGAACCACTGAAATAGAGATATGAAAGCAGGGATTTATAGTGTTCCAAACTCAAACATGCAGAAGTACCCTTTATTAAAGGCAGTGATTGTACTAAATAAAACAAACAAACCAACCCAAATTTTCAGGAAAAAAGAAGGAAAGGCTAAATAATAGATCAACGAGGAAACCTATTATACTGACTATGTGCTCATCCTACCTTGCTACAAACAGCAGAAATCTTTGAAAACGGCTTGATTGCTTGCTTGACTTGCTAGAAGACTTGTCTTCTGACACATTTTTGTAGCAGGTGGGTTTCAAGAAAATTGTTGTGTTCAACTGATTTTTTTACACTGTTGTATCTCACTTTCCAAATAAATTAAACAGGAAATACCTCAGATTTTAAGAAGTGCCCATCTTTCTGCAAGTAACTAGAGCAGAAAATCTTTGTACCAATTGACTTGCTGAGACTAATTCAAATACTCAGTGGTTCTTATGTCTTCTGCTGTACTTCACCAGATCCTGAACAAAACAATGGTCAAGAGCAACTACAGGAATGACTCATTTTCCCATGATGTTGTTTTTGGCTAAGCTAGAGGGACAGGGAGATGAGACACAGGAAAGATGCTTGTGTTGGGATTAAAGGGCCAGGTTTCAGTAGCAGGGATCTACAGAGATGGCTTCTATAAGAAGCTGTCAGAAGGTTCCCGTATGCCGGATGGAGCCAATGCCAACTGGCTCCAAGAAAGACACGTCATTAGCCAAGGCCAGATCTGTCAGTGATGATGGTAATGCCTCTGGGATACTGTATTTAAGGGGATAAAAAGCCTGCCCAAATAGCAATTGCACCAGAGCAGTGATTCCCCTGAAGCCTGTGGGGAAGACCCTGGTGAGTCAGGCTGTCCCCCTGCAGCCCATGGAGGTCTGTGATGACACAAGAATCACCTGTAGAGCACCCCACACTGGAGCAGAGGGATGCCCAAAGGAGGCTGTGAGTCCATGGGAATCTCATGCTGGAGTAGGTTCCTGGCAGGATTTGTGATTTGCAGGGGACCCAGGCTGTCCGTCAGGAACAGATGTTTCAAAACAGTCTATTCCTGAAGGACTGCACCCCATTGAAGGACCCATGCTGCAGAAGTCTCTGAGGAACTGCAGCCTGTGGGAAGGACTCACAGTGGAGAAGTAGGTGGAGAACTGTCTCCCATGGGAGGGATCCCACCCTGGAGCAGGAGAGTGTGAGGAGTTCTGCCTCTGAGGAGGAAGGAGCAGCAGAGGCAATATATGGTGAACTGACCATAACACCCATGCCCTCTCACCGTGTGCTGCTGTGGAGGAGGAGGGAGAAAAAATTGTGAGTGAAATCAAACCTAGGAAGAAAGAAGGGATGTGGAGCAGGTGCTAAAGATTTGGTTTTATTTTGCATTATCCTCTGATTTGATTGTCAGTAAACTAAGCTAATTTCCCCAAGTCACACACAGCATCGCTAGGTTGGAAGAGACCTTCAAGATCAAGTCCAACCCAGCCCTAACAACTCAACTAAACCATGGCACTGAGTGCCATGTCCAATCTTTTTTTTAACAATTCCAGGGATGGTGACTCCACCACCTCCCCAGGCAGACCATTCCAGTACTTTATCACCCTTTCTGTAAAATTTTTTTTTCCTACTATCCAACTTATATTTTACTTGGCACAGCTTAAGACTGTGTCCTCTCATTCTGTCAGTTACTGCCTGGAGAAAGAGACCAACCCCACCAGAGCACAGCCACCTTTCAGGGAGTTGCAGAGAGTGATAAGGTCACCTCTGAGTCTCCTTTTCTCCAGGCTAAACAACCCCAGCTCTCTCAGTTGTTCGTCACAGGGCTTGTGCTCCAAGCCCCTCACCAGCCTCATTGCCTCCTGTGGATGCACTGAAGCATCTCAACGTCCTTCCTAAACTGAGGGGTCCAGAATGGGACACAGCACTCAAGTGATTTTGCCCATGAAAGTAGTAGATGAGAGATCACTCCATCTCCTTATCTCAATCTATAAATCTTTCATTTCATTTTCTCCCCTCTGTCCAGTTAAGAGGGAGAGTTGGAAGGGCTTTTCTGGACACCTGGTGTCTAGCCAGGATCAACCCACCACCATGGTGCTGTAATTGAGTAGAGTTCTATCCAAAAAACATTTTCAAGTTTCTTTTCTTTATGGAGTTTTGGGGAAATATGTTTCAAATTTGAGAGATGTTGGTACATTTGTTTTACCTTTCTAAGAGGCAAAAGCATTCTGGAGCACTTTAGGATAGCATGTGTAAAAGACTGAAATGTTATGGCAGCTGCTTTACATTGCTTATGTACCTGCTTTTGTGGCTTTTTGCAAACCCTGAAGAAAGGTTCTTGAAATAATTTCTTCAGGCTCAAACCCAGCTTTATTTTCCTCCATGGCCAACTTTTCTTTCTAAGGAAATTCAATTGAAACATATTCATTGTCATCTTCACTGCCATGGTTGATGGTTAAAATGTCTACTGGTGTTCATTCCCAGAGCATGCCACCTCCAAACACACATGTGAAGCACAGGAAAGTGTGCTGCTCTAACTCTTGTCAGGGGCCTTGCTGCCCTGGGTTTGGTGAGCATTGGACCTCTCCCTGGGCACAAATCCCTGTCTTGCTGCTGCTGCTGTTGCTGGCCTTACCCAGGGTAACCCTGAGGAGATGTGTGGTGTGATTCAGTGTATCTCATGCAGACCTTCTTGACAAGATCCTTGGCTGCAAAGTCTAGGCTCTGGGAACTGGTTTGGAAGGACCTGCAAGGCAGTACAGCTGCTGCTAGGATTGCCATTTTTCAGAGAAAAGGTAATATTTCCTCTACTCCAGGTTTTAATTCCATGCACTGCATGGCAAGTGTATGGGACATAGCTTTCCTTGTGCTTTGGCCTATAAGGCATCTGAAAAAGGAGTTTTTATACATCTGGAGCTGGGTGGCCCTATGCTACCCATACAATTTTTTTTTTTTGTGCCCATGATTGACCTGTGTGCTGGCAGTAATGGCTCTTCCAGCTTTTTATGATAAATCACTCAATGATTAGGGAGTTCCCCAGATGGAATATTAATATCAGTGTTGCAAGGTAGCAGCTATTTATTTGCTATAAATTCACTGCTCTGAGAGATTGGAGAAAGGCAGCCATTGGTTTCCCAGCTTTAAGTCATTCACCACAATGACTCTGTGGTTTTGAGAATCTCAAAATCCAGTTGATGTCTGGGACAAGCCTGGATATTTTGGAAGCACCTGGTCTTGACGAGTCCTGGGTGGGATTTTCCAAATTTCTCTTACTTGATGTCAGACATGACACAAAGTGAATATTTTAATCAGGCAGAGGGACCATTGAAGTGAATGGAAGAAGAGACAGAGGGATTGTGGAAGAGCCAGCCAGATTTTGCAGTGACTCAACCATATTAGTACCCATATATGAAATATGAAAATTTCATATTTTATTAACTTTTATTCACTCAGTTCACTTTGTAGGACATATGTAATTTGTCATTACTACATGTAGTTTTATTCTTTTTATTTCTGCATTTTTATTCCAGTTTCATATTTGTGATTACTTCGGCTCCTCACAACCAGCCTTTGACCTATTTAACTCTCATTAGACACAACTGGGAATGCAATCAGTTTAATGGTGTTTAAGGAGTTCCTATGAGGGACCAGCACACAGCATATTTTGCTTACAAAGTTTTCTCCTTCCTGGGATGAGCAGAGCAGTTCTCTTTGGCTCCCATGGACATGCAGGGGTAGGAGATCCTCAGTCCATTGGTACCCATTCCCAACCCCAGCTTCCTACACCACACTGAAGTGTTACAAGGGAAAGATTTGAGAAATATCAGAAAGAAGGTGAGGCTACTGCAATTCAACTGTAAGACATAATAGCTCATAAATAGTTTCTTTTCATTTTCCCATATAAAACGTAACTTGCTTCATTTTTCATTGTCTTTTCCAGCTCCATGTGAAATCCACAGACAGTTATTTTTCTTCATTTCCTTCTGTCAAACAGGTGGCATACTGAACAATTACGGTTCCTGTTTATAATAAGCTACAATGTCTAAAAGAAGAGAAAAAGACTTAATTTTAAAATAACCTGTAAAATCAGAGGGCAGTCTGCTGTCTCATAGAAACCAGGCCTTACTTTGTAATAGAGTAGAATCTTCTCTTTTTTAGGGCTATGAAATAAATTTTACCACTCACCACTTTTGATTTTCAGCATTTACAATTGCTGAGGGAGGAAGGCATGTAATCTACATTCTATTGTTCAACCTGAGATGATCAATAGTAAATCATTATCTAAGAGGGTTTTCTTTGCTATTAGAAGTCCTGTCCTCAAAGAATAGAACCCTCTCTCAGTGAAGCCAATCTCAGTAGTGCCCCAGTTCAGACCGCCTGCACTGTGTGCCACTCCAAAACCAATTACAAAGTTGTTACCAAGAGATAGAGGGTAAAAAAAACCCTGCACATGTGCTGGCAATTCTCTACACCTCAGTTCACTTTGTAGGGCTGGGTGATTCAAAACCAGCCCACACATAAACTGAAAAACCAATTTTACTTATTGTTCACTTACCTAAAGTCTTAAACAGCTGAACACAGCAGTAAGAATTTAAATGAAATTATAATGTATTATATATAGGAAATAATATGACTGATTAGTGAACAGATTAGTCCAAAATATGTTTTTCAACTCAGCTATGAACATTTGGAGGTGTGTTTTCCTTTCAATTTGAGCATGAAAATAGGAAAAGTTACTAAACTTGAAGTAACCTTGTGTAAATGGCAGATGAGATGCAAGTGAAACATGTTGCAATAAATAAATATACAGTTTGGGTTCTATAATTTTCCATTGCATTGATTTGTCTGAATATATTTAGAGCACTAATTTAGACTGGAAATTAAGGCTGTTTATGGCAACTGCTGCATGTTGATGGAAATATCATTTCATGTGCTATATTTTAAAACCATGTCATTGACTCTTTAAAACTGCTTCAAAGTTAAATGCACAAAATTACTTTAGCAAAATGTTTTGCCATACGATTAAAACATAAAAGATGAGAAGTTAAAGGTCTTGCATATTTATGCATAAGTTTTAATTTTTCCAAGAGCAATTTAACTGACTTGGAATTACATTTGTAGAGAGACACTGTCAGATGTAGTCAAAAAATCTTAGCTAAAAATCTAACTTTGTCACTATTTTCAGTTTGAAATTCTGCACTTATTAATATATGCATGCATTTATTTTTGGCATTTTAATCTTTTAAAGCCTAATTAAACCATGCTGTGGTTATAGAATAAGAGCAGTGTCTCAAGAAACTCTGAGAGCTCTGATTTAGTGTTTCATTCCTGGGAGAACATACTGAAATTGCAGATTTTCCTGCATAGTGCCTACGGACTGCTTCTGGGTGAAAGAATTTTTTGCCTGTGCACCTATATGTGGGCAGCCTTTGTTTTGCTATTTAATTGCCCATTTCATCATGAGTGATCCCAAAACCTTCATGAAATCATTACATCTTGGAGAGGACAGTGTCAATTCCAGTTTTATCCACATCAAGGTGGATAGCACATAAGTGAGTCAAATACCCCCAGTATCCTGGGGTTCCAGAGGAATCAGTGGAAACAAATGATCACTTCCTACCAGGATACCTACCTCAAGAACTCTTGCTCATCCTCAGGGGAGGACAGACATGTTTTGTCTGCTCCTAGAAATAAGCAGTAGTGAGGAGGGAGAGGGGAGGCAGGTAGCAGATACTTGTTCCTGCAGTTCTTGGTGATGGAAACCAATAGACTCCAAACGTTACTCATGGTGGCAAAGGGAGGCTGGGATTGTCTTTAAAGAGGAAAAACAAGAGGATGGATATTTGAGGAGAGAGAAGGAAACAGCACAAGCAAAAGGGGAAGAAAGCAAATAATGGTAATAATAAAACTCTCAAAATTAAATGCCAATAGTTGTAAAATTGAATGCTGTTCCTAAAGTAACAAGTAAGGCTTTGGCACTGTTGAAATTTTCATTTCAGTGGGAGAGAAGAGTGGAATGAAGGAAGTAAATTTCATTAAGTACAGAGAGAGCTTTTATCCTGTATTTTCAATTGTTGATTCTGAAGGGGTGCTCAGAAGAAAATGACAACCTGAATAACTATATGAAAGCTTCTTGAATAGACATCTCCTCTTTCTAATTGAAAATCATGCACGGTAAAGCCTCTGGCTGACAGGCAACCCTTGGAAAAGTAGCCACTGAATCTGAGTGTCACTGCTCTTGATTGCCTTTTCTGATATGCTTTACAATGTGCAATAAAAATAAATACATAACTGGGCAGGACTGATGACTAGGAGTTACTGGCATGCAGATCCACAAGCTGCAATTGCATGACCATTACACTGTTTGTAAAGACACTGTTTGAAATTGTTATCTATTATATACAGGACTTTAAAAGAGAGAAATTCAGAGACTGCTGTTAGCAATTAACAAATGTGCAGTTTAGTGGAGATATTATTCTTCATCCTAATGATCTGCTCGATTTACTTTTTAGTGGTAAGTTATCTTATATTTCCCCTCTCTTTTTACACTGAAAGGCACTTAAAATTAATTGAACCTGTTTAAAAAGTGGTTTGATTATAGCAAGAAGGAGAACTTAGATGACTGCTTTGAAAATGCTTAGAAATGAATCATTACTTTCAAACAGATTAAACTCCCATATTCTGCCTCCTACACTTAAGCAAATAAAAAATAATATACCATTCCTTCCACAAAATGCATTTTAAAAACATTTGGAGCTCTTATAACCCCTGATAATCCAGTTGAAAAGTTGAGTTTTGTTTAGATATTCTCTATAAACCTTAGATCTGTGTTTAGGCCTTCCTTCTAATTTCTAGGATGTAAGTAATTAATACTTGTTTTTGTGTCAGTTTGTTTTGTGACTTGGTAGTTCTGTTCCTTTCCTACAGTTCATCACTGAGTCACATCCTTTCTAATCCTTTGTTTTAATAACCAAACCAATTTTTTTCTGGTATGATAACCTGGGCTTCCCTAGTCAATCAAGTAGTTTCCTCTGCATCTACCTGGCTTAAAAGTGGTGGTGCTGAGGACCCAGTGCCCACACATTTAGAAGGTTTCTGTTCTGGACTTCACTTAGTCTCTTTCTCTGAGCTGAATGCCCATTAGCAGTCAGAGCACTTTCAATGTGCCTCTTGAGTCCATCTTCCAGTCTAGTTTCTCCTCCATGAATCAGGTCCATGTGCTCTTTGACCACTCTGTGGTGTGAACCAAGGCACAGTCAGCAATGATCCACTTAAAAAACACCCGCCTTGTCCAGATTGAAATGCTGTTGTAGACAATCCCTGATAGATCCACTGGACTTTCTTGAAGAACTGGGATTTAGTACTGTGTCCTTTTCCAAAACTCTTTGGTCTGTTTACTGAGTCACATGTGATAAATGTTTGTCACCCTCTACAGCTATCCATTATAATGAGCAATTGGGTATTTTTTTTAATGGAGAAGAGAATGCAGAGATTGCCATAGGAAATTTAAAAGTATGCCACTTCTTACTACCCCAACTGTCTTGATGTTATATTTTTCTCATAGGATTAAATCAATTAATAGAAAATTCATTTTTAACAAGAAATATTTTTAAATTGCAAGTATTAAAAGGAGCTTCAACACTTCAGATAAACATGCTTCTCAGTTTTTGTTTTAACAGTTATTTTGCTGGATTTGTTTGTTTGGTTGGTTGGTTTGTTTGGCTATTCAAAAATGGCGTGATTTTACTTAGATCTAAATGTGTTGAAAGGCACATTAACCAAGAGAGAGGAAAAAAAGGAGCTATATATAGTTTTACTGTCCCTTTAGGGAGTCATTGCTTGAGCTTCATTAATATGCATTTTAGCACAATCTAATTTACTCATATGGCTGGCCCCAGGTGTTTGGAAAGGCAACCAGAGGAAAATCAGATCATACTAAAATTAGAGACAAGAAATATTGAATGCCTTCCCTTTTAGGTCCTTGAAAGGCACATATTAATTATAACTGGATGAATTTATGAAAACTAATACTATGAACAGCTCCAATAGCAATTATTTTTGAAAAATTATCTTTACCAGTAAGTGTAGTGTGGTCGAAGTGCAGAGAAAATGTTCTGTTAAAGAACATAAATATATACTTCCTCCTGTAAACATTAAAATTTTGGTGCAGTGTCCCTGTGACATCCTTCTGATATATATTTAATCACTGAAAATCACAATGAAACCCCTTATTTCATGTAAGCTATTTTTTGAACGGTTTCAAATGAGGCATTAGAATTTGATACACTTGACAATTGTTTCTAAGAATGCTTCTCTGATGGGTTACAAAATGCCAAGGCCAGCAACACTGGTGAGGGAAAAGTGAGGTGATGTGGGGAAAAAAACTTAAAAAATTATCTCTGTGTGGTCTGATTGAAGGCTTCATGCTTTTATGATGTCAGTAGGAAGATTTGGCAAGTGAGTGTTCACAGCTGGTCTCTGAACTGCTAATGGGATGTAGTGGGTCGATAAAGGGGCTTTATGTATTAATTTCCTAAGTGTCATCTTGATTTGCAGCAGAAAATGTAAGCAAGACAATGTCAAACACATCAGCCCTGAAGGTGCCTTTGGAGCAGCGCTCGTCAGTCTGCCCTTGCCCGGGTGCTCTGAACTCTTCAGCTGGGGAGGTGCTTGCCTGGGGAAGAGACTATTTCAGAATCAGTCTTTAGGGGTTGACCAGCATGAATTACTGTGGTAGCAGGCTACTGAGGGATGCATATATTATGAAAATACTTAGTCATCTCTAGTGAGATTGTGATCTGAAATATCTGACATTCCTATGATTCAAAAATAGTGAGACTCCAGCACAAACGACAGGAACCACACATGTAGCAGCATGGGGGCCTGTGTGACCTGTGCTTGGAGAAGCAGTGCTGACTAACAGAGCTGCTCTACCCTGCCATTCCCACCCAGAAGACAGTCTACAAGGCTTCAGAGGAGTTCAGTTCTCTCCAGGCTTCATGAATCTCACCACAGGGTATTCTGAAGAGTTTCATCCCTCTAGACAGGAATTTGGTAGGATCCTGCTATTTCAGCTTGGAGGCAAATTTGCTTATTTGGAAAGGAGTATATCTGTAATTCTGTTTTAAGCAGGGCGTGATTTCAGGAGATACCCCACCGAAATGTACTCACATGTACATCTTTGGATGTTTGTCATACTGTGCATTACACCTCAGTGGAGCACTATGGACAAATGTTACTTTGATGTGGTAAGCAGGATGACATTAAAGGTGGATACTAGAGTTCACTATTAAGAAGGAACTTAAAATGTACTTACAGGAAGGAATAGAGCCTCCACAGAGAGTGTCATTTAAGAATAGTCCATCTAAAGAACATTCCCCTAAAGCGAAACATCAAAGAGAGGATAGGAAATATGTTTTAGGCTGCAGTTCTGGAAAGAAATCAAAGTCATATGAATTTCATTAAATCACCAAGGAGTTTAGGAAGTAGATTCAAAATGTACATGAAAAATATTGCAGTAAGTGAAAAATCAAGTATCCAGTGACCAGAAAAAAATAGAGAAAAGAAAGTGATGAAAAAAAGACTATTCAGAAGTAACTTAAGGAAAGAAGTTATTGTGGTAGATGGGAAAACATATCAGTGGGAAGCAGTTTTTGGTCCTATCTGACCATAAACTCAAAGTCTATTCCTAGAAGCAATTTATATATAAATATGATCCTTCAGTATTGGCAGGCTAATAGAACCTTATTTAAAAAAAAAAAAAAAAAAAAAAAAAAAAAGTCTAATCAATTTCCTGTCTATATGCATCGTTTCTCCTAGACTAAGCCAATGAGCTCATTTACAAGAATGAGAACATTGCCTTTAATAGTTTAACTACCTGTTAGCAAAAGTACATGCTTTCACAATATGTCAACAGCCCACCCTTCTCCAAGTGTCTCAGTAACATTGTTGCATTGGTAGGAATGACCACAAATCATAATGAGATGGAGATTTGTTCTGCCCTGGCACTCCAGCATCCACCCACACACAGCTGCAACCCATGGCCATGTCTGCAGGATGAACTGTGACTTGTGCAGTTAAAAACCCAGCAATGAAGAGGACACCAAGAGGGAAACTTAGCATCCTGGTGCCAGAATGTGCCATGGTCAGAGACCAGGCTCTTGGCAAAAGGAACTGAGTTAAGCCATAGCCTTGCTAAGTACCCTTGCACAATGCCAGCAAACCTACACTGAAGCCCTTCCCCTCAGCCAGCTGTTGTCCCACCTCTATGGCTTGTGGCTGGGAGAAAAGCAAGGCTGGGGAAAGAGAAGAGATAGGATTGGGGCTAGAAGTAATGGCTTGGGTGTAATGTGACAATTACTGCTTTAATCCCTGGAAGAAATAAAATACTTGAGCAATGCTAATTATATCTATTCCACAAGATTTTTTGATGAATAAGGTTGCAGAAGAACAAGGATATCATTCAAATGATATTCTGTGTGTCTTCATTACATATGGTGTCACTGATATATGTATTTTTGTACAAAAAAAATACATCCACTAACAAGACCCACTTTTCACTTTTACTCAAGAGTGTGTTGACAGGTAATGGCTCAAGGAGTTGCAAAGAAAAATACCTGGATGCATTGGACCATGAATCTATGCTCATACTATCCTTTGATAAATGGTTAAGTGTATGTAATCCTGAACACTGTAGTTTTACCTAAGCATGCACCATCAATGTTGTACTTAAAACCAGGAATATTCAAGGAGATCCTGATATGGACAGTAGGCAATTGTGGTTTCTGTTCATTCAGACAGTTGAACTCATGAAGAATCTATAAGAGGAGCTGCCTCTGAAGCACTTGGGGTAAGTGCTGGACTGCTTAATGGAGAAGCAGAGCAGGAAGAAAAAGTGGAACAGATAGACTGTGAATATTTAGTCTTACTTAGGTATGGAAAGGAGTTTGTGCCTGAATTATTCCATATTTGTACCTGAGTTTTACACATTTGCCACTTGAGTAAGAAATGATCCATCTAGAATCCATGTTTATGTTCAATTATTGTGGGTTTGTGTATATAATTGCATGATTTTGTTGCAGTCTTGGGAAAATAAATTTTTTTGGGTTCTTGGCTTTACTGACCCTGAAGAACCCACAACAATTTAGTCCATAAGTAAACTATTCAATTGTTATTATTAGTTAGTTGTGCTTCACTGAAGTCTAAACTTCTCTGCTTGTCACATGCCAATACACTGTGAGGGGATATCACTGCACTCAGCTCTAAACATTGTGTCTAAAACATCTTTCAAAGATCATCTTTGCCCTTGCCTTATCCTGGAGATGTTCTCAAAGTAATTCTGAAAGTTCCTCAGGCACTTAAATACAGGCATCTACTTCACTTGGACATGTGCAAAATATATTCCCTGAAGAACATCTATTGCAATCTAGAGTTAAGGTGACTTTTCACCTCAGTTCACCCCTCAGATGTGCTCTGAAAATCCTAGAAAAATAGCATTAGAAGTGGGAGTTGAGGGTCATCAAATCCTCTGCTAGCACCAGGCTGGATGAATTTGTATCTCTATCCAACGTGTAGCTCAAGAATTCTGGTGATCGAGAATTTACTGTTTCCCCATGTAAGCTGCTCTAGTGCATGATTACCTTGCTGCAAGAAAATGTGCTTTTTTATCTAACCTAACTATCTGTTTGATTAAAGGCTACTGTTTCTTGTCTTATCACCACAGATATTGGTAACAAATCCTACCCACTTAGCAGAAGTCAGTCTTTGAGACAGCTGTCTTTCTGATCATGGCCTCCACCAACAATCCCAACTCTTCTACAACCTTCCTTCTAAATTCTGGATTTTAGCATCATTCTCACTGTTACAGTGTTTTCTCTGGTTCATCTCATTCACAGACTGTGATGCCAACAGCTCCACACTGAACAGAGAAGTTCGGTTTTGGACTCCCCAGCACTAAATGCTTGAGACAAAATCCAGACATTTTGCAAAAGATATTGTTATTTAACTCATTATCGACAGGGTCATACTTATAGCTGACATTTGGAAGCACTTACCCAGGAACAGGAAATTCTGATTTCTACCCATTCCTGAGTTTGTAGTGGTTTGGATCCTCACTGTCCCTCTACCAGGAGGGTGCTCTTTTTTTTCAGCTGGTTTAGCTAGCTCTACCTTCAGCTGTAGTTGAATCGTTCAGCAGCCAGAAAAAGATCCATTTGAACAAAGAAAAGAAGTTTCAAGATGGAAAAATGCAACCAAATGATTATAACATTGGTATGGGACTCAGCTGTGGGAGTAGTTTCCGATGCTGATCTTTATTTTTTATTGTTGGCAGTCCTCAATTTACTCTAAGAAGTTCTAATACAGGGCAAACTGAAGAGGACAAAACATGTTGCAGGGGTTTACTCTGTTTTGTCAGACAGGGTCAGGACTGATATGTTCAGGTTCCATTTGTGCCATTATTCTCATTCCACATCACTAAAGGAGGCTTCTGCTTCATGGGAGCTTCAATAGGTATGATTCATTTATAATAAATAACATTCAAGCATAAAAAGCCCATGCATAGATACTTACAGAATAAAGACCAAAGCCTTAGTAAAAATGAATTCACTAAAATCACATAAATGGAGCTGCCTTTCTTCAGAAGAACAACAGCCTTGGAATAAGAAATCACTGAATAAAAAATGTCCATTTTAGGCAATGGAAAATTATGTCACATATATTGTGAGTATATATATTGGCAGGGACACATGTGTGTCTGAAAGAGAGACCTGAATTATAATAACCTGAATTAAAATGTTAAAAATAGTAGGATCCTGTTTAGCAGAGCTAACATAAAGAGACCTCCTTATCCTCCCAGTAATGCACACTATGGTTTAATAGCAGCCTGCTCTATTTTGAGCACCAGTACATCATCATCATCCTGCATTACAGTGCTTCATATCTCATTCTCCCTTCATTTCTCAGACTTGCCACTTACCATTCTGCCTTTTGGGTCAGTCATGCTGCTTTTGCACATCATCCTTTCTACTCAGCTAAGATGATTTTTTCATGATGAAAGGAGGAATTACATGTTTGGTGTGGGTATGGAATGTGACTTACCAACACAGTGCCCTTGCAGAAACCCCTGTTAATGATCTCTGTAATGTAACCAATAAACACATTTGATTTGACGGCAGGATAAACAAAAGTATTTTCATCTTCTTTTCAGCTGTGATTTTGAGGGTGATCACTTTTCCTTTAAAATCTGTGGTTTCTCTTAATAATATTAGCCGTTGGCATTGCTTGATGAGGTCAAGAAAGAACAAGTCACAAGTGAGAAGGAAGTTGCAATTCAATGTTAACAAATTACTTTAGCCATCATTAAAGTGACTTAATTATGTAAGATAATTTTGGTACCAAATCAGTTTGGCCGGCCAGCCTGGCTATGACAGGTCTTCTTTCATCAGATTCCTACCAAGTTTCTAGGATTTCTTATACACAGAGACTGCCAGGCTCCACTGCCACGTGCCTGTCAGCAGTTTGGGAGGATGGTCTCCAAGGGCTGCAGCAGGTGGACAGTGGAGTTTTCCTTCTCCAGTGGTGGCGAAGGAAAACCCTTTAAAGTGGAAGTGAGTTAATAGGCATTAAGGTTCTTTTATATAATGGAGTGCTGTAAATTTCCCCTCTTAATAAGCAAATCCAGGTTTAATTCTCCTAGCATGAAAGTAACTGGGAATGGCAAGTTCCTATCTCTGCATTTGTGATGAGGCTCTTGCCTTTAGCAGCCTGGCCTGTGAAAAACCAAGACCATTTCTGAGGTGTAGTGAAAAGGAAGTATGTAACCAGAAATACTATTTGTATTTACAAACTATTTATTCAAGTTGGCGTAATTATAGTATTTTCAATATTATGCATATTTTATGGTAGTTTCTTTATTAGGTTGAAGAGCTAGTTCTTACTGGAATTAAGAAAAAAAAAATTCTTAAAACTCAAACAAAGAACTTTAATGCGATTTCCACTGCCTGAATGAGCTGAGAATCCACCAGCAAGCCTCTTAATCCGCGTGAAACACCAGAGAGAAAACCAAGGGAAGATGCTGTCCTGCAGCTTGGATGAGAGGATTGCCACCAGAGGGAGTCGTGGGAACACAGTAAAAGGGGTTGCTTTGGCACAGGAGAGGTCAGTAGGCATTTCAGCCATAAGGCTGTATGATCAAAATGTTCTCTTTGGCCACAGCTGATTTTCTTCATCCAATAAAAATCAGCTTAAAATTTTGGCTTTTGGCTAAACGTGCAAAATTTTCTTGTTAAAAATTCAAACTTGGTGTTTCATATTCAATCTTCAGAATCTTTGCGAGGTATGCCACTTGCTCAATAAAACAAAATTGCTAAATATGCCACACAAATTTTGTGCTTGAAAATACAACTCTAGAACTGAAAATCAAGACATGCTTTAAAATACTATGTACAATTTCACCATGTTAGTATAAAAATTGTGGTGATCTGAAATTTTTCTAGCAACACCTTTGCTGGTGATAAAGCAGATTGCATCTGATTGCTGTAATGGTTCTAGACTGCTGATAGCTCAGACTGAGTTACTGAGCATCATGCAAGAAATTGTCTGGCTCTGGAGATGTGTAGAGGGTGGAAGAAATGCAGCATTGTAATGGAAGAATTATTCTTTTGACCAGATCCAAAGTTTAAAGGGGGACAGAATCTATTCAGTGTAATACTGGAATGCTTTGTACTGCCAATATGGTTTGAAAGTGCTTACAACAGGCAAGAAGAGAAGCTGATATTATCTGATTCTTAGCAAAAGAAAAAGAAGTCTTCAGAGAAGTTTACCCATTTAGTTCCTTCTTTGGTCTTATGGGCTATGCTTCAACTCCTGGTCCTTCTGATATGTGCTTTAGTATGGAAATGTATGTAACACTCCTCTCTGAAGTGACAAATCTAATAAAATTTTGGGAACCCATTCATTGCTCATTTAAACTCAAGTTCCCATTGCTGCACATGGTTAAGTGCTGTGTATCAGAAATGAAAGAAACAGCAGTCTGGAAAAGAACTCAAATAAAAGAGAAACAGCGGTTTCAAGCCCTGGAAGTGCCCACAGATCTCCCCCCCACAGTGCTTTGTGGCAGGTACTGGGTGGAATTAGGTTATCCTTGATATATATGTAATAAATAATATGTATAAATGCCTCTGCTTTCCCTGCTTGCTGCCTATTCTCCCTTATACTAACCCACTCAATGCTACTCCTGTAGCACTTACACAATTTTTCTGCAGTTCTGCCAAACCAAAGTTCATTTTGAGGCTAGAGCATGTCATAGAAGAGGTGCTGATGAGTTTTTAAAGTATTCATCTCTTTCACTGTGAGTGAATTCTTTATAAGCTTAAGATTTCCTGTCTTTTGGGAACTGTGACATTTTCATTCAGACAGACCTTATGATCTTTGCAATTTTCATCATCCTTTTCCCTTCAACTTAGAAGAAATTCAATGTCTAGAACTTGTAAAGGTTGAAATAAACCACAAAGATCTTGCTTTCTCTCTTGCTTTTCATACCTATCTGAGTGAAGCTGTTCTGGTAGGAACCAAGTAACTCGAAATTATGGCACATTTAGAATACCACCTGTTCATAAACACAAATATAGCAATTAAGGAAAAAATATTTGTAAAATTTTTATTTTTACAACTTTCACACTTGCAAGAAAATAATTAAAGATATATAATTAATTATATAAATAATTAAAGATATATTAGTTAAAATTATTGAAATATTAAAATTGAATTTATAATTTGTCTCAACAATGTTATTGTTAGTATTTGAGACTATTGATACAATCCTCATCCTTTTTCAGGGGAGAGAATTTGGAATTTTTTGTTAGAATCCGTTCAGGGAATTTCATCACAGTTTGCAGGAGTAGTAGAGAACCTAGTTTGTTGTTTATTTTATAACTCAAGCAAACTTTGTAGGTGTTGCTCTTCTTGCACTTTGTACTGGAGAAGAGCAGAATCTGCAAAGAACCATGATGCCCCTGTACATTCTTCACTATCCTGCTTTTTGTGCTTTGCTCCAACAAACTGTCATGGGATGTAGCTATACATCAGTGCTCTTGTGCTTGGTGTTTTTGAGGGCTTTTGTAGGAAATATGTAATGGATCTGGAGTGTTGTGCCTTCCAGAGGTCTAAATATACTTATGGAGGAAAGGAAAATAACATGACTTTTTTAAAAAAAGTTAAAAAAATCTGTTAAAATCAACACACTCAACAGTCACATTAAATACAGTAATTGTCCTTACCAGCAGCTTTAGAAATTAAGAGGTATATTCACATCATTTTAAGTTTTACACATGCAAAATTCTACCCTATTTCAGTTTTACAGGTTCAAAATATACACCAAAACTTGCACCTGTGCAGGTATTTCAAGGATTATTTTACTTTAAAATTGATCATACTTATTTTTGGTTAAACATCTTCTGATTATAGTTTTATTAATTTTTAAGTGTTAGTAAAACATGTTTCACCATTTTTAACAATTTATTTAAATTTAATTAAATATAAGTGAAGAAAAATGTCTCATCTTTATGAGACAAAATTCTCAGTTCAACTATCATTTTGAATCACTGTAGATTTGAATGCTGAAGTGTCCATTTTAATGTAATAGTTTTCATATCAATATTTTCTAATATCCTTACATAAAACAGTAGGTGTTCCAATACTAAGAAATCATACTACTTCTGCATAAATATAATTCTAATTTTACATTTTTATCCCTCTTTTGAGTAAAACACTGTGAAATACAGTATTTTCCACTGATCTACACATTCTATTTTTTTACAGGCTCTATTTTGCTGTTTGAAAAATGCCACTGACACCAGTTCAAACCTGATAATGTTCCATATCATGAGCAGGAAGTTCACAGTGACACGCTTGGTGCCTTCTAAGCTTGAAGATAGGAAGTCAGATTCTGTAAAATGCTTAGATTTGTAAGTACGTTTTAAAAACATGACTAGAGCAAATCCTTTATCTTTAGTAATATTTCAGTCAACAGAAGAATCTTAACAATTAAAATGTTGCTTCCAAACCTCATTATTTTCCCAAGTTAAATGGGAAATATACAGATTAGAGGTGCCTTAGTGTGTCTCCTTCTAATTTAGTAAGAAAAACAATGTAGAAGAAGGGCCGTTTTCAGAGCGGATTAGAGAAACCGCAGATGTCAGGGAATACACAGCTCTTTTAAGAAAAGAAGAATATTAAGTAGCCTTGGAGCAGCGCTACAATGTGACATTTTTACAAGGAACTCATTTGGAAAAAAGTAAAGAGCAGATACTCAGAAGAGGCTCAGAACAGTGCAGCTATTTTGCGTTCCTATCATCTGGAAAAGGCCATGACTTCTTATTCTTATCCACCAGAAAGTATTCCTCAGCAGAACCAAATCCCAGCAAAACAGATATTGTTTTCAGGGCTTGTCTTCTTAACTCTTCCCATTTATTTTCAGTAGCATTTGTCATTTGTCATTCTTAGGGCCTTGCTTCTAATCTCCTTGGAAAATTAACCAAGGTGTTAACAGCTGACAAAAATTACAAATGCTCAGGGGAGGAGGTAGGCACAGAGTCACAGATCCACTCATGAACAGCTCTTGGATACTAAAGAGCAGTTCCTGCAGGCAATGAGGTGAATATGTTGAACTTTTTTTGCAAGAAAAGCCTCTGCAGCATTTCAGAAGTATTTCTACCCAAAAGACTGCCTGAAAAAAATCTCCATTAAGATGCTTTTAAGGCATTCACTTTTGGTATTTCCTGTGGGAGCTGAATTTTTGCAGCTATGAACATCCACAGGAGCCACTCTCAGTTTTGGCAGACATCCATGGAGAGCTGATGACTTCCTCAGGACCCTAAGCTGCTGCATTGGAGTGCTGCTGTCACCCCTGAGAGAAGCTCTCATATGAGAAGGAGCTAAGAGAAGGACAGGATGGACCTGCAAAGGCATTCTGAATAATCCCTGGCCTGGTGGGGGAGCAGGAGAAGGGCTTGTATACCTGGTACAACTGGTATCTCTCACAAGCACTGCCTGTTCTAACACCTTCCCTTATTCTGACTGAAGGTATGTGGATATATAATACATATATAGCAGCTGCATAGGATGTTCCAAAATAGTATGCCCATTTTCACCACTGTTGAAAGGCAGACCAGCTTATTTGGATTCATTGCTGCTGTGTTAAACCATGTGTTAATTGTCATTCAGGATGCTCTAAAGAGAAATCATGTAGGAATTCATCTGAAAACTGGACAAATGTGAGAACAATTAAGTTCATTTTGTGCAGTTATTTCCGGGATGTAGAAAAATGCAGATCACCTCACATTGTTTTTGGATTACCTTATTCAGCTGATGTATAATGCCTTCGTGGAAAGCCGCAGTCTGTTGAAGTGAATCTACGTAGTCTCTGCTTTTTAAATTTGTCTTGCATGTGTTTACTTGCAAAGATTACAAGACGAGGTTTTACAAACTCATATCTATTCTTGATAGCTTAAGAAAAAAAGCCCATATGTCTATTTGCCAAATTGAAGTGGTAACATCTTCTCTGCACCACTTCAGGGCTTATTATGAGGGAAATTACAATCCCTACTTGGAATGAAAAACTTTCTCTGGTTAGGTACCACTAAATTTACCAAGGGTTACATTACTTCTGTTTGTTTTGTTTGTTCTTCTACTATGCATTGTCTAAGCAATGAGCTGTGAAACTGCATTTGTTCACAAAAACAAATTCAAGTGATTTGGTCCCAATGCAGCAGAAATTCAGAAATTTGCCTTTACCTACAGAAGAATTTTTGTCTTGAGAGTTACAAGGCTTTACTGGGCTTGGATGGCCAGGTATTATCAGTAGGGAGCTACAGAGGTGGCTTCTGTGAGAAGCTTCCAGGAGCTTCCCCCATGTCTGACAGAGCCAATGCCTGCTGGCTCCAAGAAAGAATTGCCACTGGCCAAGGCTGAGCCCATCAGTGACAGCAGCAGAGCTTGTGGGTATTTAAGAAGAGGGGAAGAATATGGTATTTAAGTATGGTATTTAAATACCATATAAGAATATGTTATTTAAGAAGGGGGGAAAAAGTCCTGCAGAACTTCAGCCAGGGAGAGGAGTGAGAAAATGTGAGAGAACAACTCTGCAGACACCCAGGTCAGTGAAGAAGGAGGAGGAGGTGCACAAAGTGCCTGAGCAGAGGTTCCCCTGCAGTGCCTGGTGCAGACCCTGGTGAGTCAGGCTGTCTCTCTGCAGCCCATGGAGGTCCATGGTGGAGCAGAGATCCACCTGCAGCTCGTGGAGGAACCCCCACTGGAGCAGGTGGATGCCTTCTGTTTGTGAGCCTGTGGGAAGCCCATGGTGGACCAGACTCCTGGCAGGACCCATGGACCTGTGGAGAGAGGAGCACACACTGGAGCAGGTTTTCTGGACTTGTGACCCTACATGGGTCCCACCCTGCAGCAGTCAGTTCCTAAAGGACTGCACCCATGTGATTCCTGGCAGGGACCCATGCTGGAGCCCAAACTGAAGTTTCACTCCAACTGGAGTGAAAAACTGCAGCCCTTGGGAAGAACTCACACTGGAGAAGTTGGTGGATGACTGTCTCCTGTGGGAGTGACCCCATGATGTAGAGTAGAGGAAGGGTGTGAGGAGTCCTCCTCCTGAGAAGGAAGGAGTGACATGTGATGAACTTACCATAGCCTCCATTCTATTTGCTCCTGTGCCACCCAGGGCAGGGTGGGAGTGAAGTTAAGCCCAAGAAGAAGGGAAGTTGGGGGGGGGAGATATTTTTAAGATTTGGCTTTATTTCTCATTGTTCTACACCACTTTGATTGGCCATAAATGAAACAAATATCCTCAAGTTGAGTCTGTTTTGCCCATGATGGTAGCTCCTGAGTGATCTCTCCTTGTCCTTATTCCAACCCATGAGCCTTTCATTCTATTTTCTCTCCCTTGTCCAGCTGAGGAGTGTAATGGTAGAGCAGCTTTGGTGGGTACCTGGTGTCAACCACAAAAGGGATATAAAAATAAATTGAAAAATAAGAGCAAGTAGCAAATATCTGGGGTTCCAACATGGTCTACAGCAGGGCCTTGCAAGGCTTTTTTTGTTTCAAAACAAAACCAAGCAAACAAACAAACAAAAGTCTCTGAATTATGTGATGCACTTCTAAGTACAAACAACAGAATTCTTCCATAGATACTGTCACATAGCAAGAGCTGGACATACAGAAAGAGTTTTTTTGTCCACACTAGGAAAAAGGAATATGTTGGAGCGCCATTAAAAGCATCTGTGAGTGGAATTTGTCAATATCTGTCCACACCTTAGAAGGTTCCCAGCCTTGGCATAACACAGCCTAATAAGCTACAGCTAGTTGACTGTCCCAGAGGCCAACTCAAGGAGGCATTAAATACCAGGATTTGAAAACAAAACTCCCAGTGAATTAGCAGGACAAATCTTTTCTCCCAGTCTCAATTTCCAGTCCAGTAACTTCCAGAGTTGCCTAAGAAGCTTCCTGCTTTTTAACACTCTTGTGGTTAACATTGTTTCTCTACCCTGCTCCTCTCAAGCATCTCCTGGATTGTGCTAAGTCCCTTCTCCCTGCTCCATTCTGCAAACCCAGTGCTTCCTCCAAGTAAGCAAACACAGCTGTAATCGAGGAAAGGGCAGTTTCTTTCCATCTTCCCCCTTCTTCTCTTGTTCCACCTCACCAGCTGTGATATTTTTTTTCCCTCTGACACAAAGCTGCTGGGCTATTTTATATAAAGCATACACTATACTGTACCATTTACTGTGAACAAACACTGATCAAACTTCACAGAGGGCAGAAAATGGGATGGATGATCCCCATACATAGTTGTGAACAGCTGAGAATCCTGCTGCTCTGGAGAAAGGGAGCATGGAAACAGATAATACTACATCTAATCTGATGCAGATTCTAACTTGCATCCATAATGCTACTGCATTGTTATTGCTTGGGTAGATGTTTGGGATTACCTTCCCCCTGCAGAAGAATTTTTCCCAGGAATGGAGCAATTGGGTGCATGACAGAGTTTTGTCTTGGCATAAGGCTCGTTGGAAGCCTGCTCTTCATACACATCTTTTGAATGAAGAGGAACACAAGGCTGTATTTGCAAAGTCAGATGTCAAAAAATAGGACCCTGAGTATTCTGCAAATTCTACAAATGACCTATTTTTCATAATCATCAGGAACAAACGCCTCTGATTGCCTCTAGTTTATCATTTTGTAATCAACCCGTGGGAAAAGCCCTTGACCAGTGTCTTAATTAGACCACTTGTATTTAGGTGAATTTTAACAGGAGTTCAACGTGAATAATTCTTTCTCAAAGTCCTAAGCTTGGAAAGGTGGCATTTAGGCAGGAGCATTTCATGAGCTCTAACATTGTTTAAAATCTTGAGAAGTTTCATGTCTCTTTTGCTGGAAGCTGCCTTGGGTAGAGCGGATTGGAGGGTAAGGTGTTAGCATGGTTAGCACAGACCCAGGAGAACCAAGTTCAATATTCAGTTCCACTATAATCTTCCCTAGGACAGCTCATTGTTTCTGTTTCAGTTCATCATTTTTACTACTTTTGAAACAGAACTGAACAACTTTCCAGTTTTCTTTTCAGACCATGAGTTGTTCTGCTCAGTCTGCAGTCACTAAAAGGAACAAATGACCTGAAAATATGGGAGGTTAGAGTGAGAAGTGTTTATATCTGGGAAATAGGGATTACACTACTCCCTTACTTAGAGCTGTAAAGTCTACTGAGATATCAGTAGCATGGCCCATAAAGTACAATATCTAAAAATAAAGTGTTCAGTTAAAAATCTCATACAACAACAACAACAACGTTTTTAAAATTAAAATCTCTAGTATTTGCTAGTGAAGGTGGAAGTTTCAATTTTTCCATTATTTGAAAATCTTGTATCAATGGCAATTTGACTACTTGATTTTGTAAACCCACAAACAAATAGTGAATAATTAAATAAGAAGGTTGGTCCAAATTTAATTGTAAGAAAACTCATTTTTTTAATACACATGAGGACTTAATATGGATTTCCCAACATAACCAGGTAAGAAAACAGCCACTGAAGCTGCAAAAAATCCAAAGATTTTTTATCTTAGTGAATCAATCATAAATCATGTATTGTCTCAACGGGGCCTGAATTCCACTTACAAAGTGAATGGAAGTGTAGCAGACAAGAAAAAAGTATTGAGTTTTCATTTATTTGTATCATTCACCATAAAAAATGGACTTAGAGTCCAAGGTTACAGTTTGTGAGGTGTTTTTTTGGAAGAGTATAAAACATTTCAAATCTTTTAACACATAAACATTTCTAGGGTTACTAGGTCAGATGAATCTGACAATCCAGTTCACACTTTATTTTTCTCTTACCCAAGCTTAGTGATGCCTGAGTTTAAAAAAAATATTAAAAATTATGTGTAAAATATGATTACTCAAAAAAGGGAACTTATTTACAAAGACTTGAGAAAGGACAGCAAAATTGAGTTTATTATGATGCAATTTAAAACAAATGGATTTCTTTGGAAATGAATGGAGAATGGAGATCCCAGTCTAACATTGTTTGTGGAAAAATACTTAACATGTTTGTCTCTCATCTGTTGAAGAGAAATGTATTCTTTAATTTTAAGATGAAGGAAAATTACACAGCGTTTCCCGAGAGCAGCCTGTAAAAACTGCCTGTGCTGTGTTAGTAGCAGTGGAGCAGATGAAGGTGCACAAGTCAGCTTGCCTCCCCCTCCTCTCCCCTTGGCCACTACAGATGTTCAAACTGCTGTTTAAAGAGTTTTCGACAATGCAGAATGGGTGACATCCCTCTCTCCATGTAATTGAAAAAGCCTGACTTGGCAGACCACCAGAAAGGATTAGACCTATTCAAGGATCAGCCCCCAGCTTTATAGCTAATGTTAGACATTCTTTGTGATGAAACTTTCACATTTTTGAAAACAATCCATCCATCCATCCATCCATCCATCCATCCATCCATCCATCCATCCATCCATCCATTGATCCGTCTCCCACTTTAACAGTAAGGCTGAGATTTCATGCAGAAAAATTGTGGACTGCAAATGAATCTTAAATATGACAACTTTGCACAGTGGAACGGAGGCCTAAAGGCATTGTGAGACATAATCTTTGGTTGTTCACAACATTTAATGACTTGACATGAATCTATGAATTTGCATGCAAGTTTAATACAAACAGAAGTTCTGTCACAAGTTTTAAATGTTTAGTGTTTGGGAATTAATTAATTTGTGAATTAATGTGCTGTTTTGACTTGTCCTATCACACTGTAATGGAAGAACATTCATAATAATAAATTATAACAGAAACCGAATTCTGGGACTATTTTGACTTTTCAATAATTTGAACATGACTGAAGTTTGCTGCTTACCTTACTTCATCAACAACATAACTCTCCCAGGAACCATTGCAGAAGAAAATGAAATTAAAATTCTTCATTAACACCTCTTTCACCTTATGGAGGATAGGACAAAAAGCTATTCCATTCTTCTTTTTTGGGACTTAGTTATTTCTGAGAAGATGTTGTACTCCATCTGCACAGATATCCTTCTGAGCCATCTCTCACCCTTAATTTCCCACTGACGAGCAGAAATGAGTACTTTGAACTTATGTTCCAGTATTTCTGGTTGTGGCCTAGGAGCCAATCAACAATAATCTGAAATGATAAGGAAAACCAAACCAAACAGAGCATGCAACACGGTTTAGTTACACAAATTTGACTCAAACATGAGATACTTACTTGAAGCTGAAGAAAATTGCTAGAAAAAGATTCATAGGTGTAACTCTGTCCAGAAAATAGATTAACAGTTATATAGAAACATGTGGAGAAGATACACAAATTGCTGAGTCAAAATAACAGGGTTACCTTGCTTTTTGCAATATTCTGCTGAAGTTAAGAGACAGCAGTTAAAACATTCCAGAGACACAACATGATGTGCACATAATGATAAAGTTCTACAGAATTTAATTTGCAGCATTCTTCCATACTTTTTTCTAACCAAGTGTATGGAATTTTGAATGATTTATCATACTTCATTGCCTTCCAAAAGTTTTTAGAATCATTTCAGTTGGTGGTATTGATTATCAATGGTCCTCTTGGTCTCTAATTATCCAGTCCTACAGGACTTGACAGCCCTTCTCAGTGACAAAAGCCAGCTCTACTGTGATAATGGGGCAGTCTTTATGAAAAACCATGTTTTCATTAATGTTTGCTCCAGAACAGTATCTGCATGCTGCCCCTAGTCATGACTGAATTTCATTTAGAGTGAAAAGATGAAACATAGCATGGTGCAAAGACAAACAGTAAAATTCACCTTATTTGACAAAATTGTAATTTTACGTACAACTTTCATCACAATATACTTACAACTGAACTTGAATTTACTAATTTATCTCCAGGTTATTGCAGGGTCCTACCTAGCACAGGTATTATGACCCTACACAGCTATTTCTACAGCAGGTAGCAAGGTATAAGACAAAATAATGCAATAGATGCAATTTTTCCTTAAAAGTTATATAAAAAGGTGCAAAAATCCATCTATTTTTAAGTAAACACTCATACATATGTTTTAATTTGAACTTCTGTTTTCATCATTTTGAATTCAATAGAATTTATCACATTGATGCTTTCTCAGGGCTGGAGCTGTCAAGAAATGTGTGAGGGAAGATGTAAGCCAAGGTATATAAATATGATGCTATCAGAATTTCATTATAAAATATTACCAAGCAAATAAAATAAGTAGACATCTGCAATATCTATTGCCTACCCTTCATAATCAATATTAAGAATGATTTTTTTCCATTTAAATACAAATAATTTAATATTGTTAATAGCAGCAGTAATGTGTGCACACAGAACTTTTCAAAATAGTTTCAGGAACATGAATTAAAGAATTAGGCCTTTTGGAAATACCATGAAATGTGGCCTTTACCTTTTTTGAAAATATAACTTCATACTGTCATGTCCTGTGGAGCTGGGTAAGTTGTTGGCATTAACATACAGACAAAATACTTTTCTGTAGAAACTTAACTTACCTTGAAAATGATAAAGATGAGAACATGATTTTCCTGAGATTCTACCAGTTGTATCCTACCTTATTATAAAAGTTTTTCATTTGGAAATTTTAGTGAACATTAAGAGAACCAATAAAGCGAGTACTTTATATGCTTATTCATATTGTGACTGTAGTTACAATTTCTGCAGACCATAGTAGTATTTTTTTCCTATCGTCTTTAAGGCAAGTTGCCTTTCAACAACCTGGGAAATTTTGTAGGTTTCGTGTGGTGGCGACAACTTCATACGAGTTTTATTGAGTGAAATAAAAGATTCAACATTTAAGAAAAATGAATTGTTAAAATCAACATAATTCAAATGGTAATTTTTTTTCAGCACTGGGCAGATACGAAGCAGGGAGAGAAATAGATGGGATCTGGCATCTGGGACCTCCAAGTACATGAGCTCATGCTTCCCATTTTATACATGGCAGAAAACACATGGATGGAAGCCTGGAAATGTGGAGGGACATTCAAGGAACAAAGCAGCAACCATGTGTCCATGCTATGAGCAACCAGAACATGACACACTCAGAATTAATGTCTTTTTTGAAAATGTTGATTCATTTTCAAAAGTGTTTGTTTTCCTTCTCTATACAGGGCATACTGTAAGATGATTCTATTTCTAGACAAACAGATGCCAGTAACTTAATATAGTCTTCTTAGGTTTCACATCTTATACTGTGTTTGTGAAAGTTGTGCCCAGTTCCCCATGGTGTTTTTGCTACTGGTGTAGATACTCTAAAAATAACATATGTGAGGGTGATATTCATTGTACATTACTTTGTCATGGGTTGAAATCACATTAATCATGCCTTTAGGTGCTCAAATAAATGTATGTACCTCCTTAGGAGCATCGTTATAATTTAATATCAGCAGCCTTTTAATAGAAGCCTCAGTTTTAATGAAGGAAATAGAATATATCACTTGTGTGTGAGACTGAGGTGGATTTTTGGCAAAGACTAGCTTCTATTATTTTTCTCAGATAAGGATGACAGAATAAAGAATAATAGAAAACTAAATTGGTCTAGAGAAAGACAGAAAAGTCTACTGAGAACAAAAGCACCGATGAGTTACAAATCTTGGCCTCTGAGAGCATTGTCTGCAGTTCCCTTTACTGGGAACTGTCCATTCAAGGAGGAACAGAGGCTGAGATGCTCTTTGTTATTGGCAGGGCTCCTACACAGCCTGGATAAAATGCAGCTTTTGCCCCACAGTGAAAGCCCACAGAGGGTAGTGACAGAGCTAGTGCCTGACTTTGCTGGGAGAATTAATCCCCCACTAAGGAGACTGGCTGGCATGGGGATGTGATTTTGATACAAGCACTGATCCCATGGGTAAATTGCTGTTATGTAAAATAAACCTTAACAAAAATCTCCCTTGTGCTATTCTCCTACATGGCACAATGTGTATGAATAAAATCTATTTAACAAAGGTGTCTCTCTTTGCTATGTCGCTATAAGCTTCTAATTTAATTGAGGATTCCTAAGTTAACAGCATTTTTTTCATTTAAGGAAAAGGTGGTCACTTCGTGTCTTGAAAATGTCTCACAGTAAATTTCCTTCCCTTCAGTTAAGAGATCCTTTTTGACATCTTTAATTCACTGATCTAATAATTTCTGACAGCATCAGTGTGCTTTAACCATGGCATGCTGGAATGCTACTATTTCTAAAAATGTAAGGGAAAATAGCCATCATTTTTTATAGTTGGAAAAAAATAGGAATATATATTTATTTTAAAGGCATTTTAAAAGTGTTGAGAAAACACTGGTTGTCCTTCAGCAACTTTTGTTGTGAGAAAATTAGGTGTTATTTCACAGAATCATAGAACTGTAGAATTGCTTAGGCTGGAAAAGACCTTTAAGATCGTAGAGTTTAACTGCTAACCCAGCTCTGCCAAGTCCACCACTAAACCCTGTTCCTGAATGCCACATTTACAGGTCTTTTAAATACTTCTAGGGATGGTGAATCAACCTCTTCCCTGGGCAGCTTATTCAAATGCTTGACCACCCTTTCAGGGAAGAAATTGTTCTTAATATGCAATCTAAACCTCCCCTGGCACAATTTGAGGCTATTTCCTCTCTTTCCGTTGCTTGTTACTTGGAAGAAAAGGCCAAATCCCACCTTGTTACAACTTCCTTTCAGGTAGGTGTAGGGAGCAATAAGGCCCCTCCTTGAGCCTCCCTTTCTCTGGGCTAAACCTCCCCAGATCCCTCAGCTGCTCCTCACAGGACCTGAGCTCCAGGTCCTGTGCCCTTTCTTGCAGTGAAGGGCCCAGAACTGGACACAGCGCTGGAGGTGCAGCCTCACCAGTGCTGAGTACAGGGTGACAGACACTGCCCTGGTCCTGCTGGCCACGCCATTGCTGTTCCAGCCCAGGACTGGGCTGCCTCACACTCAGCTGGCTGTCAAACAGCAGCTCCAGGTCCTTTTCCACTGAGCAAATTTCAGCCACTCTGCCCCAGCCTTGAAGCACTGCCTGGGGTTGTTGTGACCCAAGTGCAGGACCCAGCATTTCCCCTGGTTGAACCTCATACAACTGGCCTTGGTCCATGGATCCAGCCTGTCCAAATCCCTCTGCAGAGCCTTCTTACTCTCCAGCAGATCAACACTCCTGCCCAACTTGGGCTTCCCCAGTTTTCTAGGGCTGCTGCTAAAGTGGTTTGGTTGAGTTATTCTGCCAGTTCCCTCAGCATCCTTAGGTGGATCCCATCCAGCTCCATAGATTTGTTTGTTTCTAAGTGATGCAGCAGGTCACTGACCATCTCCCCCTGGATCATGGGGACTTCATTATGCTCTCTGTCCGTGTCTTCCAGCTCAGAGTGGTGGACACTTTAATGGTCTTACTGTTAAAGTCTGAAGCAGAGAGCATTAAGTAGCTCATCCTTTGTCACTATGTTTCTCCCCAAATCCAGTAAAGGCTGGAGATTCTCCTTGGCCATCTTTTTGTTGTTGATGCATTTACAGAAATATTTTTGTCACTTGCTGAGAATGGCTATCTTAATGATGCCATTCTTAATGATACTCTACCACTTTGTGGTAGAGTATTAAACCTCAAAAGGTTAGACTGAAAACACTCATGCCATTTTTGGAATCCGGGAAACCCGATGGTGTCAAAATTATGGCAAATTCTTCTATAAAAAAAATACCGTAGCAAAGAGTTTTCAGACTGCTCTCTTTCTTTTATTTAACGCAATATTCAAGCTATCCTTAAAAATGCTTTTCAAAATCTTGCACAGGGACAAAGGTGGTTTTTTTTTTTTTCCATTGTCAATATGTTGCCTATTTAGGAGCCCTCTAGCCAGACATTTTTTTGTTGTTTTAGACAGAATATTTTTTTGCTATTTGGGACTCATTTAATTAACTCATGCTTTTAATGAGCAAAGATTTCTAATAAGTAAACATGGTAAATGAAACCTAGTCTGAACACATTCCTATTGAGGAAACAAAAATCTGTGCATCAAAGAAAGTCCAGGAATTCATTAGGAACTGGTAATCATCATGGTTCCTTGCTCATAAGACCTCTATGAATTTATGATCTACCAGTATGAAATCAAAAATCCAATCTTTCCTTGCTTTTAATCCAATCTTTTACTTGCTTTGTATCACAGTGCACAACCCTTTGTATAAATGCTGAGTTAACATCAAATTTGCACTTTTGTTTACTTGCTGCACCACCCTAGACATCAGAAAAAGTTTTAGTTGAGTAGAGGATTCCTATAAAATACATTACAGAGGATCACCTCCCTCTTTGGAAACCACTGCATTTTGGTGCAGTGATATAATTTTTTTCCATATTATTCATCTCATCCAACACACTCCCCCATCCCACTCTCTGTAAAATATCTTTAAAATCAAATCACAGCTCCCAGAAATGTATTTGCAAAGTCTCCTAAAATATTTCTTCCAGAAATGAAAACTATCTTACCAAATTTCATAGACCATATCACTGCTTGTAATTCTACAAGTCTAAATAATTAAATTAGATCTTTAAAGAAAATGGTAGTCTATTTATTGTGGCAATATGAAATTTTGAGTGTTAAAAGGTGCCTCTTACTACAGATTGATCACAAAAATTAATGGAAGTTAAACTGATTTACTCATGAGCTCTATGACAATGTTGAAGGGGAAATTGTGACATTAATGCCTGTGATGGCATTATAGCACTCTCCGTGCTGTAGTTCATTAGTAGGACCGGCAGGCTATATAGAGTGAAGGACTATAATTTAGCAGCATTCAAGGCATTGTTATGAAGGCAAAGGTGAACTTTGTCCCAGACCATTTCTCTCTGTAGGAGCCTCTGGACAGGACTGCTGTCATCTCCTCTCTGCAATAGTCATCATGTTTCTGGTCCTCCGAATCTCCACTTAGTATTTTGTGAAGGTTAGTCAAGGTTGTGGATTAGAAGTACTATTGGTTATTTTCTAAGCCTTTTAAAATGAAATCTACTTTTTTTTAAAAAAATTACTATTATTATTTTTTCCAGCTTTCTAAACCCCAGATATTTCTTTTGTATGGTTACAGGCAATCTAGAATCCATCACTCTGCCTTTTCAGGTGAAAGTGCCTTGGGCTTTCAAAAACCAGCTCTTTCTCACACGTTCAGTAGCCCAAAACCAGAGTAGAACTAGTAAATATATAAACAATTTCTTCTTTGTCTTTTGTCTGTAAACAAAATAATTCCAATAGATTTAAGACACACGATCTTGTTTATTTGTGTTTTGTTGGTTTTTATTCTAAATGATGAAGCTCTGTTGTCACAACCATAGTTGGCTTATTTTCGTTTTGGTTTTAATTGTTTCTTGCATTTAGAATGACCTTGAATTGGATTAAGTCTTATTGATCAGTAATTTCTGGTTCACCCATTGAATGTTTTCTTAAAAGAGCAGTAAACCACTTTTTAATCTAATACTCCAATAAAGATTTTAGCAACAGATCATATACCTCTGCTTGCATCTCCATTCATCTCAATTTTTATTATTAAAATCAGATCTCAAAATCACTTAATTTATGTGAGAGTTCTGGAGCTGTAGAAACAGAAGCATAGGATGGGTAACTGACTATCTGAAAATCAGCCAGGAGACCAGTGTGAGGGCTAAGAACTCTGATTTCCATGTCCCAGTGCACGGATAAGACTCTCTGTCAACTTCTTTTGAGTTTCACTGCAAATTGATTCTGTGCTATGGGACTAGTTTCTCTTTATCAATTTGTTTTAATGATGTCTCGAACACATGACTTCAATACAGTCTACTCTACTAGAATAAGAAGGTGCTTCAATATTCTCTCTGACAAGCAGCACTGTAAAGAAGTTTAACTTCTCAGCAGCACCTGTAGGCTTCTCAATTTCTTTCTTTAAAACTCTTTGATAATTTAGCCCAAAGTATGACCCATCATATGGATACAGTCTGCCTAACAGTTTTCATAGCCCACAACCTGTTCCTGCTGCCTCTTTTCCAAGTACCCACAGGCATGAGCAAGCAGTGGGATGGTGATTGAAATCACGGTTTCGCCAGCCAGTGATGTGTTCCCTGCTTACTTTGTTCCTTCACTCCACAGTCCCTTCACCAACACATGACTGGATAGATGTTCTTCTGTCATGTGGCAAAAATGACAGCATCTTCCATTAAATTAGGGGTCTGTTTCTGGTCCTAGGAATGCACTGGCCAGTGTGTTTAAATGCTGCTTGTGTGCTATGGTGTCTGAAAATTTTTTTCTACACTGATTGATTCTTTAAAGTCTTTTTTTGATATTGATTCCTACTGATGTCAGCTGGTAGAGTGTCTCCTTAACCTCTTAGGTATAGGACACACTATTTTGTGCTCCGTTGCTGGCAAAGTGCCTCACATGAGAAATGTGTCTTACTGGATTTGCAAGATACATCTAATATGGAAATGCTTGTTTGGCTAACTTAAAATAGAATAATAAATAAAAGAATTAAATCAGATATCTCATTTAGATTAATATTTCTGTCCAGCTCAGAGCACATTGCTTGTCTTTGTGTTCTTCCATCTAAGCCCTACTTCCTGCAAAAACAATTCCCTACCTGTATTGTGCTTCGATTCTGCTGGTCTGTGTACTCAGTGTCTCACCTTAATATGCACACTTAAAGTTTAAAACTTACCTAAATGTTCTTCTTTCAATGTGTTTATTTTAGTAGAAAGCAGGAAAATGCATGTTTTTATTGGATGGCCCACTTTAAAGAAAGAAGCTGTGATGCATTTTTCAGATAGTGCTTATTCCCTTCCTCAGTCTTCCTGTTTCTTGGAAGGGTTTTCACCCCCTAAGTTCCATTTACCTCTTCAATTCCAAGTTCCTGGAACAGAGGGGAATTGTGTTCTGAACCAGGAAACACCAAAACCTCGTTTTTGCAAATCACTTCTGTAAAGCAGAATGGGTTCAGATGTGCACTGAAGTGCTTTCCTGAATTTCATTTCACTGAAAATTTGATTTCAGGAAACACTAATGTCTTTCCTTTATATACAAAATTTTGTTGTAATATACTATAGTTGTTCTGATTCCATCAATAAAAGTCAAATGATCATTTTAAGGTTAAAACAGAGCTGAGATTCAGTATATCTAGATCTTTTTCTTCTAACAAGTTTTTTTTCTCTGGGACTTTGCTATAAATCACTTTTCAAATATGTTTGTATCCAGCACCACAGGCAACTATTTGACATGAACAAGAAATACTTAAGGAAATAGTAGGCTTTTTTCCTATGGCCTCATTTTACCTACATCAATATTCCAGTATTTCTGGAATACTGATGTGTTTAATTTGCAACTCTCTGGGGAGAACTTTTGAAGCCTCCAGGAAATATAATAGAAATCAAATAAAAATGTAGAATTATTATTTTTTCAGAATAATCATCCTTGTTTATAAAATTGTGTTGAATTTAGTAGATTTGAAGTGACAAATATTCCACACAAATTGTCTGCAAGAAAACATATTTTAGAACTTAGAGGACATCAAGACATAGTATTGATAACATCAGTGTTTTCAAAGAAAAATATAGTTTACTCATTGGAATGTCTGAGAAAGCCAAAGAAGATCATAACTTTACCCTAAACTCCTTATCACTTTTCCTGTGAGAATAATGGAACTATGCTGAGATTTTTGAGCCTGTAAGGTCTTGGGGGAACAATTCTGATGAAGATTTCTCATAGAAAAATACACAGAAATACACAGATGGAAAGGTTTGTTATGATCACAGTTCGATGAAAACCATCCTAGGGATTTGCAAATGGCAGTTCACAGAAAATATGCAAATTAATATTCTGATGCAGTATATCTAAGACTAAATTTTGTGAGTTCTTAATTTTTATAGAGACTTCTCCCTTACTGTTTATTTAGAAGTCATAAAATGACAAAAGAACCTTGCTATAGGGAATTATATTACTGTCATCTTGAATGAAGATGGGACTTCATAATTTTTCATGTCACTGTAGTAACTGAAAAAGAAAATGGAGGTAGAACTATTCCTTGATGGAAACAAATACTACATTAATGCTGTGGATATGGAGTAATTTCAGAGATCTTTTAATGGGGAGTTATCCCCTCAGCACTTGAAATACGTAGAAAACTTTGGAGTTGCATGAAATCTGACATACTGACTTAATTTTCACCAACTGTGAAAAAACCCATCTTTTTTTCTTTCTTTCTTTCTAGAACATAATAAAAAATATGCAGTACCTGATAAGAAGACATTCCATGTCTGAAAACAGACTGAAAGACTGTGGTGATGGAACTTACGTCTATAGGAGGGAACATTTAGATTTGATTCTCTGTTAAATAAAGATGGGACTATCTGTTAAATAAATGTGAGGAAAACAGGAAAAACATTTGACAGCATTTGAGAAGCACATGGCATAGAACGCTAATGAATCTGTGTCTGTTATCCTCAGATGTTTGTCACAGTTCTATAAACAAATAACTTTCAGGTAAAAAAATTTACTTGGCCTTTTGTCTGAGGTCTGGACAGGGTAGGCTTTATTAGGAGGCTGAACACCTAAGTCTGAGCTTCCCACTGCTTCTGAGACTGCCTCAGTAGAGCCAATAAGAAGTGAAACTTCATCAGCATCACCATTACTGGGTAAAATAATTAGTCTTTTCAGAAGACATGACAACTCTTCCCTTGACAATCTTTGACCATGGAAATAGAATTCCGGTTCACAGAATCACAGAACCACAGCAGGGCTGATGTTCAAAGGGACCTCAGGAGTTTACCTTGTCCAATTTTCCTCCTCAAGCAGGGCCATGTAGAGCATGTTGCACAGTACTGTGTCCAGATGGTCTATGAATATGAAAATCCCTCAGTCTCCCTGCATAACTGCTGCTGAGCCTCAGTCACCTTCACATAAGGTGATGGCCAGCCTACAGCTCCTGTGTTTCATTTTGTGCCCATTGACTCTGATTATGTCACTGGATGCTACTAAAAAGAGCTTAGCTCTGTTTTTGCATCTTCCTTTCACCTACTTACATTACATTGATGATATACCCCCAGAGCCATCTCTTCTCTGGGCTTAACATTTACAGCACTGAAAGCCTTTTCTTGTGGGAGACATACTGCAGTTCCTTAATCATGCTCATAGCCCTTCATTGGACTCTTTCCTGTATGTCCATGTCTCTCTTATACTGAAGAGACCAGAACTGGACTCAGTAATTCTGTGGTGTCCCTTCCAGTGCTGAGTGGAGGGGAAGTATTACCTCCCTGAACAGGCTGGCAGCACTCCTGCTAATGCAGCACAGGACAAATGATTCGTCTTTGCCACTATGACTATTGTTGACTCATGGTTGATGTGGTCTCACCATGGTTGATAGTGTCCACAAGAGCACCCAGATCCTTTTCTACTTTCCACCCTGTCAGTGCCTAGCAAGAACTGGTGCTGGGCTTGTTCTACTCCAGGTACTAGACTTTGCACTTCCCCTAATTCCACTTCAGGATGTCCCTGTTAGCCCACTTCTCCAGCCAAGATTCCTCTGGTGTATCAGCCACTCCTGTCAGGTTTGTCTAATCAGCAAACTGGCTGAGGGTACACTCTGCCCCGCCATCCTGATCATATCCAACAGAATTGTACAGAGTATTACACCCTTGGATGCACTGCTAGCTACTGGCCTCCAAGATGACTTTGTAGCACAGATCTCCACCCCCTGCCTATCTCTACAGGCAGTTTTAAATCCATCTGACTGACTCTTCATCCAGCCCACGGGAGACAAATTTATTGAAGTCCAGGTAAAAAATACCACCTACTCTCCCCTTATCTACCAAGCCAGTCTATTTCATAGAAGGACATTGTGTTATTCAAGCTTTATGTCCTATTTGTGAATCCATGTTTGGCTTTGTCTATGTGTTCTCTTTTGCAGTTCTTCATGTACTGTTCTGACAGGGAATTTTAATAATCCCTTTATTCTAAATATGCCTATGGCCAGTAGCTCAGGCATTTTCCTATGAAGACAGTTGCTGCAGCCTGAAGAAAATGAAAGTTTAAAATAAACAAGTTTAAAATAAACAAGTTTATTCACATTGCTGTATTAGAGAGATTTTAAAGTATTAATTAACAGTTAGAAAGGTGTGACACTACTATCCATATATAAAAATACAATATATCATGTTTAATTCAATAAGTTATTTTTACATAAATTTTTTTGCTAATTCTACGTAAGTCAGATTGCCAGGAACTCTGAGAAGGTACTTGGTACTCTTGGTACTCTGAATGAATAATACGTACAAAGCTATCTTGAGCCACAAGCAGGTCATTTAAAGTAATCTTTCAACTTTTCATTTAATATTGTGCATTGAGCATCAGATGAAAGCCTCTGTTTCTAAATAAAACTGATGTTTGAAGTACTTGCAGTCAATTTGCCTCCTTAATCTATTCCATCTCCAAGCCAAACCCTTCACTGGAATTTTCGAAGTGAGTTAATGTGATGGTTTACATTAGTTTCAGAAAGGACAGCATGATATTTTTAGCACTGTGAATTAGGCTTATGGGGTGCCAGTCTTTTAGATGTCATTTGGACAGACTGTGCTATCTTCCTAAAACCCTAGAAGCTAAAATTCTTTTGTTGCAGGATCTGCTGTCATTTCCTCAGAAACAAAATCTCATTATCGATGGCTGTATGAGATGTAGTGTAATATATTACCAGGATTAACACATTAGTGTTAAGTACTGTGGGATATAATGAATATTCACAAGTTTATCCAGGTCAGTGTCAGACCACATGCACAGGACACCAGTGATCCATGCTTCAGGTAACTCTCACCTATAAACTCTGCTAGGTTAAATCCAGGGCTCACAGTTGTTTTGCACAAAACAATGATAACTTGAAGATGGGTATAACGTGGAAAGTGGATATTGTGTTATTTTTCAGCTCTAGTGGGCACAGTCTATATGCTGTTAGATGAACAAACCAAAAATTTCAAATGTTTTGCTGAGGAAAAATGTGAACTCTATATAGGCCAAACAGGATTATCTTCTTAATGACTGGAATTTGCATTATTTTAATAGGATTTATCCTGTATGGCTTGTAGCAGAGAATGAAAGAAACATCCCAGCTCGTTCAACAAGATGTTCCCTGAATGAGTTCATGGGGTTACATGTAATACTGGCATTATATAGGCATTGCTGTGAAACAAGCTAGAAGAATCATGGAGGAATTGTTTCAGTCCTTTTGAACATCAGCAAACATTTTGTTTGTGAAAAGAAATCCTCATACAATTTTTGCTTTAGACTAGGCGAGGAAAAACAAAGGCTACAAAATGTGTTCTCTTGTGAGGAGCAGATTTCAGCATCTACAGGGTGGGAAGAGGGCTGGTTCTGCCCCAACAGCAGTCTGGCTGACAGCTTCCTATTGCTGCTGTTGCCTTCTCCACAGAGACAGAAAATAGGGTTGGGGAACACAAGTTAAAACACAAACATTTTACTCTCATTGATTAAATTAATGATTGCCCTCTGCATACCAAATGCAGTTGCAGTTTTTCAGAGCTTTCTGGTCAGGAGGGTCTAGTGGAAATGAACATGACCAGGAGAAAGTCTTAGCTCAAGAGAGATGCACAACTGCCTGGCTGCCCAGAAGCTGCTCTGTTGACCCACACAGTGAAGGTGAGGTAGTGATGCAAAAAGTCTCCAATATTAACATAAAAAAGCACAATACAGAAAATATGCACCTTAATGATAACAGTGTTTCAGATGTAATTTCATGCTTGCTGCATGCCCACACATAGGCTAAATCTTTGCATAACTTAGGCCAATGTCTGTAAGTTGTATCAAAAAGCAGATGCTACTTAGGAGCTTTGTGCTGGGGATGAGTAGGCTGCATAGTAAAACAGCTAACCAGATAGCCTTAACTAAAAAACCTTGCTAATTTGCGAATTATCATGCTCTTTTACACTTATGTTTTATATGTTTTATATTTAATGCATTTTTAAAGATAAAGATCAAGCCCAACTATTAACACAGTATCATACAGTGTAATGTTATTTCTAGCTAAAATACATTGGAATTATGTCATTGAAGAAACTATACTAGAGAACTAAAGCTGAAGGCATTTTGGTATAAGCTCCTCCGGCTGTCTCTATAATCTGATCACAAAATATTGCAAATACTGAGCCATGTTAATTTGAAAAGAAATATAATCTGCGTTACACTTGCTTTTCAGCATTTAGGTAACAGACAAGTATTTGTTTTGAATGGATAAATTTAATTGAAAGAAACATCAGTATGAAATACAAGCCTTTAAAACTAACCCTATGGCTCAGATTACTGTAAGACATGACTGGCAGCTGGCTGACTCTGATACTGCCAGAAGAAGTTTTCCTTCTGAAGCAATCTTAACAACTGTAACAATGAAGTGTAGCAATAATCAAGAATGATATTTTCATAGAATATCTCTGTTTGATAACCAGACAAAGTGTCAAATTGCTTCATGCCTTGATGACCTACTGAAGAACTACAAGATGATTAAATATTCAAAAATGTTACATAAATATTCTATATTCCCTGACCATCATACGGTTTTACTCACTGTAAAGAAAAAAAGCTTCAGGGGACAGTCTTGAGTTACTTCACAAAAGCTAAGAGAAAATACTATGAAAGGGTAGGTTACTGAACAGAGCTAACCTGTCAGGTGTTTTTGATATGGCCCAGAGTATCATAGACTATGATGGAACAATTTTTTAAAAATTGCAGAAAGAAATAGTGTTGACACTTCCTTTTATTATTGAATGATAAGAAAAAATACAACTTGTAGACTGCAAGAGGGAAAATTATGGCTTGGACTAGTGAAAACGCCCCTTTCTTGGTTAAAACAGAAGTTCTGTTGGTAAAAGATCCTGTTAGGACTTAATTTATCAAGAGAGGACAGGGAAAATTGTGAATGAGACTAGGAACATTGTAGGAATGTGTATGGTTTGTTTGATTGAATTTTGACAATTAATCAGTGCAGCTCTTCAAATAAGATAAAAAACTTCACCTTCCCATCAGTTTCAGCTTTTAATATAAAAACATTATTTTTCCCCCCATGTATTATTTACCTGAATAATAACCTGCTTTAGTGCTTCTCAAAAGAGTTCATATCAGAGTTAAAAATGCTCTGAATTACTAAAAAGTATGCTCTGTACTTCTATTTGGCTAAAAAGAAAGCCCAGCAGCCACTTCAGCCAAATTATACCAACCAAATTAGACTACTGAAGAGGGTGAAATTCATGACACCAAGAAATTATGATCCTGTACAATATATACTATAGTAAAGGAGTGTGAGTGGACTAAACCCATGAATCATGCATACTTCATGTTGAAGCCATGAACCACCTCTTAGCATGAATAAGACTCTATGAGTTGGCCTGAAAGCTAAAAGTATTACCTGTATCTCAACATTTAGCTAGAGGTCATTTTGTGCTGATCTGGTGACTTTTTGAGGAATAAATTTCCTGTACCTTTCTTAATGTACTCAGAATAGCATAGACAATCCTGTAATTCCACTGGCATAGAAGCTTTACTGGCATGAAGTAAGGATCTGCATCACAAAATACAATTGCATATTGTAGCAAAATACTTTGTGTGGAGTCAGCAGAAACAACTATGAAAATCTGAGTTTGCAATAGAATTGTGACAAGACTGAGCTAGATGTTACCTCTTGAAAATATTAATGTCAAACTCTCAGTCTTCAGTTTGCTTATTTCCTGTTTCCTTCAAGAACTATTTTAGGTAATGCAGTTCTCTGCTGTTTGCTTTAGCTAAAACAGAGATGCCAAGAATTATGAGAAAACTCAGAGAAGGAAATGATCATCCAAATTACCTAAATGGTGGGGTTTGGGTCTGCTGCTCCTCTTGGATGCCAATTATACTTGCATGATCTCCCCATTACTGCTGCTGCACATGTGCCCACTGTACATCAGGAATCCTCTCTATTCACATATTTTATGTTTGTGGACAGGTGAGGAAATTATATTTTGGTTTGACAGGACTTCTTATCCTTGAGATTCTGGTCCAGATCATATTACTCCATGAAATTGTTCTCCTTGGTTAAACTGCAGGCAGCCACTTAAGACTGTACCAGACCCACTGGCAATAACACAAGACATGCTCAGTGCATCCTCTGTGGGCTGGGTTGCTTTTTTCAAGGCTGAACGGGGCACTTACATACTCTGTCCTTGGGCAGGATGAAGCAGCTGAGTAAATCAAGTATCATTAAGTAGCAGTGGTGATGTCTTACAACACAAAACAGGAGAAGCAATGGAGAAACACGGGAGCTAGTTTGGTTCTAGCTGCACATGCAAGCAGGGACTGCACATAGCACAAAAAAAAGAATCCATGAGAAAGATATGAAAAAGCCATTTAGTGTGACAGTGGCATAAAAAATGTAGGACAGAAGACATCTGTGATGTCTCTTTGTGCCTATACTACTAAGGATACCTTTCAAAAGCTTGCCAGTAAACAGATTTTCACATTTTTCAGAGTTGTAAGGATGCCTGTAAAAAAATTATCCATTTCATTGTATCTGTGAAAATGGTTCATTTTTAATGGTAATATTTTAAATAATGAATCCCTTTCAGAGCAGGGAATAAGCAAAGGAATTTTCCATTTGGTTATTCATTCTCTTTATTTGGAGCTGCCACATAGGAATTCAAATTAAATTAATCTAAAGTGACTGTCTTTTAATATAGAACAATACACAGCACAGGTATAAAATTATTCTCCTTATGGCTAAAGAACACATAATCCATATCCAAATGATGCTAATTCTATATATCTTCAGCTATCTTACATCTTTCCTTTCAGATGTTAGCCTGAGAAAAAATTAATTTGTTTTCCCAGTATGATTTGAAATTAAACATTAGGTAGTTGATATATCAGAGAACTTAATGTGGTGTTACCAAACAGTCTTCTTTTGTTGGAAAAAAATTTAATGTAGGAACAGAGAAATGTATTTTAGTCATCAAAAGCTGTTTTATAGACAAGTTTAAAGTGCTGTCAACTAAAGGATTCTCATGATGAAATCTAGACCAGTAGTGCAGAACAGAATTAGTGGAGGATGTATTAAATACCCAGAGGTAACTGAAAGTCAGGAAAGGTAAAAATTTGCATTTGGTTTACAATAGAAATCTAATATAAATGTTTATCTTTTCTAACTTGGGGTGATCCAAATCCAACTTTTGATATTGAGGCCAAGAATTTTAAAATTTTTTTATGTCTGGGCTGAATGTGGATATCCTTTGCACTGGAAATCAAGGTCTCTCTACCTTAATCCTTCACCTTGAGGGATCTGACAGACTACTCAGTCGATTCCTTATAGCCTCTGAATCCAGATCTGTACCTTTGGCACAGGATAGATGAGAATTTTTCTGAGGCTTAACACCCACCAATATCCTTCTAACTGTGGAGCAAGCCTCATCCTTTCAACCAAGCACTGTCTTCTGTAAAACCAGTCTAACAGTTACCATGCCACGTAAGGGAGAAGGAGCCTCAAGTTTTAGGCTCTCCTCAGTCTCACTGATACTAGTCTCCACACTGACCAAAGGCAAACCTGGAGAAAATTTCTCATTATTCTTGCTTTTTATCAGTTTCATATTCAACCAGGACTGGATGGAAAGCAACACATTCTCTCCCCCTCAGCCATCTGTGACAGATACTGCCAAGGCCAGGAATCTGAATTAGGATTTCTCCTGCTGCAGTTGTAATACTGTGTTTAGTTCTGAAATAAACTGTTGCAGCTCTGCATTAAGCTTGGCCTAAACCCGCATAATGGAGAAGGCCTGGGAAGGACATGGATAGCTTGTCTGTGACTCTTAACTGGGAAAGGATGTAAGACATACCTGTTTTTTCAGTCTGGGCAGCATCGCTGTAGTTTAAATATTGTGTTTGCAAAATATTAGCATTGCTGGGGGTTTTTTAAATCATTATCAGGAATATGAAAATGAAAGTGTTGATAAACCTTCTATTGCCTAAGGACTCAGGCATATCTTTGAGGGCTGCACCATTAGGATGAAGTGCTTCAGTTCCACTGACATCCAATGTCAGGTGTCCATACGTTTTGTGGATCTGCAATAGCTCTTCCCTGAGTCCCATAGGACACCTGGGCAGGTTTTGTGGTCATGGGTTCATCAGAAACTTGAACCTAGCTCTACATCCTAGACTAATATTCAGCAAGATTCAGATGTCCCCGCTTAAATTCTGTGTTCAGCAGTTGCTTGTTAAAACATCAGGATTCCCAGACTTTGTTTACTGTCTTTTGTACTGAGCAAAAAGCTATACTACCTGTGTAGCATTACCTGTAATGCTGTAAATTTCTAGCAGCTTATAAATGTTTAGAGCTTGTTGAAATCCTTTGGGATAAAAAAATCTGCTGTAAATGTGGGTATTTTATCAGTATGCAAGAAAGAAAACATATTTAAGTACAAAATATATACCTCCAGGGTGCTAAGCAACGGTTAACTATCACTGCCAGTCAAGCTGGCACAGTGACAAATGACCTGGAAAGAAGGAGATCCTTTAAGAGCAAGAGAAGAAGCTCTAAGGTTGCAAGAAGTATTGAAAACAGACCCTTGAGCCCTTCTGTCTTATGGGGAGTGTACAGGAATGATACCACCAAAAGGGTGATATGCTTGTTCCTCTCTCAGAATCCTCATGGCCAAAGAGCATCAAAACCCATTACAGATTTCATAGGACTAGGGGAGTGTTTGCCAGTAAAGATTAAGTTGAGAACTAAGAGAGTTTTGTAGGCTGTGAATTATAAATGGTCCTTTGTGGGTTTTCCATCTAAAGTCTCTATTCAAAAATGTATTAACTGTAAGCAAATTAGGTAAGGATCCAGCATTTAGTATAGTGACGTTTTCTTGTGGAGAGCAAACCTCTCTCATCAACTAAAGGCTTTGCCAGAATTGCTATTATATCTAATGAACCAGAAAATAATATACAGCCAGGTTAATATTCTTCCAAAAATTCTATTATAGGCCACAGCTAGGGGAAAGGACACTGTATCAGTGACATGTGGTGGGAGGTCAATTACTGTGCAAAATCATTTCACCAGCTTATATTTAGTGCTCAAAACTTCATCTGGCTTGCACTAATTGGAAGGCAGCCTGCATATGAGATGCCCTCAGAAATGCAGGGATGCTTGCAGTGGGTTACTGCATTGCAAATGTTATCTTTTCATTTTTGCCATTTCCAAACTAACAAGTGCTGATGGCTTTGCCCCTTTAGTTACAATAGTGCACTGCAAAACCTCAACAATGCCCTCACTAGGGACATAGTTACTTTAATGGAGAATTTTAATTAAGATTGCTCCCCATTCGTCATTTTTGCTAACTGGTGCACTTCTGACTTAGTGCTGAGATATTATGGAAAAATACATGTTCCCCAAAAAGGAGAGCTTGACTAGACATGTGAAACATTAAATGTTTTAGGACATTTTGTTCTAATAAGATTAGAAAATTAATCTGCTGATACAAATTAATAAAGTGGGGTATGATAAACATATGGTTCAGATAAGTACCAAGACCTAAGATGTTTATCTAATCTGTTTATCTTCTCTGTTTCTTTTGCTCACCTAGCACTGCAGAGCAGTGATAGCAATGAGGGGCCAAGTCATAGGATCCTTTCTTTAATTTAGACTGTTTTTATGATCTTTTGTTACTGTGGATCCACTCAGTCCCAACAGGACTCCAGTATTAAAACACTACATTTTTAACCCTCCCTGTATGGGACTTGGGTGGAGTTGCTGTTTGACCAGCCCTTCTGCTGACCTACACCAGGCTGAACTTTCAGCTAAACAAATTATTTTTTCCTAGATGAGATTAAGCAACAGCCTCAAATAAAAAAGTTCCTCAAGTCTTTCAAGCTTAATAGTCTTTGCACAAATTTCTTTTAAGTGCTTCTCTCTGCTTTTCTGAATCTTGATCAATTTTTCACACTTCCCCAGCCAGAAATTGGTCACAGTATTCTGGTAGCAGTCACATCTATACCGAATGTGAAAGTGAGATGGTCTCTTTACTCCTCTTCTACATGGCTTTGTTTGAATACTGAAGGATTTCATTTAGTCCCTTCAGCCACAACTGTGCTCTGAGAACTGGTGTCTGGCTCATTACCTGGGCAGTAAGTCATCATCAGAATGATTACTCATTAGTACACAGCTCCTGATCTTTAAGTATGAGCCAATAAACTGAACAGAAATGCATATTGTTTGTTTGTGCCTGTTCAAAAACACAATCCAATTTCTATCAGTGATCTGTCAGCCTCATTGTTTACTGCTCCCCCATGGTTTACTGCTCCCTCTATTCCTGCACATTTTCTCCATCATGATTTGTTTTTCTTCCATGTTACTGATAAAAAGAGAAATCATGTGAGGCCAAGAATAAACTCTTGAAGGGTGTGGTAATTTTATCTATTTGATGAAATTTCAGAGTCTGCAGAGTCACACTGTCAGTTCAGTTTCAATAGCTTTAATCAGTTATTTTGGTATCCTGTTTCTTAAGCAGAAGGTTGCACAAGTCTAGGTCAACTGATGTACTAAAGCACAAGTATGTCACACCTGCAATATTTCTTTTAACAATTACATTTGTAATTGAGTAAGAAGTATTGGAGTATGGGTCAGTGAATTTTTTTATTGGAATTAACATTTATTAATCCTATCATGAGTCCCATCATCAGGACTAATTATTGTCTAGGCTTTTCTATGTGTTCATGATCTTCCTTGATATTGACACCAGGCTAATCAGTTTGCAACTTAAGAAAACACTTAGAATTATTCACCCAGTATAAACTCCTTTTGCAGATTGCAGGCCGTGATTATTAGCAATTATTTTAGAGACTATCAGGTAGGCTACAATCCAGCGCAGATACCTATTAGTAAAGAGGCATAATGTCTAAGATATTCCAAATTCTTTCATGCTTCGTCTTCCTTTGGTTTTCAGCCTTCCTCAGGGGCGGATTTTGTGCTTTGGATTTTGAGAGAACAGGCAGAAGGCCAGCAGAGAGTTTCTGGGCCCCCTGTCACCTACCAGTGAGCTCTTACTTTGCTCAGTTCATAGGCTCTCCTGGTTGCCCTCTGTGTAGGCCTGTTAATTTGATACACTCCCTAATGATATGTTGACACTCCTCTGAATCAAGTAAGAAATAGTTGCCTCACCTTTAGCCATTGCAATGCCTAAATTATGGTCATTTTGATGGTAATTTTGGTTAAGTCAAAGGTAAAGAGTCATTGAAGTTTGCTGGCAGTGTGCCCAGATGATACTCCACATCCTCAACTGTATATTGATTTCACTACTATCATAGAATCATAGAATATGCTAAGTTGAAAGGTACCCATCAGGATCACTCAGTCTAACTCCTAATATCAGAGGACCTATGGCAAATAACTTCTTAGCCTATAATGGGTAAATATCCAAATAATTGGTGTTTTTCCTTTCTTTTTTTTTAAAAAGTAATGCCATTCTATTTCTAAAGAAAAGTTGTAAATTGTTCTAAATTTGAGTTATTATTAATCTTTTCATCTCATGTGTCCCTAAAGTGTTAGACACCCATATTTTCTAGCAAAATGAAAGTTTAATTTAATAACTATACTTAAAATTGTACTTAATTTTGGTGTGTTGAGGATCTTGAGATTAAATTCAGTGAGTCCAATTCAATTAGATATACTGCAGACCTCAGTGAAGATGCCAGCTTCTGGAGAACATAGTTATTAATCACTGTGAGACACATCATGTCCTCTGAGTTAGCTAAATATACATATAGAGCTGGACTTACACTGATATTCTTGAGGACAGGACCTTCCACTCCTTTAGTGATTAAACAATGATAACAGTGTTATCAGTGAAAAATCAGTTAAGACAAATTTGACTCTCCAAACCTAGAAAGGAGCATTGTAAAGACTTTGTGTCGGCAGGTACTCAGCTAGAAAAAAAAACCTAAATATCTCAAGTCATAACACTAGCATGCACCAAAATGTGGCTGGATGATAGAGATGGTTGTACAAACATTGGGAAGAAAAAAGAGTAAGTGATTTCTCATCAATTGTTTCTTCTTTGGCAACCCTATCTGGAAGGACTCTCAGAAATGAGTTTAAACATTCTTCAGTGTCTTTGTATAGTGAATATACAATGCACAGTGAGCATGGAAGTGAAGACATCTTCACCTTGCAAAGAAAAGAGCCCCCATTTAGAGTTTTTAGATCAATTTTTAAGTAAAGAGTAAAATTAGTAAACTTTGGAATGCTGTATAGAAAATTTAGATTATCTAACAAAACACTAAAATAAAAACAAGCAATTTTTATTTTAGGACACAGATGAAGGGCCGTATCTTCTTCATAAGTTATCTTTCAAAACCAGACTTAATCCATGGTCCTAAAATCAGATCCTATCACATACCTAACCAGGACATGTGCTGGAAACATTGTATTCCAATTTTCCTCCAGCTTGTATTCTGTGAAGAAAAGGCATTTGAATTACAGCTGCTGTCTTATAATTTTACAAAATAAAGTATTGGGGAAATTCAGTTTGTTAAGGGAAAATCAGCTTTTAAGAACCATCTTGATACACATATATGCAGATCAGCCAAGCTGACCCATGCTATCCATTTGGATCTGAAGTGAAAATAAAACGTGCTATTAAACTTGGCCATCTGCACTAAGGATGCTAAGCAAACCTGCTAATTATTATTAGCTCTATCATATACTGCAGTGTTGGCATCAGTATTTCATAGCTAGCCTCCCAGAGTAAAATGTATGAGCTTTTTTTTTCCCTCCTACTTGCACTGAAGTCAACTGCCTAGGACACTTATAGGAATTTGAATCTTGTAGTGCCAAGCTTATTTTTTCCCCTGATCAATGGAGAGAGGACAGTAGATTTTCTGTGTTATTATTCACTTTGGATCTCCCTTCCCATATATGTAACAGTCCTGCAAACATTTATGCACATAAATAATTTCTTGCAGGTAAATAATTACTTCACTGAGGCTGACTTGTAGGGTTCTCACTTAATATTTTTATGTTTTCCATAACCTAAATTCAATTTATGAAATATTTTCAGAATTTCCCACTATTTCTAGATCCTTGTTTAGCTGCTGCTTATTATTAGCAAGATAGAAAAAAACGTTATGCAAACTTTTTGCCTTTTTTCATAGTACATTTTGGCTTCACTTAGTGCCCCCAAAACCACAGCTCTCACAGCCTTAAATATATACTGGCTCAAGCCCTGAAGGATTAATTCAGGAGTTCTGTTTCTATGATCAGACATTCACTCACATGAGGATCACTGTTTCCCTTTTGCTGCCATTTTTGTTTGTTTCAATCCATTCTCCTTTGTCTACTGGTATTCAAATAACCTTTCTTTCAACTACAGTAATACAAGTTATTTATTCCCAAGTCATCATTCCAGTTCTTTTCAAAATTGGTAGCTACTATCCTGATAACAGTGACTTGCACTACGAATTCTTCTGAGGAGGAAGAGCCCCAGGCACTGGCACAGGCTGGGAGCTGACTGGCTGGAAAGCTGCTTTGCAGGAAAGGCCCTTGGGATCCTTGTGAACCCCAAATTGAACACAAGCCAGCAATAAGCTCCTGCAGCAAAGGCGGCCAACAACATCCAGAGCTGCTCTAGGAGAACCCTTGTCAGCAGAATGAAGGATGGGATCGTTCCTGTCTACCCAGCACTGGAGAGACACATCTGGCATGCTGGGTCCAGCACTGGACTCCCCATCACAACAAACATGGACATACTGGAGACAGTTCAACAAAGAGACAGGAAGACAATTAAGGGTTTGAAATGCCTGACATATATATAGAGATGGAACTGCTTAAGGGGAGATCTTATCAGATAAATGCCTGACTGCGGGAGTAAAGAAGTCACAATCAGATTCTTCACTGTGTCAGGATGAAGATGAATAGGCCTAAACTGAAAATCAGGAAACACAACTTAAAAATAAGAAGAAACTTTCTTATTGTAAGGGTCAAAGTAAGGAACAATTTGCTCAAATAGGTTGTGGATCCTCCATCCTTGGAAGCACTCAAAACCTGACAATGAGGCCCTGAGCAACCTTCTATAGCTGATCCTTCTTGGAGTAGATATTTGCACTAGATAATCTCCAGAGGTTCCTTCTAACCTCATATTTTCTATCATTTAATTTAATAGAAAAATACTTTGTGGAGAAGGTATCAAATTGGTTCTTAAATCCTTGAATGCAATTCCATGCATACATATTACTGAGAATATCTGCCATCAGAAATAGCAATGATGGGTTGTTACTGGTTGTAGGCTGTATTTGCAAGACTCAGCCTTTCATAAACTGAAGAAATTCACTTCTAACAAGTCCATGCTTTCACTTAAGTGTTGTGGGTTGTTCTTTAACAGAGCTTAGTACAACACAACATTCTACATACACTTCACTGCTTAGACAAGTTTGATGGAAGGTGGGAATCAATAATTTAAGTTCTTTTAAAAATATGCATAAGTACATCACAGAGAATATAAAAACTTCAGGGGAAAGGTGATATTATTATTTAATGCCTTGTTGATGAGGTTTATTTTGGTAAGCTTTTGACAGCACAAGGTAACATATCATCTTTGCGTTGACACAAACACTATCAAAATACGGAAGGATGCACAGCAGAAAAAGAACTGCATCTAAAATAGATTTTTGAGAGAGCAAACTATTTTTTTCCTTCCCAATAGTTAGATTTTTTTTTTGTTAGAATACTGGCAATGCCTTTAGGCAAAATTAAAAAGAATTTTTGTTGTCGTAGGTCACTCTGTGCAGGTCTATTTAAAATTCTCAATTTCTTTCCACAGTCCTTTCAATGCTGGAAAAAATTTCCTGGCATTTGAGATGGGGATGGATGTCTTTATTTTACATTGTTTTTGCAGCATAGCTGCTTTCATTACTCACTACACTGTGTACACTGTGCTATGCATTTTTACATTGGAGACCAAGGCCTTTTCCTATTTTTCCCCTCTCCTTTTCCTTTGTTTGGTTTGCAATGAACAAACTCTCTCTCTAAGAGCTCCAGAGGGCAGTGTTGCGCTGAAAGCATCAGTTCCCTTGGCTCTGCGTGGATATTTTTTGGGAACCAGGAGGCTGAATGTTATTTACTGAATGTTATTTGCAGACTTGCTTGAATGGCTTAAGTCTTAATTCACAATTGACTCGGATATACAAACTGTATTGTTGGGGTCCTTGCAACAAACAAATTAGCTGAGTTGGTGCACATACTATGATCTTCGAGGTTTTTCAAATGCTGTTAGATAAAATCAATTAAAAAACAGAGGTAAAAATATCAGCCATCTTAAATAATGCTATGCCAGATTCACCAAGAAAATTCAATGGGCTGGAATAATAATTTCCCTCCTTGTATCACACTGCAAGAAAAGAGGAAAGAAGTCATCCCCACGAGGGTGCAAGGCAATGCTGTTCCCCTTCTCCCTCAGAAGTTCTGCAAAACAGCAGTTTTCAGCTCCAGTCAAGGCCTCTCAGGAGCACACTGAGAAAGCCTGCAGGGAAAGCATCAAACTACATGCCTACTTCAAGTATGGTCTCTCATACCTTCCCACCTACTTCTGCCCCAATGAGGTGTACACCAGAATTGCTACACATCTGGAAAAAACAGGATCACCAGGTCCAACTGCCACTGCCCTCCAGACTCCTTTAAGATTTTCAGATGGCATTTTTTCTCATTTTTTAGGCATGTTTCACATGGACACTTTGTCTGCATCTTAACTGACTGTGTGATGCACAGAATGGCTACTAACAAATGGTTACATTCCAGCAGCCTTTCAAACCACCACTCTCCCACTCAGATCCACACATCTACCTGTCCATGTATTTCTTCTACTCCTTGCCCCAAAACCCCTATGTCTCTTGTCATCTGTCCACATCACCACTCTTTTCTGACCACTCACTCTGCTTCCAGGTACCCTGCCTTCTGACACTAATTCCTGTCATCTGTATGTTCTCCTTTTTCAGATTAAAGTCCATTGTCCACCACCTTTCTCCTGCTGCAGTTCTTCTCTTTGCCCTCCTTGCAGTGACCACAGTTTATTCTTTCTTTGGTCCCCAGAGACTACTCTTGCTGCTCAATGTGTCACTCGGGTTAGAGGCACGAGCAATGACAACAAAGCTAGAAGTGTTCTACCTCATCAGCCTAAGGACATCCTATGCCACCACAGCTCTCAAGTACAGAAGCACTCGTTTACCCCCCTCAGACTGTAGAAATCCTCCTGTGAGCTGTGTGGCTTAGAGCCATAACCTGAACTGTTTGGGTGCAAGCCTGCATTCAGGAGGACAGTTTCAAGAGCTGGCATGCCACCTTTTTTAAGCATGCCCTTCAAGCAGTAGCAGCTGGACAGGCATAACCCCCATTGCACAGCTGGAACCCACCAGACATTTCCTGGAATACCAGTCTGTTTGGATTCTTTGCAGATGATATGTGTAAGAAGGTACTATGGGATGGTCATTGGGAGCTGAAACGAGTACCTGTGACAAGGGGCATGGAACATTTTTTTGCACATTTTTTTCAGTAAGCATCCACACCACTGAAAATGAAGATAGACTAAAGAGTGGGGGCTGCAAACCTTTACAGATTTAAGATTACAGATTTAGTTCTGGCAAGGTAAATCTACATTTTCACTGGGGCATGAACTCTCTCCCTACAGTGAGATACTCGGTGGCAAACATGGGGGCATCATGTAGACAAAACTCACGACATGAATGAACTTTTTGTTGAATTTTTGTTGAATAGGGAAAAATGTGATTCAGTTTTTCAGCTGTTGTCCTCCAGAACACATTGTCTTAAGGCTGTATCAAATGGAAGAGAAGGAAGGATAAAATAGTGAGGCAGTACTTGGGCAGATCAAGCGCTGATAGGACAGTTGCCATAGAAATACTTAAACCCTGCATCTCCAGTAGCAAAATATTACAAGTCTGCTTTTATATTCTTTGTGTTGGATGCTAGCAGAAGTCTATGCCCTATGATACTAATAAATTCTATGTGGATTTTGAGGATCTACTAGGAGGTGTCACTTGTACCCACACAGGTGACACGGGTGCCCCATGGATATCTACAATTGCCTCATTGACATGAACAGCTATTGACAAGGTGCTTGGAACTGCTTACAAAAGAAGTAGGTTTTCAACATCCTCATGAGACTGAGAAATATATCACTCTTTAAAACTGCTCATACAGCACAAGCAGACTTTGCTATTAGCTCTGTCAATAAACGTATCTCGGGATTTGTGACTTGAAGACAGTGATGCTCCATGCCGAGAAAAGGTAGTGGAAAAGAAAATGTTGCCATCTGTTTGTGTAGAAGTTTAAATTCATGCACCACATCTCCTGCACTGTGAAAGATGAGTCTTCTCTTTTTCTTACAGTCTTGAGAGTTGAGGCAGTGCTCATATAGCAAGACCTGAAAATAGACTGAAAGGGTGTTCACCATCGAGCCTCAGCCTCTGATTCAGATGCCTACATTGAAAGCCTCCAGAAATCAGAAAACCTCTCTCCAAAAATACCAATCAAATTATCATTCTGTTTTCTGAAGCTCCACTGACACTCATGGGAAGCTGGATTGCTCATGTGAACCCCTAAGGGACACACCAAATCTCCACAGTGCTACTCTTTCCACAGGGTCGTTATGGGTCACCCAGGTTTTGCAGGTTTGGGTTCCAACATTGGTAGGATACAATTTCAAATATGAAGGTTTTAAAATGACATTGTTAAAATTCACCTGAATTATGACAATACTGCTGCCTGACAGACGTAATTTTTTTTAAAAAAAACCTCAGGTATCAATACTTGTTTTTATTTATAATAGTTTGTGGTAACCCAGATACAGAATTGCCTAGACAACTGTGACTTAATCATGTGCATCTGCCAGCTTGCATTTTTGCAGGCACATCTACCCTGACAAAGGTTTTTAATATTTAAAATCATGCAGATTATCTATTCAGCCTTCAGAAAACTCACTGTGATTAATTCAGTATCTCAGTTTCAGGCACTTCAACTTCTGACACCTTTCTTCAGGCTACAGAGAGCTTTATTAATTGTACTAAAAATCCTGTGCAAATATTTTTAAAATACTGTTTAGTACTCAGTTAAATTTTTTTATATGAGTATGCTACCATCTATCAATGTTGTCACGAGTCTCTAGATCTCAGTAGCGTTTTTTGCTCTGCTTTTAAAACATAATTTTATTCTAAGAGCCTCTGTTTTTGCACATTTATCAGTCATGTCTACTCAGAAATGCTTATATCATATCTGAGGTCAGGAATTCAGCTGCATTTAAATTATATGCCAGATGGATGGGCAATGCATACATTTCAGTCCTTTGACAACTTAATGAACATATCTCTTGGCAAGATGAGGTTATCTGAACATCCCAAATCATCTGTCACATTTGTCTCCAAACTTTTGGGCTGTAGTGTACAGTCAGCAATGAAAGTTGACCCCCACACTGTCTCATTGACCTTTAACTGAAAAAACAATTATTTGCTTCCTAGTGCAGCATCTTACCATGCTCTTGTCAAGTAAATGGGGTAAATCCTGATTTATACTGAGTTTCAGAAATCTAGAAACTTTACATAACTAAATCTCTCACCCTCCAACTGAGTTATTTTGTTAGCCATTTAATTTAACTGGCAAACTGTGCAGCAAAAAAGTTTTTAGCACACATTTTGAAGCTGACCACTAACCTGGTCACCTCATTTTTGAAAGTACTACCTGCAAGTACTGTTGGCTATAATCTTAAAGACTGGTCAGGAAGCAGAACTTTAAAGAATATTTTCAGTTTCTCAGGAAGGAAAAGTCTGGGACGTATAAGTTGAAATTTCCTGCAGAAAACCAAAACTTGGCAAAACAAGTCAAATAGAACATTTCTGATCAATTTTACCACCTATACATCAACAACATTAATAGAATCTATACTTAAGGGTGCTGCATTCCCTCGGTAATTGATTCACTAGTATCTGAAACTGGAAGCCCAAAATGATTTTGAGTTGCTTAAAATTAGTGGATGGCTGAAAAGTTGGCTTATATGAATCACCCAAGGTCACCTATGCACTGATTTTAGTGGCAAAGCTGCAATGAGAACCTGGAAGTTACTGGCTTTCATCCTAATGGTCACTTCACCCACCAAGACACCACCATTATGGGAGACAATGATAATAAAACACAGCAGTGCTCTCAAATTGCCCTAAAACTGCACTTTCACTGTTCTGAAAAGCTATCATTCAGTCTTAAAGTTACCAGAACTGCTGGGCCAACATGATTTAAATATATAGTGTCACAAAGAACGTAGTTTTTCTTAGTAGAGTAATATTGCAAAAAGAGAAGGAATATGGAAAGAGAGCAGAAAATCCTGTTAAAATGTTAGAAAGGAAAGAATAGTAAGTAATGGAAACCATCCAGTCATTCTTTAAGCTCCTACTGACCTCAGATGCAATACTAGCTGTAAGACTTTGAGAACACTGAGATAAGACAGTCCATGGAATCACAGAATAGTTGGGAATCGGATGGGACCCTTTTAAGGTCATCTAGCCCAACTCTTCAGCCATGAGAGGGTAGCTGTGGAGACCTCACAAGGGTTGGAATCCCTCAGTATCCCTTCTCTTCCTTTTGTCATGGGTTAGCACGTCATTCATAAGCAGAACCTTTAAGAGACAACCTGTTCCTGTCTGGGCGACCCTCACTGCTGGCTCCTGTCATCCTCCTGGCAAGACAGCTGCTCTGTGCTTCTTTGTGCCTCTCTGCTCCTGACTGATACCATTCCCATTTCTTCTTGTCATCCTCTCTACTCTTCCTAGAGTCCTCCATCTTCTGGAATGTCAATCCACATCTTCCCACGTTACTCCAAGAACATTCATCCAAATTTGTTCTTTCTGCCAGCTTCCTGTCAGCTATTCTCACCTTCCATCACCCCTTCCAATAACTAGTTCTGACTCTCAACACCTCCTTTACAGTTTATCACCTTCTTCTGTCCCCTCTCTGCTCACCTAACCATTCTGACATCATGCAGTCTCTTCCTTAATTTGTAAAGAAAAAGAAAGGGGACAGTGGTCTGTATCTCACTTATTTTGGTAATCATTCTGCCGTTTTATTCTATCTTTCCCTTTTAAGCTCAGACTGCAATCACTACCTGGAGCCAATGCTCTTGGCTTTCACCAACTGTTTTCATTGAACCTTACTTTCAGCATGACCTCTAATTACCTCTTTCTAACTAATGCTGTGAATCAGTAGTCATTTTGCAGTTCCTCCCTCAGCTTCAATGTGACTTCATCCTGCTCTTCTTGGCCTATCATCTTTTTCTCTTTATCAAGAGATTCAAATCTGCTCATGTTGACAGACTACCACTGACAATTATCACTGACAATTACATTTTCAGGGAACAGCCTTTGTACTTTCTCCCAAGCTGCTCTTCTCTTCTGAGAATCCACCCCCTTGTTATTTTTCAATTCTTTTGAAACTTTACTTTTCAATCATCTCTCTTGCTCTCAAAAAAAAAAAAAAAAAAAAAAAAAAAAAAAAAAAAAAAGGCAGCAGCACACTGGAATATGCTGGGAATGCCTTGCTCATCATATTTACCAGCACTGCCTCAAAACAAACTTAACAGCACTGCCTCATAATTTCTTCAAATCCCACTTGTCTGTATCCTTATCTTCTAATTATTTACTTTTAGACAGAGGCTGCTCTTTCACAGAACCTAACATAAAGGGGTAATTTTCTATAAAGAGGCTATCAAGGACCATGGTTATATAAATACAAATTACAGCAGGACTTTAGATTTCAGTACTGTAAAAGCATTGTTTGAAGACCTTGATATAAAGAAAAAAAATACAAAGCTTAAGAATGTGAACTGGGCGTTAAAAACTCATTTCTCAGAAATGCTGGCCATACATGAGTATAATATATACATCAACTGTAGAGCATACATTCACTGTCTTTAGAAATAAATGTTTATACATAGAATCCTGTCTTCACTGTAAGCTATAGATAAGTTATTACTAATTTCAGTATGATCAAGGATTTTCCATCTGAATCCTATACACATTTTTTCAATATTTGCAAAGGAGAAGATAGGTAGAATATATAAAACGATAACATTTTGTAGTTATAGTCAGTGATTAGAAATTATCTTTACAGCTTGGTTTCTAATTCTGTATTAGGTTTGAATCAAGTTCCAAAGCCAATATTTAAAGGATCATGTGCATGACTTAGGAAAACATTGCTTTTTAAAATTTTTTTTTCTTTTTTTTTTTTTTTGTCCCTAGTTTTACACTGTCTCTTCCGAAATTTAAGTGAATAAATTATTCATCAGCCAGCACTTGTCCCTAGATGACATAACTTAGATGTCAAAACCACCCAAAACATCCACATTTGCCAAACCTGTCTTGCATGAAATAGAATGAGGATATTTACATAAGGAAAATGCCAAAGCAGAAAATTAACCCTTTCAGGGCCTTTGTATAATCAAATATTGTAATAATTATTATCATATCAAATAGTTATTTAACTGATAAAAAAGGGTTATAATATTCCCACTGAGATTGTGTTTACCAGTTAGACTCGTGGTCTTCCTGGTTGGGAGGGAGCAACTGGTTTTTTTGTGATACTGCCTTTCAGTTAGTATGTCAAGAGGAAAATTCAACATGGTGTTTTAATACAGATTTGATTTGCTTTCTCTGATACAAAAGGAACCAAATTTCAGCTTTTGTGATAATGTGTCTCTTGGAGGAAGGTCATTTCTGTAGAAGTGCCTCCATAAATAATGATGTTATCTTTCTGGTGGTGTACACAGGAAAGGGAGAATGCTGACAGAATGACACAGTGTCAGACCCTTGTGTGCATGCACGCTAACTATGCCAAAGAACAGGAGTGTCTGACAGATGTGGAAAAACTATGAGGGGATTCCACACCTATCTGCACTCTCACTCCAAGATTGGCGTGAAAGGGATTTGCTCAACATACCCATTCCCTTTACACACATATCTTTCTACCTTCTGTGAAAAGAAACTATGCACAGAAAACACTGAAAGAAAAGTTTCAAAAATTTGTCTGTGACCAAATGATCCATCTGGAGCAAATCTCTAGGCTGACGAGCTTAGTGCAGGTAACTGCCATGCAAGGTGGTTGGTGGAGGAATCAGCCTATAATGTGTTCTGCTTCCAGGCCACCCCTAACTAAAATAGGGGGACATAAGGACTCAGCTGCAGCATTACACCCCAACTTACTGCAGATGCCCTTACCACTACTTAGGAACTTAGAAGGAGGCTTACAAATTAGTCTAAAGGCATTATTTAACATTAGTTGTTAATAACAGTTGTTAATAACAACTATTAACATAAGAAGCTGCTACTAAATGTCCCTTACCTTCTTTGTATCTTATTTTAAACTCATGTATCACACTCCAGTGCGATCAAGGCTTGAGCTGTCCCTACTCAGTATCAACTATATATTACAACTATACATCAACTATACATTATTTTGGTGAGTCTGAGAAATATATCTATGTGCATACAGATGCCCTCTTGAAGCCCATTGAAAGATTGCTTTTGCACATACACTATGACAGATTACATTTACAGGCCTGCTGTGTCATGCTCTCACTGAGAACTAGTCAAGTAAAACCATAAACATTGATATAAATTACCAAGATCTTGTAGTCTTTATTGAGATGAGTTTCCACAAAAGACAGGGAAAATTTTCCTAGAGTAGGGATTGCAGGAATCAAACCAAACTTAAAAGGATTAGGTTTCAAATGGTAAAGTACTTTTTGTATTTTTGGGTTTGTTTTTTTTCCTTTATGCCCATCTCATTACATCTATGACTGAATATGTTAATCAAAATTCTATAGAACTGTACTCGTTTGCGTGTGTGTTTACTTTTCACTTACATAATTATCTTACAAAAGGAGTATTTCCCCTTTGTGCTAGATGTCTTACGATGCAATTTAAAGCCACAGTTACCAAAATATCCTGTTCCAGCAGTCCCACCACTATTGAATCTATAGCCCAGTCATTACCATAACTTATTATACAGGACCTAAATTTCCAGTCTTATGATGTCCAAACAGTCCTTAAATCAAAGAAATCAAATGTTCCCTGTGATGTGTCCTAAAAATCTGCATTTAGTGTTCTGGAACAAACAGGAGAAATATCCAAAACTTAAAAGGCCTTCACAGAAAAATCAGGAAACACATGATTGTAGAGTGCCTTAATTTCAGAAATAGGATTTGTGTGTTTGAAACACAGGAAATGCTTATGGAAATGAGCAAGAACAAACAGTGATACATATCTGCACAATCAGTGCAAAGCTGCAAATACATTTTATGATTAGATTTGTATTTTAAAGAATATACAGACATCAAATGTTCAACTGGCAATGGGTGGGACGAAATAGAGCAACAGAGATGGCATGTGTTTTCAAAACAAATGAACAAACAAACAAAAACTCCAAACAAGGTCAAGAATGAAACAGGTCTTCTCAGCCACCTCTGAGGGCACCAACTGGGCATGAAATCCCAAGGAGCTAACAAGTCCCAAGCATTTATTTCTTGGCCTCTGTTTATTCTGTGACATTCTTTTGAAGGGACAAGCAACTATCACTTGTCTGTACCCTATGAAAGTTGTCTAGGAATTCTGTCCTCTGCTAAGGCTAAATTTCTCCCAGGGGTATTCAGAGTATGTGAAACTGAAGTCCTGCTAAACTCAACATGGAGCAGGCTGCAGGCCTGTGGTGGGCCATTCCACAGAAGATGGTTTCACTATGGGACAACAACAGGATTTTAATCGGCTCCTAAAAAGGTATGAATACTTTTTTGCATGCTTCCACCTTCTGCATAGAGTAGTCATTGAGTATTTGTGCCACCCTTTTATACTATATCAAGAAACTGATCCACCAAGATTATTATAGTGCAAAACTTTCTATTTGTAGCCATTTCTTCAATTTGCATAAGGATGTAAGCATGCTTGAACCTGATGGTTATAGAACAAAAATAAATACACATCTTTAACCAGACTGCTCTTTAACAAAGGGGAAGCAGAATTCTTGCGATGTAGCACAGAATAGTTTTGAATAATCTCTGGAGACAGTAGTTTGCCTAACATTTGGAGAGGTATTGTACCTAATGCAGATCTGGAAGTTGATATTAGATAAATTCTCGTTTTATATCCCCTGTGCTCATTGTATATAAGCATAGTACAGAACCTGTGATTCAAAGAAGTCTTTCATTGGGCTGCATCAGCCATCCCACTGTCTAAAGACATTGCTCTTTAAGTACACAAATCAATAAGTACAGAAAATGTAAGTAAGGATTTTGTTACCTAAATTTTATAAAACATGTAGATGACTGTAATTACTTCATTTCAAATGTCTGAAGGTAGTTGTTACTTCTTTCCTTTCCAGACTACTAAAAAAAAAAATCTAACTTATTTACTGTGACACTCCTTTGATCATCATACAGTTATATAATTACACAGTTCAGTTGAACAAAAACACCACCAAAACTGTTTACTATTTATAATGAACAATTTTTAAAGTTCATCCTTCTTTTTCCACACTGGCTAGTTCAAGATTTTGAATGCCATTTAAATGGATAGCTTCATCATACTTTTTTTAAAATGTAAAATATGGACTATTTTCAGACAACTCACACAAAGTCTCAGCGTATAACATTAAGCTCTTTGATTTGTGGCATGTGCATTGTAAAATGTCATCTTGTCCTGTTTTTAATGGCCATGGCCAGAGTATACTTATGATCACTGCTGATTTAAATCACTGATTTCTTCACACTCAAAATCACTTCAGTATACAAAAGCAGAGAAGTTCAATTGAATTTTAATTTTAAAGAACAGTATCTCAGACTGAGCTTTCTCTTTTCTCTGAAAAGTCAATCAGATTAGTAGTGTGCACTCATAGAGCTCTCAATGAATATAAACTAGAAGGAAGTTGCCTATGTGCTATGCAGAATTGTACAGGCAACTCTCAGTTGTATGTGGGTGTGTAACCCAGGTTGCAGATTAGCAGTGCTATGCTAAAACAAAGCAGAAAAAAAAAAGCTAAAACACCCACCATTCTTCTCTGAAATTCTGATCTCACCTTTTACTTGAGTTTAACTCCATTCCTTGATAAATGTAATATGCATAAGAAGTCCTTATCTAACGTGGACATGCTTTGTATTACCTGTGTGTTTAGCTTTATGCGGGCTAGTCTACTCTATTGCTAGTTCCAGTAATTAAGAACTGACTGTGTAAGTGTGTAACTATGGAAAAGCCCAGCAGCCCACTGGGGCGAGTTTATTTAACATTTGCTACAAACCAATTACTTGCCAAAATATCTCCCTAACTCACCTCAAAAATTATCAGAGTTCCCTTTAATATTGTTTTTTTAAATCCATGAGCAATAACAACCTGCTGTGATACTGAATTCCTATTAATATAAATAAAATGATGACATGCTTGCAAGTCAAAGCAAAACAAATGAACAAACACAATGCCCTTAGAAGCACACAGAGTGGACTCCTCTGCCCCCAAGGCCTAGAGACTGACAAAAAGCCATTTTATAATAAGACTTTTTAGCTGTACCAAAACCCTTGACTTAATTGGCTAACTGTACATTTCATTTATTTAGAGAGTAATTACCACAGATTATACTTTTAAAATACAATATGCTCTTGGGCAATGCAACAAAAACAGTGGTTTCCTTGTGAAAAATTTGTGAGAGGGAAAGTTGTTTCCTGCTAACCCCTCCCCATTCTCATTTTTTTCTGCATAATATAAACAACATCTACTTTGTGAGCAAAGCCAAAAGGCAGAGATACCCAGTATGCTAGCCAAGTGCCCTAAGATCCATGAACTACAAAGGCAGCTGGAAGGAACTGGCAGTCCCTTTCCATCCTCAGGAAGGGAACCCAGACACTGACAAACCCTGGGAAGCTGCTGCAGGAGGAGGAATGGCTGAGACACTTCTCAAGAAGCAGGAGAAATACAACACTCAGTGTATGAAACATTTACTCTTGTGGAAGGATTGATGGAGAGGCTGCTGAAGGGCCAGTGGGGCAACAGAGGGCAGTGGGGCAACAGGGAAAGGAATAGGGGTAGACAGTCTTTTCTTCAGGGAATATGTTCTTTTTTGTTTTTCTTTCTCATCAGAAAATTAAAACCATTGACTTCACATCACCAATGAGCAGATATAAAACAGTGTGATATTCTTTGCTATTCTGAAAAGAAAGGACTAATCTACCAGTCCTGTAGTCTAGCTTTGGCAATAGCTTAACTCCTGTACTAAAATGAAAGCAAAAGGCTTTTCATACTGTGACACTATAGTATACTGAATTGGAATGAACCTTCTTGCCTCTTTGAATCTATACCTTAATACATCAGTTTTGATTGCTGACTAGGATCAAAATGACACTGACGGCAAAAAGTGCAAGCACTGCTTTAATTCATGTATACATACAGTTGTTGTAGGAACCCCTCTAAACTACTTGACATCCTGTACCAGTCTGTTTCACTGAGTAATAACTTCACATAAAATCTTACTTTATATGTTGGCTTTTAATTTCACTGAACATCCCCTTGTCCTTTTAATGCTGGACAAAAATAAAACTAAATACTCATGTCACATGATTTCTTACTGGCACAATTCTAAAAATCCACTTAATAAAAAAGTACCTGCCCTTTCTCAGGTAGCAATACAGTATTGTCATATAGCCAAAGGAATTATATTCATATCAAAAGAAAAACATTTATCAAAATATTTGCTTTCATACTTGTTTACTGTTTATTATTGTAATTTACATCAGTTGCTGCTTGCAAAACTTCCAGGGAAATAATTTAATTTTTTTTCCTTTCCCACTGCATAGTAAATACAGTCTTCTTAGTATTTCAGAAGTATAGTACTATAGAAATGCTAGGGCCTGCTTTTGCTCCAAATGAAGTTAATGGGAAAACACCAACTGACTTTATTAAGAGTTAGGTCAGGCCCCAGATTTGCAGCTTTTGAAACTTCATAGTTGAAAATTTTCTGGCTAATCCTCAGAACTGACTGCTTCTACAACTATATACTATTTACAATTTTATTTATATGTACTTCTTTATTACAATATGTAATATCAATGTTCCTTGTAAAGGTTACTATTTTGAAGAAATTAGACTGAAGTTATTGCCAATCAACCTTTTAATAAACTTAAGTGGGATGACTTTCAGAATTATTCTCAACATACGATTCAGTTTTTATTCATTCCTGCTATCTTTATGAATTGCTCAACTACCTTAATTTCAAAGCTTTTTTCAGTGTAATAAAAATGTCCTTTTGGTAGAAGTTTGTTGGTCCCATTTCAAATTACGTTCTGAAACATTCCTATACTGATGAGGACTCATTATTTTAGCAATTTTTCTGTTTCAACACAGTATATAAAGCCATGCCTCTCAAGAAATCAACCTCAGTATAAAAGTGTAAGTGAGGTCAAACAGATTGCTCACCAAATATTTGATCAAGTTGTTTGATCACACAAAGACACAACTGTCTGAATTGTTGCATATGTTGTATGAAGTTATCATACAAATTTAAGCATTTCCATTATCGACTGCTGCTCATGTATGTATATGTTAACTTGCTGGTCATAAAACTACAACAAAGGACAAGATATACCAATACTGAATTAAGACCTCTAGTCTTGTCTCTCCCAAAAATTAAGAAAAAAATCTGTGTCCTTTATGACTGATCAACTCATTATTTTGTGCTTCAGTTATACACATTTTCCAAAATTAAACTGTGAAGTTAATGTCAAATACTGTGTTGTAACTTTAAATATAACTGACATATTAGAACAGATAGATGGGTAATTATGATAAACTACACAATAGTGCTACTGCAGATAATATAATTTATCAATCCTGTGGTCCCCATCATTCATGCATTTACATTTTGGGAATACAGTGACTGCAAAGGATAATAATTCGTGATGGCTACATTCTCAGTACTTCATGCTAGCTCACTAGACAAAATAAAAAAGGTTAATTGTATAACTGGAAAAATGTAAAATTTTATTCCAAGAAAATTAACAAGCTACACAGGTAAATTTTGGCAAATGCAACTTTATATTGAAATCCACACATCTGTATCTTAAAGAAGGAAAGACTCACAGACTCTAATGTATTTCTAAAATACTAAGAAATCATATTATATGCTTTCACAAGTTAAAACTTAAATAATTTAAAACAACCAATACACCAAAATGTGCAGAAAATATAAACAAGACTGTGCCTTCAGTAGAATAAATGCTTCACAAATTGTGCAAGATATCATACTAAGGCTGCGGTCTCCCCATGACAGCTGTCTTAAAATATAAACATACATCAACTGCCTGTGTTTCTTAGAACAAACTAGAAAGGGCGGCACACCTAGGAAAAAAAAAAATCGTATAATCCCAATGATGTGCATATTGATTTTGGGAACCATTGGAGTAAAAAGGAAAAAAGAGGACTAAGTGATCTTTCATGCACTCCCAAATGACTGACCAGAGTTACTGATTCAATTTTCCTTGCTTATTTGCTTCAATGCTAAACAAAATGGAAGATACTAGATAACCCTTTAAGGCAACATGTGTTTATTCTGTATAATTATAACTGTTCAATTATGACTGGATATTATCATTAACGTTGCCTAACAGACTGATATCTAGCTTTTTAAAAAATATAAATAAGAGTCTATTAAACTTTATACCAAATCAGCAAAAAACACAGAATACAGTTAAATGTTAGTAATTTCACTGTTAAGGAAAATGGTAATTAGAAAGAGTAATATATTTGGAGAAAAAAAAATTAAAGTCAAAATCTGAACAAAAATACTGCTTTGGAATGCTCCCCAAAACTTACTCACAAGGCAAACAGATTTGTAAGTGTGATAATCCAATAATGCATGGCACATCTTTAATCAGTTACAGTACTTGAGTCCCCAGTTTTCAGTCTTTGCAAAATAATAATTGTATGAAATGTTTTAAAGGTCTTCAGATGTCTAAAATTAGTTTTATCAACACATTAACCTCATATCAACTTAATTTATTAAGATGTCCAATGCTAATCTTTTTGATGTTCTTATTTTATGTAGTGATATACACAGCATTTAGCACTGATACTTAGCACCTGCTACTTTCATAATCTAGATTTCAATCACATAAAGAAATTCAGGGCAGTAGTTCAGTCTTTTGTTCTTAATTACAAACCTTCAGCAGTGGTCAGCAGGAACATGTTTAGGTTTAAAACAGGATTAGAGGTGAGCTATTGCAAAGACTGCAGAATGTTGCCCAAATCCTTACAGCTGCTGACATCCCATTCTTGATTTTCTCCTCAAGACATGGCTACAGGCCACAATTGCTTAGCAGAGAATGGTAGTGTTTCACAAGGCTAAAGATTTACAGATGCTCCCTCATATAACACAGTAAGGTTCCCTTGGTAACCTGGATTTTCTGCAGTAAAGAAGGGTTGTGCTGAAACAGCGCCTCAGCTCCCTGTTGGAGAAAATGCAGACAAAAGGATTGATTCCAGCTTGGGCAAAACTCATCCAGACAGCGGCCGTTAGAAATCCCCCAGGTACTACAGGCCCTCTTGCAAAAACTCTCCAGTAACAGGCTACCAAATAGGGACCCCACAAGGTCAGAAAGAGGAATGTCATGATGTAGAACATTCTGCTGATTCTCTTCTCCATTTTGAATTCATCTAAAACCAGTAGCCTCCTCCTGCCTGTGGTGTTCGCGTTCTGCCTGATGCCCAACAAGGTTGGAGGTGTGGGACCCCTTCCGAATCCAGCCAGCCAATTAGCAGCTGCTTGACCACTCGCTCCAGGACCATGAAAAGTCCAGTTCTGGCTCACTGCTGCAACAAACTGGACTGGCTTCATTTTCCTGCGATCGTGAACAAAAAATATCAGCTTGAGGTAGACAAGCTGTGTGGCTAGGAGGATAAGGGCAAGAAGAAGCATAAATCCCAAGGAATCATTAGCCCTGAAGGAACGATGCTGGAAAGTGCATTGGTCTTCCTCCCTAATGAACGAGTAGGTGCCCACGTCTAAAACTGGGGGGAAAGCCATGGCTACAGAGAGAGTCCACACCATACAGATAACAGCCAAACAAGTCCAGAAGGTCAGTCTTTTCGTATAAAAACGGTGGTGGGCAATAGCTAAGTATCTCGTGACGCTTATGCAGAACAACATGAAAGCAGTGTGAAAGCAGGACAAAACCCCCAAAAAGGCAATCACTTTGCAAGTAAGAGTCCCATACGTCCACGTAGAGCCATTTTTTACCGAGGTGAAAACAAAAGGGAAACAAATTGCAGATCTGAGGATATCTGAGCAGCAAAGATCCAACAGGAAGTAGTAAGGAGCTCTATGCAAGGTCTTATCTTTGACTAGCAAAATGGAGATCAGAAGGTTACCCACCACACTGACTCCTATTATGAAACCCAGTGAAGTCAGTTTCAGAAAAGCTGTTAAAGGAGAGAGATTTTGTAAAATGTTGTCAGCTGCATGGCTGTAGTTCGCCATAGATGGATGGATGATATGTATATTGCCTCAGTCAAGTCTCATGATCTATATTTAAGAACAAGGAAAAAATAGATCCATACATCTTACTGAAAATGTAATCCACAAACAGAACTGATCTTGTGTCTAGTCATACAGTACATCCTCTTCTTTCTGATTTGTCATGCCATCAAAATATCTGAAAAAAAATCGAGCTATCAGTTCTTAAGTTAACACAAAATGATGTCAGAAAGTGCTATCAAAGATGTTAATTTATGGAGAACCAAATGAAGTTGTAAATTTGAGTACTATTGTTTGTTTTTAAAAAACATGAGGCTTTTTTTTTTTTTTTTTTACTGACTATTTAGTATGATTGACTATTGGCAGATTTGGCTTGTTACAGTTTCATGACTGACCAATGCCCCTTATATTTGGTAGCACATATAATTTAACAGTTAAAGCCTCAGAGATTTTATGAATCAAAAGATTCCCAGTTTGTAAGCCCAAGAATTAATCACTGGCATATCTTTTTAAAAATCCCCAAAGACTGCTGATGTTTTGACATTACCTACATTTATTTTATGGCTACAGTATTTGTCAATGTTTTAAGAGGCAAGTGCTGTGTTGATATGGATCACACCCAAAGAAACCCTGCAGAATTTATGTTTTTTAACCCAAGTCACCAAAGCACATTAATCACATAGTGTTAGTTTATGCATTTTGTAAGAGAAACAATATTCACTATCCCCCTCCCTTCCTGCTATAAACCATAATTTTATCATTTAGGCTTTTAGAGAAACAGGTATCTAGACAGTCGACAGCAGCATGCTTTAGGGTGTCGTCCCCCCGGCCTCCCCCCCTTCCCCCGTGCTTTAATACAAATCGTTAAAGCCTCGACATAATTCATAATAAGCAACGGTCAGTGTAAATACTGAGCAAAAACAGGCAGCACAGCCAAGATATAATGCCCATCCTTTCAGGAGGGCTAGTTTCGGTTAAGATTAAATAAACATATAAATTTGGGGGGGCGGTGGTTTTTTTTGTTTTTTGATTTTTTTTTTTTTTTTTAGCTAATTAGGGCTCCGCGATTCCCATTAATCCTCCCAGTGAATCGTACCGGAACACATTTCATGCAATAAAATAAAAAATAAGAGAACTGTCTGTTGCTGCTTTTCCCCCCCCCCCCCCCGGTTTTGTTTTGCTTTTCTTTTTTCTCCCTCCAGGGCCAGGGACAGGAGCCACAGCAGGCATGATCAGGCTCCTTCGTTATTCACACGAAGTGTTTCCTATGCCACCTCGGGTCTACAAAGGATATTCCCATTGAATCCCAGCAAAATCCTTCCATTCTTACCGTCCACAAAAGAGCCTGATTGCTGCTGTGTAAACAGAGGCTGATCAGATCATGGCATCGTTTTAAAACCATGAAATCAGGCTCCCCCTCCCCCCGCCCGCCAGCCCCGCCGCTCCCCCTCCTCCGAGGAGCTGTCCCCGCGGCGGCCGGCCCTGCCTCCGCACACACAGCCCGCACGCCGCACACGCACCGCCGCCGGGCCGCACTCACACCGCCGCTGACACACGCACTCACGGCCGCGGCCGCTCCCCGCGCCCGGCCGTGCAGGGCTGGACTGCGCCGCGCTGCGAGGCGGCCCGGGTGCCGCTGCCTGGCATCAGCCGCATCTGCCGGAGCCGTGCGAGAGCCCCCCGCGGCGGGGAGCTGGGGAGAGCGGAAGAGGCATTGTCTGTGAGGGCTTCCATCACGCCACTTCTTTGGAAATAAGCCCCTGAGAGGGAGAGCTCTCTCAGCACGCACCTGCAGCCGCGGCAGCCCTCGGCGCCCCCAGCCCCTCTCCTCCTACCTGTTGGCGCCGGAGATCCCCATATGCCAGAGATGCTCCTTCCCGCCGATCGGGGGGCTGCTTTACCCTGCGGTCTTTTCTATTCTCCTCTACTGTCATTCATTCTTCTTTTTTTCCAATATTTTTCTTTTTAATTTTTTTTTTTAATTTCCCATATTTTTTTTTTCTTCCTCCCCCCCCCTTTTTTTTTTTTTTTTTTTTTTTTTTTTTTTGCCTCGGTACCTTGGCTGAGGATCCAGTCAGTGGCTCGGGCGGCGCATGCTCGCCGCGCCTCCCCCCCGCTCGCCGAGCCCCGTCCTCCCCTGTCGCAGCGCCACAATCTCTCCCTGTAACGCAGCGGCGGCGGCCGCCTCAGTGAGGGCACGGCAGGCTCGGCGGCGGCAGCTGCCGCTGTCTCAGAGAGGGTACGGCAACCTCCGCGGCGGCAGCAGCAGCAGCAGCGTCCTCAGTGGTGCGCGGGCAGCCCCGGCGGCAGCAGCCTCCTCAGTGAGGGGACGGCAGCATCCTCAGGGACGGGAAGGCAGCCTCCCTGGCAGCACGTTCCCATCGCGATGTATAGGCGAGCTGGATTTATTGGCGAGCCTGGGCAAGCCAGTGAGGAAAGGGAGGGGAAGGAATTAGGTCCTGCGCTCCTTGTTTATGCCTCTGGGCTCCCCCTCCCGCCCCATTCGCTTACAGCGGGGGTCTGGAAGCGCCCGCCGCGCAGCGCGTCGCAGCCTGTCAGGAGAGCGACCGGGCGGCTTCTTCAGCTGCCGCTGCTTGATCCTCCCGCTCGTGGCTCGTTTTCCTTCCTCCCGATTCCCAGCCGGTGAATTCCTTCTTCCTGACCCCCGAGCCAGGGAGGGCTCCTTAACAAGTGCCGTTGTTCGCGGAGGGCGCATTCGCCGCGGGGCCGTGAGGAACACCGCACCTTTCCCTCCGGCAGCCCGCGGAGCAGCTTCCCGACGCGCAGCCCGAAGCCGGCGCAGAGCTGTCAGCGCGCTCGCTGCATGGCGGCGGGGATGAATCCGGTGTCAGCCTGTTCCGTCCGCGGCAGGGCCGGCGTTCCCCCTCGGCGCGCAGGGCGGCGGCGGCGGCCGCCGCGGAGGAGCGCCCGCCCGAGCCGGCGGCCGGCGGGGATCGATCCCGAGCCGTCCCGATGATGTCATGCGGGCCGGTGGGCCGGGGCGGCGGCGCCGGGAGGCGGCGGGCTGTAGCCTGGGCCGCCGCAGGGGCCTCCCGCCGGCCCCCGCACCCGCTGGCACTGACCCTCGCTGGTGCCACCGCGGCAAAACCAGGAGGAAGCGGGAAGGGTTGGGATCCCTCCGCCTTCCCGCCTCTTCGGTCTGTATGGAAGTTTATCCGGGAGAAGTGGGAACATGAAAGCCGTGCCCCAAGAGTAATTCGCTTTGGCTGCAAGACACTTGAGGAACGGCTTGTTTTGGGTCGAGAGATTTGGATCCTGAGGAACTTCTTCGCTGGGAGCTTCCATTGAAGCCAGAATAAATCCTTCTGTGGGACAGATTTATAGGGTTGATTCATAATGTGTGTCACATCTGTGAGACCGTTAGTAGACTACAGGCATTTTTTAAGGCTGTTGTCAGGTTTGGGTTCTTTTTTTTTTTTTTTTTTTTTTTTTTTTTTTTTTTTTTGACGCTCACTAAAAGGCATTGGAATTGGTTTCCAAACCACAAAATTAGCTTCATTAGCAGCCTGACCAAGCCTAGAGGTCTGCAGCCACTGGACAATACACTTATTTAAAACCAACATCGCACTCTTTCAACCATACGACTTGTTTTAGATAAAATTTATGCTTAGGCAGAAAACTGATACAAAGCTCAGGTACCACACTTTTTTTTTTTTCTGCAAACGTAATTATGAGGACATGATGGTGCTTATCTTCGAAGTGCCAGAAGTTAGCTTCACTTTTAAAAATTGGCATTTTGGGTGCTTGTTAAAGGCATTACTTCAAGTTGTACTTCTCACCTCACAATCACCTAAGCTATGCAGACCCCTCCAGGTATCCTTCTTTGTTGTTAAATATATGTGTCAACAGTGACACAAACAATGACCTTTGAAGTCATTCTTAAAATGTGAAGGGCAAAGAAGTAGCTTTAATGGTCTAATATAACAAAGAGTTCTCCAAATGCTATGCATGGAAATGAAACATTTGCAATGCAAGATTATGAAGATATATAATATGTGGTACTGAATGACTATAGTATGGTCATGGTCCGGGCCTATTCTTACACTCTGATATATGTAAAAATGTGGTGGTTTGTTTTTTTTTTATTTTTGTTTTGTTAGGAGTAAACAATGCAACACAGTTATAATTGTCATAAAAAGATCCAGTGCTATAGGTTTTAACTTTTTTTCTCTCTGGGCTTTCTTTTAGCGATATTACAAAATTACATTGGTATATAACACTTTAAAAATTGCTCTCCTTTTAGACCTGTAACAAACTGCTTAGAAGTAATCCGTAGACTTTAGAATCCATTCAGTGTAATCCATTCAGCATAAATCTATTTGTCGTCATAGGCGTAACCTGAGAACAAGTGTTCTAATTTTGTTCAACAAAATGTAGACATTTAGATTGAAGTGTCACATAACAAAGTTAGTTTCCTATCACAGAAATCACTGACAAAGAGGTGCATTTGGGAGCAGATTGTCTCATTCTGACACATAAATCTAAAGTCCATCACATGGCTTGAACTCCATTCTGTGTGTTGTAAGGGTAAAGTCAGTCAAGAGAAATCTTTGTTGCAAAGTAAGAGAGTGGAGTTACATAACTGTGTTAAACTGTTGCACAGGTATCAGGTCATGTCCTCCATGTAGGGAAAATAATCCAAGAGTCATGGGGCTGAGAATCTGGAAGGTGAAGGCAAAATGTCAAAGATGGCTCCAGGAAGCAAGAATGGTTGGAAGGTAGGGAGAAGAGATAAGAAAGTAAGGACAGGTGATGAGGTCTGTGCTAACTAGTTCTTCAAAACAGCCGGACTGTTATGAGATATGAAAGGTTCAGAAAAAAAGTGTGAGGCAGCCCATGTTGCAAAGTGAGTGAATTAGGGGTAGCCAAGAAGAATTTCTTGGGATCCTCAAGGAAGGATCCTAAATCTTGAATAAATTGCCCACCACACAATAAAAAGGGGATAACACTAAGGGCAACACAAAGCAGGCTCCAAAACACAGAGGTCCTGTGGTCCCAAACAAGCATATCGGAAGTGATTACTCTTAGGGAAATAAATGTCTTTTCTTGACTTTTTTTTCTTTTCCTGCTTATGTGCTGCTGTGCCCCATGAAGGAAGGGTAGAAGAAGAGAGTATAAGTGAAGTACAAGCACGAGCACAATGTACCTTAGCAGTTAGCAGTAGACTGATTAGAACTTTCACTAGAAAATGAGAGAGGCAAGACAATTTTGGTGATTTTCTGATTTTGATCAAAGATCAGGACCATCTCCAGATTTGGATAACTCTACCATGAAGTTCTTGAGAGTTATGGTACAGAGTTCTTTCATTTGCTCCTGTTTATTTAATTATCATGGCCAAGAAAATAACTGGTGAAATACTCAGCTTTGCTGGTGGTGACTGAGGATTCCAAGTCTTAGGGTTTTTTTCCAAATTAAGTACTACTCAAGAATGACCAAGGAACACTGTTTAGTGAATTGGATCCACTAAGTCCATTCCCAGATCAAGATCATCTTTTTTGGAGAGCTCGACTTTGATGTTCTCCATCTTTGATATCATCTACAGGTCTGGGCAGTTCACTCCCGTGGGGGGATGCTTGGGGTGCACATGGCCAAGGAGCCAGGAACTTGAGTGCAGAGGTGGGGCACAGTTAAATACTATTGCAGAGGAATTTCTGGGTGTGTAAGCAGCTTTTGCCATCTATTTCTTTTGAGTATATATGCCCTGAAATTCTGTACCACAGTTGTGAACCAGGTGAGGGTGCTGGGTGACTTCCACTGTTTTGAACCTTTTCCTCAGAATGGGAGAGGTTTTTGAGAAGTCTGACACTGAGAAGTCTCACCAATGAAGTCTGAGGTAGAGGTTGTGTTAGAAGTAAGGCTGGTGATGACAATTGAAAAGATGGGGTGAGATATCGTCCTCACTGAGGTCAGAAATTCTCTCAATTTCAGTGGAATGAAGATTTCAGCATGGGGCCAGAAGCTGTCAATAGCTAAAATCTAAAGTACTCAAGTCCCTTTTGTCTTGAACATTTCAGTAATTAATGTTTTTGCTGACTTGAAATTTGTATATATGCAATGTCAACCCATTCTGCATAATGTAAATTTAAGTGCTGTAGGATTTTCCAATATTTCTGCAACACAGGAGAGATAATCTAGAAGGTGTGCCCACCCCTGTGCAGAGGCCAGCACAAGATTTATGTATTGTTTGAGAATCTGTGATAGGTTCTACTAAAGTGCATCCTTTTCAAAGGGCTCAAGGAATTTTTTCAAGGGAACTTTCTTGCCCAGGCAGTAGATTTGTGCAACTTTGGAGTAGTATTTAAGTAGGACTTATATAATACAGAGACCTGTGTAGGACCCCTGCACCATAGAGAACGTCACTTGCAATATATTTGGTTCTTACCCTTAGTAAAGTGTTTTCGGAGTAAAGACATTGTTGGCAGTGTCTAGCTCCTGGGTTGGCTCTCAACACAAACATAAATTTCACCCCAGACTGAAAATCTCTTTACTGGTCTCTGCCTCAGTGAGGCGTGTTTTCACTTACAACAAAATTACATTCATGTGACTATAACAATTCTTATGGATAATAATTATATATTTTTAATGTTAACATCTAGCCATTAATGCTAACATTTACCCTCTGATGTTTTATAGATATTTCTCAAAACCATTTAATTCAGTATTTAAAAAAAAATCATAGTGCCTTTGAAAATTCATTTTAGTTCTTAAAAGTAGATCTATGTTGCACTTTTACACAGGAATAAATGAAGATTTAAATGCAAATACACTTACCTGTATGAAACAAACATATGAAAAATGCTTTGTCCTGCAGAGGAAAACTGCTCTGTGTGACTCTAATGGGAGTGAGGCACCTTTGTGCTTCTAAAAATCCCTCTAGATACTTACCTGTGTCCTTTGGCTACTAAATACCTTTTACCAGTTTGTTCACTAGGACTGCATTTGAAAGACTGGAAATGTCTTTTGCATCTAGGTTTGGTAGATAAACAGCTACATCAGTACTGCAGTGTTAAGTTCAGTTATTGTGCAATTTAGGTAGTGTGCACATGGAATTACTTGACTTCACTTGCATATCAGGTGGTCAAAAATGCTAATGAACTTAACTGTGGCCATGAGTAATTAACAATGTTATATTGCACTGTTAATTACTTGTGCCTGTAAAAAGATAAGGTACATTTTTAAGTTGCTGGACTTCAGAAATGGTGGGTTTACATATATGGTCAGAGGGAAAAAGAGAAAAGAGAGCGTTAGTGAGTCAAAGAAAGGTTCAGTTGCTGTCTGTGTTGTTGGTGCACCATATATGTATTGTCCTGTGCTGAAGAATTACTGAAATGCTTGTTTTCACAGCCCAGGATGAGTGACAAGTGACTTAAAGTAAGATGCAGCCAGTCACATCTGCAATAGTGCAAATCAATGACTGAGCTCCATAGAAGGAAAAAGAAAGGAAATTCATAGTATCTGAACAAGTAGTTTCAAGGAGATACATTTGTTGGGATAGTATTTTTTGAATGGTTGAGAACACTTGAGAGTATTTCTCTAAAATTTTCATCCTGGATGTCTCCATGCAAATATATACATAATGTAATACTCAAAATGTAATCTTTATGCATTTTGTTTAGTTCAAGTTTTGGGTTGTTCGGTTAGATTTTTTTCATAATAGAGGATAGGCACTATCTTATATGTCTATAACCAGTCTTTCAATGTGAATTATTCTGAACTTGCAGTTTTGTTAGTGGGAAGCATTGCAATTCTTATTCCACCAAGAGTTTTTAGTTAATATGGGCAGCATAGTAAAGATGCCTCAGTAACAGTGCCTACAGCAGGACCCTGAGCTGCTGACCTCAGGAAGACTATTTTTACCTGCATGCCTAGGGAGGAGAAAGAACCTCTTGCCAGGACATCAAGAGAATGTGAACCAAGCTTAGTGAAGCTCCTGCTATATCCGGTCTCTTCACTCTCTTTCTATGCCAGAAAACCTGTTGGTGTTTTGGTAATTGAATGTGGAACAGGAGGGAGAATACTTTCTTCTTTCTCTATACAAAAAATAAAATATTATTCCTTACAAATCTTGTAGATGGGATTTGTTGAAACATATGCACAGACACAAGGAATAGTTTTACAGAAATACTGATTCATTTATTTAATGTATTTTCATCTGCTGTTTAATTAATGCAATTAATTGTAGATCTTTTAGTCTTTCAACCACTGTAAATACATTCCATTCACTATTTGTTTTTCTCTGCATGACATACGGTAATGTGAATACATTGCATTGGTATAATTCAACAACCAAAATATTTGAAAGCAGCTGAACACATTTGGAATTCATGACTAAATCACCATGGGTGAAAAGCATGATTTTTGTGTGAGGTTTGTATAACAAATAATATGAAAAAAAATTAATGCGACATAGGTAGAAAGTATTCCGGAATTTAGAAGTTGAATTGGGAGCACTGACCCATGGCCATGCTAATGATCTTTTGTTTCTGATGCATGGCTAGGCAACCTTGGCCTCTTCAGTGACCGTTCTCCTGTCTTACAGTATGACACTGTATCAATGACTTTTGGGTAGCAGGGGAGCACTCCCATACAAGAAAAGATTTCCTGTCAATGCAAGCCAGCACCTCAGGACCACTAAGATGGAAAGCTCTGTTAATTTGCTGCAATGGGGGCATCTGTCCCAGTGGTTTTAGAAGTGTTGTCTTGAGAAAGCTTGTAGGCTTTCTTTTTTAAACAAAGTGGTTTGTGTTTTTTGTGCACTTCACCCCTTCTCAGGTATTATGTTTTATAGTCCTTTTGTCTATGTGATTTTAACATTTGATTTTCAGTAAAATGCTTTCCCACAGCTGTACAATACTCCTGGTTCACCTTCTAAATGGAAATTCAGGTCTTGAAATCAGCTAACCCTGCTGAAGCACAGAGCAGCTCTGCAGTGTCATGGTCATTAACAGTGCCAATCACAGCATTCAGGAACACATTTTTCCTATCACCATTACAGGCACCAGTGGAACACTGTGGAGCAAAATGAATGGGGTTAGTGACATTACGGAACGGAATGCTTGCCTTGAGAGACAGACTTGAAAATGCTTGAGAGACAGGGGAAAGATGACTTCTTCCAGCTGAGCTGTGTCCAACATTTTTATACATCCAATATAAATCAAAGACATACCTATGTGTGATGCACATAACTTTACCTGTTATGTAAACCTTGTCTATCACAAGCTCACTCATAGTTTTCCAGCACATATGGATATATGCAGAATATTCTTTGGCTAGGGGGACTGCTGGGTTAGCAGGTTTTTCTCCCATCTCTGTTAGTGCTTTTGGTTCACTAGAGATTATTAGGATGTAGTTGGGGCCTAATGAAAGGAGTGATTACGGTTCATTATTTTTCATATACTTTCTGTCATGAAGCTATATAATGCCTAAGTGAATTTATGCATATTTCTTCTCTTCCTTCTCTTTTAAATCTGATTTTAGTGAAGTCTGTTACATAAGCAGAGAGGTCTCAGAGGCAAGTGAAGTTCCTATAAATTTTGTGAATGTAGGTGTTGGCTGCTTGTCCTGGAGTTTACCTTTTTCCCTTGGCTGGCCTCCAATTTCAGACAGGCCACCACTCCCTAGGGTCCCTGATCTGTAACTGAGGCTTCAGCCTACAGTGATTCAGCTGCTGGTCAAAACTGGTCATGGCCTGGAGTTTTAATCCCTTTCTCCTTTGGTGTCTTGGTGACCAGGCTTGGCTATGCTCAGCTGTGCAGCTGAACAGGACCCTGGACCTGTCACTGTGCTTTCTGCATCCAGGGCAGAATGGCAGGGAGGAAAGGCCATGCTGGTTTTGTGACAGGCTGTACATCCTATGGACCAGTTCAGTATCAAACTGATCCACAGCCACACTGCTGCTCCTCTTGCCTCTGCTGCAGTTACTGCGCCATTTCTTCCTGTGCTCATGGAATTACTTGCATGACTATTATCAGTGCATAGGGATATATGTCAAACCAATCATTTTTGTAGAGCTGAGATATATAAATACTTCCATTTTCTACTATCTTTAAGGTAGGTTAGAGGTGAACCACGGAATGGACAGTATATTGTAGGATTAGAGAGACTATTTGACAATAGAATTTTCCACTTCTAGCAATATACTGAGGGGGGATTTAAAAATAATGGGATAAAATAGGATAACTGTCACTGACATCTTTCAAAGCTTTTAGGCTATGCCTAGGGACAAAATTTAACAGTGTCAATGTAAGAAATATTTGTTTTTTGCTGATATGACCAGTTCATATTTAGGCATTAGCCTTCTTACAAATCTATTCAAGTTTTAAGATAACACATACAGTGTAGACATTTTATATATATAATATGTATAGATATTATATATACAAGACAGATATATATATATATAATATATATAGAGAGATATTATGTATATACAAGTGTATTATTATGTATATACAAGTGTATTATATAGTATTTTTTATTGACTCTGGATTGATTTAAAGCTCTGTAAAGAAAACATAGATTGTTTTAAAAGGTATACTGCTGAATGATAATTGCTTTGAATGCACAAAATTGAGACAATGGAGAGGCAAATCTGTAATGTCTGAGGTGGAGGGTGAACATTGGTCTTGCAAGCAGTTACCATGAATATGTGGTCTACAACCAAGCTTCTGGTCTTATGATCTAGAAATTGAAAATACTTTTGGATATTCATTTAAGATCAGCTGTTAACTGTTCACTGCAAATAATTTGATACCTAGAACCTTATGCCATGGTCCTGTTTTGCTGGTTTGTTGGTTATTAAGTATGAAATATTCTCATTTATATGTAGAATAAGGAGAAAGAAGTTTTATACTTGTGAGTCTGCAGAGAATAGTCTCTTTCAATGAAGGTAGATCATCTTGTTAAGAAACAACAGTTTGACTTCTACAGATACTTTCAGAACAGCACTGTGAGGGCACAGTAGGAGGAACTGCATGAATGCAGCTCTGATGTAACTCTAAAACTGTAAATATTAATTTACTACTGCATTGCCTGCTTCATGGAAGTATGAAAGAATGAATGTTTCATTTGAAATGTCACCTGCAAAACTAGTCAAGCAGAATAGTAGCAAATGGCATATCTTTTCTAAATTGGGACTAGTATTTGCATGTGGTCAGACAATGTTTGATTGTGGTATTTAAAGAAAAGAGTAAAACATTGAGCAGAATCAGGATGTTGCACTGTACTACATAAGACAATCTGCTGGCAGGAGAACTACATGGGATCTGGTCCCAGCTACATAGATTGTTTAGTGCTGGTTTTGCTTTGTTTTCTGATTGATTACATAATTGTCAGGCTATGGAGCTGAGACCTGGACTTAAATTTTGCCCTAAGAGGCAGGTATCCTAAGCAGCAAACATGGAAGTCGGTCTCTTTTGCCCACATCCCTCTCTCATTGCTCTTGTGTTTTTATAGCTGGAAAGTCCAGGATAAACAGGATACCATGCTTTCCAGGACTGTACTGTCTAGTACTTCAGAGAACTCTTTTTGGAGGTGGGCTTGAATTCAAGAACTTCTGTTTTGTGCAATGTCAATAAATACTAGGTGGAAAAAAGCTGGATTTCCTGCAGCATTTGGGCATTCACTGGACTCAGCACTACTGCTGATGTACATTACCTGAACTCACCACTCAGCTCAGACGCTTGTAGGGACATTGATGGGAGCAAGGCATTTAGGTTATGCTCTGTATCATATCTGAACCACTGGAATTCTGCACTGCACACTCTTGGTCAGTTCTGGGAAGGGAAAGCTTACAATCTCACATCTAAAGGGCAAATGTCGAATGTCAATTGAAAACTTAGCACTTAGTAAGTCTTTCTGTTGCTGCAGTGAGAGATTTCTGGGTCCTTTTTTGAAGGCCTCTGCTCAAGTCATGTTTTAGATAGTTAAACTACCTTAAGGTCTTACAGTTCCTCACTGCATAACTTTATTAAGTTTCACTGTATTTATTTGTTCTCCATTAGTAAAACAAAATGTGGAAAAAAGAGAACCAATTAACGTTAATCTGTTTTCCCTAATCTGAGATATGTGGACAAAAAAGTGCTCTTTTAATGAGTCAACACACCAGCTCCTCACAGTACAGTACTAGCAGTAACCAAGTAAAACATACCTGTTGTGTAATTCTGTGCTGCATTGTGAATTTGATATTTACGTAATGCTTCAAAAGCTAAGAGAACATTTAGTTGATATACTGTATCTATCTATTATATATAATATCTCTTCATAAATATGCATACATAACAAAACTGGCAATTTGAAGAATTTATGTAAAACTTATGAATTCTCTTTGAAATTACCGATCCTCAAGATATATCTGTTTCAACCTGCATGCTCTATATTGATGAAAAGAAAGAAGTTCTTTCTTTTTTCCTAACCTTTTTAGTGCACTGAATTTTCAAAGAACACTGCCACAAGGCCAACCATGGAACATAATGAAATGCCGGCAAGCTGAAATCAGATGGAAGACCTTCAGACATCAAGACCTGGCAATTGCTCAGATTGATTTATATTCCCATGTAGGTTAGTTACTAAAACATGGATCCCATCTTGGGAAAAACTGGTGATGCTGAAAGAGAAGTAAAAAAGGGGATGAGAAGCAAAAGTTGAAAAAGGGAAGGTGTAACTTAATGGCCACTCTGGAGTAAGATATAACAAATCCCAAGAAAAAGTTGTTGGAGGAATGTAAGAAGTTATTTTCTGCTGTCACAGCTAGAGAGAGACAGTTGAAAACATAAAATTAGTGGAATTACAAGGCTAGATTCAAATTAATTTTTGACCAATTTAGGCAAACCTAGTTAGAGAAAAAATGGAGCTGGGATTACCTTCAGTGAATGCAGTGAGAAGTTGGAGAGAGTGAAAATAAAGGCCTTAATTAGAAAACTTGCAGACTTCTGGTATACTTGACAGACTTGAAATACAATTATGAACAAACTATAAACCAAAACTATTTTGAGGTGAGGTAGGTTTTCAACCCTTAAACTCTTTAACCTTCATTTAAAAATCTGTAAATTTGGGGTTTGAATGTTCAAGTATAGTTCCTAGTGAACAGATACTCTTTCAAAACAGAAAGCAAAGTGCTTCTTTTTAATGTAAAAAGCCTACATGTTAATTCATGCCTGAGGGCTTCTGAAATTGAAAAATACAAGAAGAGTTGGATGAATAATTGCTTCTACTAGGGATATGTTGAAACTTTAACATTGAACTTCCAAGTGCTAAACTGAAGAAAGAGATGCAAGTCTAGTAGACTTTGACTCAGCATTATGGTTTAAGGCTTAGGTATGCTGTGATGTGAAAAATAGTGCATTATATAGCAGTTTTATGAAAGGATTTCTTAAGCCTCTCTACCAGGGGATGGTGAAAGATTTGTTCTGGTCGTTTCAGTGTCAGCATCCTAGAAGGAACTTTCGGAACCAGTGTAGTTTATGGGTTTCTGTTACTTTGGTGGTAAGTTTAAAGAAACATAGATACTTACAATACTCTACAAATGTCCAACTTTCATAAAAGCTGCATCTTTCTCTGCCTTTATAATAATACTACAAATGGTTACTGTAAGCAAGTGACAGGGCTCAACTGTTTAAAAAATGAAAAACAATTTTGAAAAAAATTTTTCACTTATTAGGTTTATTTACTTAGAATTAATTTCTTGTGAGACCAGGTTGCAGCTTTTGAAGTGTGGGACAAAAGAAAAGTGGGGTTGCAACACCAGATAATGAAAAAACGAAATCCCTTAAGTGCTGTAAGAGGATACAGAATTCTTACTGACCAAATTGCTTAGCTACTACTGGAGAAAGAGTATATTTAAGGTATGTCTATCAGTGCCTCTGCCCTGTTTCTATGACATTTATTTCCCAAAGCCTGTATTTTACACTGAATTTTAGCAACTTCCATTGTCCTGAGTTGCAACAGTTGACATTATGATATATTAAGGCAGCAGACTGGCAGTTATTATGTACAGTCAATTTCAGATTATTTTGGTAGCATCGATAAAGTGGTCACATGCTTTACATTCAGTACTGGAAGGTCAGTATTCCTTTGGAAGTAGAAGGGATTTTAATTCTTAATTCCTCTTAAATCTGTTGGGAGTTAAGCAGAGAAACCTCTGGCAAAACTCATGAAATTTCAGATTTCTAGTCCTTTACATTTCTATCTATAGCTATAAAGATTTCCTTGCTGGCCCTTCTGAAATTCAGAGCATGTAATCCTTTTTACTGGGATTTCAGTGTTACTTTTGGGCAGGATAAGAAAATCTATGAAGTTTTTATTTAATACATAGAACCTCATGGCTAGGTGAAAGGCGTTCCTAAGGAACAGTTTGACACAAACAGATTGCTTTTATTACTGAAATAGTAAGAACAACAAAGCAGAAAAGTAAGCAGATGTAAATCAGTCATGTATGGTACACATTCATTAAAAGTGTGCAAAGAGGCACTTTATATTAGTGTGGTGTCCTTGAGAGTGGGCTGACTTGTGGATTTTCCCTTGCCTTTGTTGATAAATCTTGGGGGGGGCAAAACAGTAGAGTCTAAGTTAAATACACAAGTTCTGAAGTGTATTTATGGAGTGAGAGTGGGGAGAATAATTTTTTTCTAATATTTATTAAGATGTAGGTCAAATAATTTACTGGTAGCAGACTGAGAGAAAAAAAGACAATCTATTTTAAGAACCAATTTAGATTTTCACATAAATGGGAATCAAGAATAATTCTACTCCATTACACAGAAGTATAAGGGCTGGTGCAAGGTCAGAATGAAGCCTCTTGTGTTTTCTGTTCAAAATGAATTTAAATCAGGATGACTGCACTGATTTCAGCAACTTCAGGCTGTTTTTAAACCAGATGAAAATTTGACATTCAGTTATCACACTAAATAATTCAGCTAATATTTTTCTAAGGAAAGAGACTAACGTGGCTGCAGTTCCCAATGAGCACCATCTGGTCACATCTGACACTACTGGTCAAATGCAGGGACCCCTCCATCCTATCAATGTATCTACTGCATCCAAACCTGTATTTTATACTTGACCTTGTCCTAAAGTCCCACTGATGCCAATGGGAACTCTATGTCCAGCAAAATCTTTTATTCTGGCTGCCAAGTCTTAATATTTTCAAAATGTTGACTTGGGCAGGAGTTGACATAATTCACATTTGGGGCTTTACACTGAAGCAGTTGAATTCCATTTGGAGTACAGTACTAGTCCCATAAACCCATCCCTAAAAATCCCACTTCGAAAAGAGGATTAGTGTACATGTGTTGCATTTGCTCCCTTTTTTCCATAACCTTTTAATGCCTCAGGGATTGAGTTTCACTAGACACAGTGGGAGAATCCTGGTACATCTGGTTTCCCTGTGGTCTTACATGATGACTGAACGGCCTCACAGCTTTTGCAGTCAGGTTCCCTATGGGCTCACACTGTGATTAGATTTGTTCACCACAAATATATCCTTGTTTGCAATGAAGATACGAATGAGTTGAGCTTCTGTTTATGCATCCCATTTTCAACCAGGATTTCATAGAATCATACAATAAATTAGGTTGGAAAGGACCTCTGAAGGTCACCTTGTACATTTCTTGGCTCAGACTCTTCCCCAAGAGGATTTCTGTTTTCCCGTGTTTTTTTTTTTTTTTTTTTTTTTTTTTTTTATGGACAATTTAGAACATCCTTTCATCTGACAGTGTCCTCTGCATTTTACTTCTCCTGGATGTACTCACCCCAGCCCACATGGATGCTGTATTTTAAAAGATTATATACTGGCTTTTTAAAAATGAAGTGTACCAACAATGTTGAATTGTGAAATGTGAATTCTGGCATGGAAGGTTAAAGATGTATTGGCCACACAGCTATTCCTGAATGTTTAAACAAATAGCTCATCACTTATTTGGCTTTTTTTCCCCAGTAGGAGGTGAATTGACGGAGCAGTGTAGCAGTGGCCTGGGCATGCATTTGGTACTCAGGGAGACACAGCTGTCTGTCACTTCCTAGGCAGGGTTTGAGGTTAGCCAGCATCCTGGGCATCAGGATAGCCTGCTGCCATAGCCTGGCATGGGTTGTGGCGTGGCAAAGTTATATGGGATTCAGAAGGTAGTATGGTCACCCCTTTAGAAGAGCTGGATTTCAGTTTAGGACAATAACATTTTTTGAGCTGACTTCATAGAGATTCGCACTAGAGCCATAATTATTACTAAATAATATGCACTTTATCTCCGAAAAGCATTTTTTGCCTATTCTTAAAATAACATATATTTTTGTGATTTATGGGTTTTCTTTTTCTGCAAATACAATAGGATTAAAAACATGGATGTGTGACATTTAGTGTTAAATAGTGGTTTCTTATTAGCTACTGCTCCCTATATACAATCAGCATCCTTAATTTTATTTTTCTATTATTATTACTCCTTACAAAAAAGGATTTTTTTCAGTAGATATAGATCACTTCATATAGTGTCTGCAAATATCAGATAGACTTTTGGAATTTGATCACAAATGGTATTTCTGAAAAGATCAAAGTATTAAAAGGCTTAATTTTTCCTTGCTTTTCATGCAGATGCTGAAATAAATATGTGTTGTTGAGGAAAAATGAGTTAATATGGCTTCTGCTGATCTTCCAGGTAATTTGAATAGATAAAAAATAAAATTTAAAATTGCTACCGTGGGACTTATGAAAAATCATGTTAGGTTAAAGACTGAGAAATAAGTGCAGGCACTGAGCGTGCAATTTCCATAACCATATCTGTTCAGAAATATGTTGGCAGAAAATGTCCTTGAAAAGTTCTAGAATTCTCATTTCACAGGTTACTCATGAAATAGAAAGCTAACAGATTTTGATAAAGTGACCATTTTCTTCACTTTAATTCTGCCGAGATTAAAATTGGTCATGTTTTAGGATGATTGCTTTTCTGTGAGAGGGTAGGGAATGACGTGGAGTTATATTACTTATTATTAGCACTATCACAGTGCATGCAACCAGCTGCACAAACAGAAGAATGGAAAAACAGAAGAAAAAGACAGACCCTTCTCTTCTAAGTTTTACAGAACTGTGTTGCTCTGCTCTGTTTGAGCTCTGTTGAGGAAAAGAGGGTAATTTTCATGCTTTTATACTTGCCAAGTGGAGAACAGTAGTATGAAGATGTATATAAAATTTTAGTGCCTTGAATGAATAGCAGCTGAGGAAGCTGCCAGTACTGTTGATTCCAGCTGAAATTTCCAAGACAATGTATCCCATTCTGTCAACTCCTTAACATGCTTTGGTGCTAGAGATGCTCTTCTTTCCCAGGCATTGACATCTTCCCTCCTGACTGCCAGCACAGACTTACAATGATGCTAACACTTAGTGAGGAAGAACATGGCCATAATACAGGAAGACTGAAGCAGAACACAAAACTTTAACCCAACCCTGCAGCAACGTCTAGTTTTCTGCACACATCAGTGTGCTAGTGGACGCAATTCTCTCTTCCCTGCCACTAATGTTTGCAGCTCCTAGGTCTCATGGGGAGCACTCTGCTTTCAGAGGTCTTCACTTATGCTGTGTAATGCACTTTCAGCAAATCTGCTGATGACACCAAGCTGTGTTGTGCAGATGCCTTCCAGAGGGACCTTGACAGGCTCGAGTGGTGGTCCAACGTGAACCTCATCTCATGAAGTTCAACAAGGCCAAGTGCAAGGTCCTGTACCTGGGTTAGGGCAATCCCAGACACACCTACAGGCTGAGTGGAGAGGTGATTCAGAGCAGCCCTGGAGAGAAAGATTTGGGGGATGATGGTTGATGAAAATTCAACATGAGCCAGCAGTGTGCACATGCAGCCCATAAAACCAACTGTGTCCTGGGCTGTATCAAAAGAAGTCTGGCCATCAGGTCGAAGGAGGTGGTTCTGTTCTACTCTGCTCTTGTGAGACCTCACCTAGACTACTGGGTACAGTCCTGGTGCTCCCAGCAGAAGGGCATGGAACTCTTGGACCAAGTTCAGAGGAGGGCCATGAATCTGATTACTGGACCACTTCCCCTAAGGTACAACATGAGAAAGTGGGGGCTGTTCAGCCTGGAGAAGGTTGGTTGCATAGAACCCTTATAGCAGCCTTCCAACATCTGAGCAGGGCCTACAGGGAAGCCAGAGATGGACACTTCATCAGGAACTGTAGTGACAGGACAGTGACTAATGTGTACATTAGAAAGAGGAGAAATTTAGGTTAGATATTAGGAAGAAATTTTTAACTCTGATGGTGATGACACTGGAACAAGTTTCTCAGAGAGGCTGTGCATGCTCCAATCCTGGCAGTGTTCAAGGCCAAGTTGGGTAAGGCCTTGAGCAACCTGGTTTGTGGGGAGGTGTCCCAGCACATGGGAGAGTTGGGACTAGATGGTCTTTAAGGGCCATTCCACCCCTTAATAATCTATGATTCTATAGGTCTCTTTCTTAGCACACTAAAGGGACATTTTATTTTTCTCATGAAAATCTCTGTTTTGATCTGATCAGATGAAGGCTCTGCTGTCTAGTATGCCTGTACCTTAATGTGACAGAGCTTCCCACACATTTTCAAATTCCATTACAGAGAAACTGAGCTGAGGATACAGTATAAGGTCTGGAAATGTTTTGAATGCCTATATAATTTTATTGTTAATTTTAGTTCAAAGAAAGATGTACTTTTATGTTATTTACCATATCATACGTGGTATGTAAATTACAGGTTGCTTGCCAGAAAACTTGTTTTCCAAATGTAGTATTTGGTGTTACTGTGTATTCATGTGAACTGAAAACTTTTGTAATTTAAAAACTGATTATATTCTTTAAGAATTGAATACTTAGTAGCGTACTCAGTGTCTAATACATACTAATGTATTAAAAACTTGTAGCTTGAAAGTTCTGAAGATTGATTTCAGCAGAAATTAAGTATTTTGGGTCCTGTGCATCAATAGTTACATCAGATCTTGCCCAATGTTTTGCTGCATTCGGTTCTGAATTCGTGGTCTCACTTTTTTCATTTGGTGAACCATTTCCTGTTGACTTCAGATAATTTACTATTATTTATGTGTAAACTGGGAGGACAATCAGACTCAAAGCTCTACTTTCCACCACTCGTAACAATCTCATCATTACACTAGTTTAGATCTGCCAAACCTTTCATCACATGTAGAAATGAATGGAAAGGTTACTTCTATAGCATAATAATTAGTGCATTTACCATGTTAACAGACCTGCTACAGTTCATCCACTTAGCCGTGTTTATCTTGTTATAAACAGTGAACTCCCCTTCTAACAAGGCTTATGTAAAGAGCATCATGCAAAGATGCCTTCAGGCTGTGTTTAACTGTGTCAATACACAAGAGTCTGGGCTAGTCCAAGGACAGCTCCCATGGAAAGGCACAGTGGCCCTTCTTTGTTAAGAGGTGGACATTGTCAGGCTGTTTTTACTATCTGCTCTGAAAATGGCAGCTAACAGTATTAGCTTAGTAACTGATTTGCACAGTATTTGAAATCCTATAAGAACTAGAACCCTGTTTTCACAAAAGGCTGGTGTAAAACTAGCTCTTTTAGCTAGTCAAAAAGAAGAGAGTATAATTCAAATTACTAAAGCAACAGAACGTAATATTAAAAGAAAAAGAAAACAACACCAAAAAAATATGTCTTTTATATCATTGTGTCTCCAGCTAGAAAACTGACATAAATACCTTTCTATAAAGGCAACTATGTAAGTTATGTTGAATATTCATAATCAAAAGGAAAAATAAATACTTCAGGTTTTCCCTGTACCATGCAAACAGGATCCTTCACCACTACAAGCTGACTGTCAAAGTAGGGGCCCAGCTCCCTGAAGTGCTTTAAAGTAACAGTTATTGAAATGGGATAAACAAGTAGTAGGACCAAGAGAAGTACAATCACTGCACAAATGTTAACTAAATTATACCTTATCATATGTTAGTTATCTAACATAAGCAAAAGTAGATAAGGAAATAATAGTCAGCAGAAGGAATTTCAAGTTTAAGTCATTTCTGTCATCTCAGTTTTCCTTTTCATAAGAATTACTTCATCAAGCTGATGACAAATCAAACATCAAAGTTTATTAAGACAGAGGAAAAACAGGGGTATCTGATTTTAAACTCGAGTAATAGACAAGTGCAAGTCTTAAACAATAAAGCTTCTATCAGAACCCAGGAAACAAAGCCATTATACTGTGCAAACACCTTTCAATGAAGTACATACAGCTTTAGGCAAATAATACAGTTTCTCATGTCCCTATTGCCTGAAGATAATTAACTCTGTTAAAATTTTGTTCTCCTGCAGTGAAACTGTTTCCCAGTTCTGTGAAAATATTGCCAGGGATCTTTTCCAAGGCGTAGATAAAGGAGCCTGTGAAAATCTGCTTGTGTTAAGATGTATTCTATTGAAATAGCAATATTTAATATTTTACTGAAAAAATGGCAAAATTTTTTAACTTTGGGATCTATAAAGTGAATTGAGTGGCAATTTTGTGGAGGGTTTTACTTTGTTGTTGTTGTTGTTGTTATTATTGTTGTTTTTAGCTAAGCTGGAACATCAAAGATCACACTTTGATCTATGCTTGTACCCACCCAGTTGAATTATCATGTACAGGATCATCTACTGCTGCTAGGCAGCTTTCAAAGGTGGTATTTCTGTCTGAAGTCCCTCTAAGGGCTGTAAATTTCATTTGTACATAGTAATTGTGCATTGTGTCCCTTTCTGCCAAAAATGGCATGCAGAAATCAGGATCTGGAGAACATGATCTGCCCACCTAATTACTTATACAAGACCTGCCCATAGCCATTGCTTTATGCTCTACTGAACAGAGTCACAGAGGAAGTGGAAGAACAGTATCAAAATACATAACCTGGAAAGGTAAAAGCCAAGACTTCCAGCAAAGAGTGGCAGTGTCCACAGCACAAGATCAGAAGGAAATTCTGCTCATCTTCCTATTCTCCTTATTATGCTGCTATTAAAGATTGTGCTCCTTGGCTCAAGCTAGAATACTCTAACAAGTCACAGGGACTTGTGGCAGACATTCGTGGCTGAGCCATTTCACCTTCGGTACTTAAAGAAACAGGTCCTAGACACACTATTGTTCTTCAACCATATACCACACAACCTGACTGAGCATCAATAGAATAAGACTATTTATGTCTCCCATTTTGCACCAGGATTTTTTACTTTGGCTTTGGTCCTAATCCTCTATGGAAGTCATATACATCAATTACAGAAGCCTAAATGTTTAGCTAACAACATAAGTTTGTCACGAGGAATACACTCGAGAACAATGGACTAACTTACTAAACCCAAAATTTTAACAGGTTCTTTCTACACTGTAAAAGAAACATATGCATAATGATCTTGTTATAATTCTAATAACCTTGTAATGCAGAAACACACAGAATTCCTCATCAAAATAGTTACGTCTTCAGTTTTGGAGGAAAAGGTACAAACACCAAATGAACTAAGCTTTATGTGCCTAGAAAAAAGATGAGTACAAAAAATAAACAAGACACAAAGCCCGTATCCCTAATCTGATTTACATAACCTTACATGTACTTTCCTGTGAAATACATTTTAAGTAAAAATAGTGATTTCATTCTCAGGTGTATCTACTTGGTAATAAGAACACAAGCTACAGGAGTGGCATATTCGAAAATAAAAATATTCTAAAAGAAAAAATAAGCCTTTCATTTTTCCTTAGGTCTCTTAAGTCTCATCCATGTGACAGCAGAAGTGAGCTGTTAGGTGTTAACTGGCATTACAGAGAATGTAAGTGCAAGCACACAAGTTAGAGCAGTCTGCTCACTAGCCATCTAGTTAGGACTTATTTCAAAACTCTTGTCATCTTGACTGGAAGATTAATAGCTGCTTCCTCCTGATTAAACATTGAAACCAAAATTACAGAACTTGTTGATGGCCTCCTTCACATGCTAAATTTATAAACTTCTACTGTGAGCCACTCTGTAGTTTTACTTCCCCATTCAAAAAGTTTTTACTCTTCCCTAAAGGCAATATTTAATCACAAACAATATAAAATTATCTTTTTGTAATGAGGACAGATCGCACAAATCCCTTTTACTGCGTATAGTCTTGAATCTGTTGTACTGAAGAGGGGTTTGCAGAAGTATTAACTACGCAATTTTTGAAAGTTATCCAGAACCAAAGCTCAGTCTTACACCCAACCCCAAGCTGTGTTTGGAAATTCACTTCATCTGAGCATTTTCTTGAATTCACTGCTGCCCATTCCTTCTCCTTGCATACAAGCCAAGGCAGGCGCAGAATCCGACGACACTGACAGCGAGGCCCAGGAGGAAGGCAATGGTATCTCCTGCATCCAGGGCTTCAACTACTGGCAACACCAGCAGCAGTGACACGAGGACTAGGAAAAGTTTTGAGGCATTCTCGGTTGAAGGCATGCTGATAACCAGCTGACCCCAAGGGGAAGCTAAATGAAGAAAGTGGTGGACAGCAGATACTTCACTGGTATCTACAAGGAACACAAAAGGAATGTTACAGGATTTTCCTTCTTTTCCTCTGGATTTGTCTTGCCAAAAGCCAACTGATTTATGTATTACAGGTATTTGTGTGGGGCTCATAAAATTTAGGTTTTATCTTCCCAATTACAAAAGCATATTACTTATTATCAGGAGACAGCCACAGTGGATTTGCTATCTTGTTATGTAACTCTGTGGAAACTAATCTTTTGAAGACTTACCCTGAGGTGAAGTCAGAACAGGCTCTCCTGCCTGCAGCCACCAGAGCCTGCTTGCCTGGTGCTTTGCTACACGGGCCTGTTTCACCAGGTGTTTAGGGCCTGATGGCTGCTGCACAGCACTCACCCGCACCTCCTAACACCGGGCATCCTCGGGATCCGTGAGCACGGACGGACTACGGTACACTGGCAGGGCGTGAATTTAACTTCCTGGGCAGTGCCACCGTGCCACCCTCACTGCGGGACAAACGTCTGTCGTGGATCCTGGAACTTGGAAAGGCACTCCCAAGGAGCACGCCGGGACCAGCCCGGACCGCCCTCTCCGCAATAGTTCTTCCCGCGCGGATGGCTCGTTGCCGGGGTGCACACGACAAAAACCCGCGCCGGGACACCCGAATAAGCGGCTGCTCGGCTCGCAGCCCGGCGGGGCCAGTGCCGGGCTCTGCCCGCCCCGCACGCCGGCCGGACCCGCCCGCCCCGTCCCGCCGCCTCGGGGCTGAGGGACGGCCGCTCCCTGGGGCGGCCCCCGGCAGGCCCTGCCCGCACGGGGCCCCTCATTCACCTCCTGCCGCCGGCTCCGGGCTGGGGCCGTCCCCGCTCCGCGCCGCCCGCGGGGCGCTCAGCAGCCGAAGGCGCCGGCCCGCTCCAGCCCGCCGAGCTGCCACTGCCCGGCCGCGGCCATGACAGGAAGGGGCGGTGGCGCGGCCGGGGGCGGGTGTGACCCGGCCGGGCCGCCTCCGCTCGGCTCCCGCTGCTGTGCCCGCCCGCTTGGCCCCGCCGCGCCCGTCCTGATTCCCGGGGGAGGCTCCGGGGTGCCGTCGCCGCCAGCAGCTCGGGCGGCCCCCGCCCCGCCGGTGCCCCAGGAGCGGTGCTCGCCGGGCTGGCCTGGGCCCGGAGGGACGCGGCGGGGCCGGGCGCCTCCCGGGAGCCCAGTGCGGGGGTGCCGGCTGAGCCCCAGGGCAGGGGTACGGCTGAGCCCCAGGGCGGGGGTGCCGCTGAGCCCCATTTCGGGGGTACGGCTGAGCCCCAGGGCGGGGGTGCCGGCTGAGCCCCAGGGCGGGGGTACGGCTGAGCCCCAGGGCGGGGGTGCCGCTGAGCCCCAGGGCGGGGGTACGGCTGAGCCCCAGGGCGGGGGTGCCGCTGAGCCCCAGGGCGGGGGTGCCGCTGAGCCCCAGGGCGGGGGTACGGCTGAGCCCCAGGGCGGGGGTACGGCTGAGCCCCAGGGCGGGGGTACGGCTGAGCCCCAGGGCGGGGGTACGGCTGAGCCCCAGGGCGGGGGTGCCGCTGAGCCCCAGGGCGGGGGTGCCGCTGAGCCCCAGGGCGGGGGTGCCGCTGAGCCCCAGGGCGGGGGTACGGCTGAGCCCCAGGGCGGGGGTGCCGCTGAGCCCCAGGACGGGGGTGCCGGCTGATCCCCATTTCGGGGGTACGGCTGATCCCCATTTCGGGGGTACGGCTGAGCCCCAGGGCGGGGGTACGGCTGAGCCCCAGGGCGGCTCCCAGCCGAGCCCGTGGTCCGGTGAACCTCAGCCCTGAGAATGGCAGCAGAGAGAGCAGGGCCCCGTGCCCTCACTGTGGCTCCACTGAAGTGGAAGTATGGAAACACACCGATTTGGGCTGGTCGTCTGATCTTTTTTCTACAAATAAACGGGTAGAAGTCACCATGAGTTTGCATCACTACAGATTTAGGCCCCTGTAATAATATGTGCACTAATACGTGCTATCATAACCAATTCCTACTATGAGAGAAGCAGTTAAAACAATTTTATATGGTGGAGAGCAGCCTGCGGCCTTGTAAAACAAAAAATCAAGGGAAGTGTTAACAGGTCATTAAGTGAGAGCACTCCTCAAGATCTTAGCTCGTCCCAATTTTTATCTTACTTACGCTTTAGATAAGGCTGCTTGTAGAAATTGCCTATTAGGTTGTTTTGTTCCACTAGATAGTTCCTAAGCAGAGCCCAGTCTTTATTTTTCAGTGGCAAAGATGCACACTGAGGTGCCTAAGTTTAGATAAAAGACCAGTCAGCAATTATTATAAGTTCATAGTATGTCTCTTTGGAGTGCTCAAAGAAATTACCCAAAGAAACTCCTAATTCAATGTTAAAATCAGTCTAGAATTTGTAATTCATTATGACAAGCATTAACTCATGACTGAGAACATAACTTCTGTAAAAAAAGCAACATTTATAAATGTGTCTCTTTACCAAACGTTTTTATGAGCTTCTTTAAAGAGAAATGGAGATCCAGATCGGGCATTCAACATACATACTTTGCTTCTGCCTTATGAAATTTCACTTTAATTGCTTTTGAGCAGCTATTCTTCCTGGCTATAGGAACTTCACATGTTGAGGTGGGATGTTACTATTGTGCCGATCATAGTCCTTTTATTAATGCCCTTTTCCCCATCAGTCAGGATCCATCAGCTATCAATTGTCGTAGATGATAAATTTCCAGGGATTTTCTCCTTTATTCCAAGTACCATGAGAGCATCTTCTTTATAAGCAGCAGTGCCTAGACTCTGATGATGCAAATAATAATGAGTATCAATATAACTCATGAACGTCCTTTTTATTAATGAAATGCTATTTCACCATTTTTTCAGATCTTAAATATTTGATTCTTCATGTTCAGTTCTGAAGGCATTTTCTCAATTAGCTGTGCCAGATAAACTCGCAGGAGAAAAATCTTGAAATTTCTGAGAATGTCATGGCATGGACAAGAGTAATGCCGTGATGCCTAGCCCATTCCATAATCAGTCACAGATAAATCATAACCCTAAAGAACCTGAAGAATGCAATTTGAAGTGCAGGATGTACCATCTCAATCACTGCTGTCTCCTCAGAAGAATGAGCCTTGGAGTCCTGGCCCTCTTAGATCCTTTCTTAGTCTATTTACTTCATCCTGCTCTGTTGACAAGTAAATTTTACACTGTTCTGCAATGTCAAAAAATGTTGAATTCATCCCTCTAAATTTCAGTGCTCTATTTGTCACCACTACTTACCAACTAAAATTTTCAGTACTTGTCATTTAGTCCCACAAAACAGATGCAAAGGGATTGAACAATGGCTTTAAAGTCTATCTTTTATAACTAGAAATGTCAGTACCAAAAAGCTGTGGCATTTTTGGACCTAAGTATTTTGAAGCGAGGAGTGTAAAATCCAAGAGCAAGAGTGGGCTTAACACACTTCTCTTAATATCTCAAGAACTACACATTCACAGGCAGTTGAAATGACACAAAGTACATGTAGAAAATACTGATTGTAAGATATATAATTTATTAGTAACCTCATGGAAGTGCCATTGAGAGCTAGAAAACAGCGCCATTTGGGGATATTTCTTTGGCATATTAGCTCTTTCAATGCCACTGCATTTTGTAGCTTTGGCTTCAAGAAACAGTGCTTCTTTGGAAAAAAGCCAGCAAAATCCAGTCAAGGAGGCTCTGTTGGTTTTTGTGCTGTCAGAATAGCAGAGGAATGTGTATTCAGCTTCAAGCTCTGCCATCAACTTCCTGCATTACCTCAGGCAAATCTTCCTTTTGACCTATCACCGCTTTGATTGCTTAGCTCGAGCTATTATGTAACTAATATTCAGAGGAAAGTCAGAGAATTCCCAGAGCTGACAAACTAAAGCTTTGTAAATTTTGAGCACAAGGCAAAGGAGGTAGGTATATGTGAGACTGGAAATTGAAAATAAAGTGTACTTTCTGGAGCGGAAAAAGCTATAATCAGCTACACCCTGAAGGGGGTACTCGTGGGGTTTTTAGGTTGTTTTTTTCTTCCTCCTACTTGGTTATAGTCTAGTTTTTTGAAAGCCATTTCTTTATTGCATGACCACAACGATCTGATGTCATACTTCCACCCTGTCCAGCAACCTAGCCCCATGTGGCCACTTGCTTCCTGCCCCACCAGCAGTCTTGGGTGAGAGAATCAGAAGGGTAAGAGTTAGAAATCTCATGGGTTGAGATAAAAACAATTTAAGAGGGAAAGCAAAAGCTGCACTCTCAGACAAAGCAAAACAAGGAGTTAATTCTCTGCTTCCCTTGGACAGGCAGGTGTTCAGCCGTCTGCAGGAGAGCTGGATTCCTTCACACATAATAGTTAATTGGTGCATTGGGTTTGCATTGCCAAGCTTTGGTAGCAGAGGGGCTACAGGGGTGGCTTCTGTCAGAAGCTGCTAGAACCTTTTTCCATGTCAGACAGAGCCAATTCCTGGCAGCCCCCAAAATGTGTCGCTGGTCAAGGCTGGGCCAATCAGAAATGGTGTTAATGCCTCTGATAGCAGATTGAAGAAGAAGAAGAAGAAGAAAAGGAAAGCTATTGCACAGTTGTAATTGTGGCCAGAGAAGAGTGGGGAGAGAATGTGTGAGAGGAGCAACTCTGCAGGCACCAAGGTCAGTGCAGGAGGGGGAGGAGATGCTCCAGGCATCAGAGCTGAGGTTCCTCTGTGGTGCCCAACAGAGGAACCTCAGCTCTGTGCCTCTTCTCCTCTCCTGACTATGCATCCTGATGGAGTAGAGCCCAACTCATGGATCTGGAGGGATAGAGGAAGGCCAAGAAATGGGAAAATAATATCCTACTGTGAAAGAATGGGGGATAGTAGTTATGGGAAGGTATGTTTGGTATAGAGGTGATTTAAAGATGTAGTTTAATTAAGTTGTATGTGGGGGCAAGAAAGGATTCCTGTAATGAGAAATAAATACAATGAAACAGTTGAAAGATAAATTATGTGGCGTCTGAGTTATGATGCAACATACATGGTATGGAATAAGGGGTGAAGATTGTATTGAGTCTGACTGAGCTAGAGTTCTTTTCCCAAAGCAGCCCTCACAGTGCTGTGCTCTGCATTGGTAGCTGGAAAGGTGCTGATAACACATCAGTGTTTTGGCTACAGCTGAGCAGAGTGTTTCTCTAACATTTTCTCCCTCTCCCTATCATCAAGGGGCTGGGAGTGGACAAGATTCTGAGAGGGAACAGAACTAGGCTGACTGAAATTAACCAAGGAATATTCCATACCACATGTATAGCTAAGATATAGCTAAGGGAGAGAGGAGGAATGAGGAGCATTCATTGTTTTACAATGTGTACCTTCCAGAGCAGCCATTATGCATGCTGAAGCCCTGGGAAGTAGCTGAACATTGCTTGCTGATGGGAAGTAGAGATTAACTTTTTTTGCCCTTTGCTTATGCATGCACAAACTTTTTTTTTTTTTTTTCTTTAGCAAACTGCCTTATCTCAACCTTTCAGTTTTTTCTATCTTATTTCCTCTTCCTTTTCCTCCTGGGAAGAGGAGTGATAGAGTGGCTTGGAGGGGAATCTGGCACCCAGCCAAGCTCACCCACTATGCTTGGGAAGATAAATGCAATTACTCCAATATGTCACCTCCTTTCTCCCCCCTCTCCTTTTACATACTGCACATGGTGTCATATGGTCTGGAATGTCCCCTTGGTCAGTTGAGGTCACCTGCTCTGGCTGTGTCACCTCCCAACCTCTCCTGGACCCTGAGCCCCCTTACCAGTGTGGCAGCATGAAAAGCAGAGGAGGCCTTGGCTCTATGTAAGCCCTGCTCAGAAACAACAAAAACATCTGTACATTATCAGCACTGTACAGCAAAAATCCAAAACACAGCCCTATACCAGTCACTGCAAAGAAAACGAACTCTGTGCTGACTGAAATGAGCATGTCTAAGAATCTTTCTGAATAATTTTTGGACATCAGTTGCACTGCTGTAATGAGAAAGGCTAACTCTGATTATAGATAAGATGCTGACTATGGGGCAGTGATTATCACTTCTGCATGCACATGTTCACCCTTGAGCTACTTTTCTCTGATGATACTTAATCTGACATTTTAGCTGACTATCACTATGTCCTCATCTTTTCACTTCAGTCCAAGATCTACATCTAGGTTTTTCTCCTACAACAAACATGACTTTCCTCATTTGGACTTCACCGTGTCTTTCTCCTTCTTTGAACAAATAGGCTCTATAGGGTCTACTGCAACTACCTCATTTACTTCAGCAGAAAAAACCCAAAGTTAAAATACAGAATTAATTATTTCTATCATTAACCTTTTCCATATTTGCGTCTTAGTCTGCTGTTACATAAATGTTGATGTTATTATTTCTTTTGCTTCCTCTCTTATTATCCCTTCCGCTCCTATCCTCTGTGTCTACTTCATCCTGCCTTTTTTCCTTTCTGTTTCTCAAAGTCCTCAATTTTCCTCTCAAATAAAGGTAGGTAGTCACAAATCATCCCTGTCATAAAAACATCCATTGGATTCATCTCCTTCAGTATAGCTCAATCCTTCGTCCATCAGCTGGATATCACAGTGATATCTCCACTGAATAACTTAGACATAAAGGCCTGTGTTTCATCATTGGCTCTGACTGATGACTGCATTAGAAACTCTCATTCCTCTTCCAAAATCCAGCAAACACTTAAAAAACCCCAGTGAATTTCCAAAAAAATTGTCCTTACCCATTTCTTCTTCAATTTTGCTTTTTGAATCTTCCATGATGGCTCCTCTTCTGCTGCTGGTAGTGTGCTAGGCTTCCATCTGTGTTTTTTTCAGTTTTTTGACTTTCTAGGTACTGTCCCCTGGATGTTCCTGTTGACAAATAGAGTTTTGAATACCATCCATGACTCATGTTTTTATCTTCCCCTCTCTTTTTATTTCCACTTGATTGTTTTGAAGTCTTACTGTTTTGTCCTGGTTTAGGGCTAATTTGGGAGGAACCCTCTGAATGGGGTTCCTCTGGAGAGCAAACCCAAATGGCGCCTCCCCCCAGCCGGTCCGGGAAAGAATTTCCTCAGAGAAAAGTGGAAAAAACTATTTATTTAACAAACAAAATGCCCACGAGCATGAGGAATGAAAAAAAATTAAACAATAAAACCTCTCACTGCTCTGAAGAGAGATGGCAAAACTGAGGAAGTTCTCGCCAGGAGTTAGCTCGGCTCTCTCTCAGTCTTTTATCAGTCCCAGTTTTTTCAGTGCTGGAAAATGCCAAGGTCCAGGCCCTGGTGGGCCATGGAGGCCAGATCCCAGTCCTTCTCTGGGTTTTCAGTCCAGAGCAGATTTAAACAATGCCAATAGAAAGGAAAAAAACAGTCCAAGAAGCTTCTTTGTCTCAGCTAGCTAAACTAACTAAAAGGAAAAAAAACCTCTCCCTGGCCGCTGTCCGTGTATCCGACTACCACACAGTCCCGAGGAAGGAGGAAAAAGGAATGTGGAGGTGTGAACACTGTTTTCAAAAACAAACTGTGCACGTCTTCTTCCCTGCTCCCCCTCAGAACCACTCTTAAAGGTACACAACACAACATACAGCACACACAGAACAGATGATTGGGGATACAGAGGCATCATAGTCACTCCAGGACATGCTTGTAGCACAGGCCTACTAACAGTTCTCTTTGACTGTATGACTCAGTCATATCCTATCTCTCATTGTGACCCCTGCAGCTTTCTTTATTTGAAGTGCTTCTGCAAAGGGGCATCTCTCTGGCTTCTCATTTTTACTGTGTTCCTTCTCTTAATCCTCTGCTGTTACATTTCCTCTTTTGCTGAGCCAAAGACAATTTTTCTGCTCAGTCCTGGAAAATCTTTGCAGTATAAGCTTCGTTCATACTGGCTTAACCTATTACCATTGTCAGGAGGTTAACTTCTCCTTTTATTTTGTCACCCTGGCAGACTCCTTCTGATCCCTCCAAGAAGAAAAAGTTGCTTCTTTCTGAGAGCACAAAAAGGCTTACAAGAAAGAATGGTGCCATTTTTTGATAGAAGATCCTTTTCTTTGGGGTCACGTACTTCCTGCTGTCCTTTATGCAGTCATGAAAATAAAGGATTAAATAGTCCAGTGATTCCTTTTCCCTCAGTCCTTTAGCCTGGCAGGGGATCTCCTCTGCCTGCTGGAATCTCTTTGAGCTCTCTTGCCAGCACTTGAGAGATGTCTCTGTGCAGTGCTGGCTGGAGCAGAGAGACATGGAGGCAGCTGCCAGCCCTGCAATAAAAAAAGCTTTGGAGTTGGTGCTGGCAGGAGGCAGGAGCAGCCAGACTGCAAGAGTGACTGCAGAGGATGCCAGCCAGAGTTAAACACCCATTGATTGACTTCCCCACTGAACTCCACAGGGGAATGTGAGAGCTACTCATCAATAATGGCAAATCACAGGGATTCCCTGTGATTAAGCACTGTCATGCTTTTTGTGGATTATAAGAAGCAGGTTTCTTGGGCTTTTGTAGAAGCATAACAAAAGCAGAGGTAGACATCAACTGGAAAGATGCATTCAAACTACCTCCAGCCTTGAGAAAGTAAAGTCTGAATCAAGTCTTCCTAATTTCAGTGTTTGTGCTCATGCAAGCTATTGAGATGTTCTCACATTCTTCAAGAGTGCTTCCACAGGCAGTTTGAATATTTTATATTGTTTGCGTGGATTTTTTTTTTTTGAGAAAAATGCATTTTACAGTATTAGCCAGGAAAAGGTATACAGCAGAAACAGTTCAGCTTCAGAGGGCCTAGTGACGACAACTTCATTAGTATTGAATGGTAATTAAGAGAAGATATTGTTTAACACAAGAGAGACTGAATAGAAGTTAAAGGGGGAATAGCAGCTGTCATCCACATGTTATTTTTTACAGTGCATCTTTTTTCCCCAAGGTATGCTCTCAGATGCTTAAATCTAAGCATGTTAGTTATAAATGAGAAAAATGATATTATACAAATTGTCCCTCATATTTGCGTGCCTAAAATATGTTTTATTCAAGATTGGTGACCCAAGAAATGTTTGCTGAAGTTAGAAGGTAGTTTGGGAAAACAAAAAAATTACAGTTAGGCGGAAGGTGGTGTATCTTTGTCAGATGAAGGGACGTAATTCAGAAGGAGGAGTTGTGTTAAATGCCAAAATTCCTTACCTAGGGAAGGAGAATCGAAGAACTGCTGACTGTGAAAGGCATCTCTCAAGATCACTTAGTCCAACTACCTGTTTTTTAATAGCTCTGAGGATGGATACTTCACACCCTCTCTGGGCAGCCTGTTGGTGTTTCATCTGCTGTCATGGTAAAGAAGTTTTTTCATGTGTTTAAATGGAGTTGTATTTGTTTCAGTTTGAGCCCATTGTCTCTTGTTCTGTCACTGGACATCACTGAAAAGAGACTGGGTCTCTTCTTTTACCCCCCATCAGGTATGTATACTCACTGCTGCATATATGTATATGCATTGCTAACAAACTGCTTGCCTTCTCCAAGCTTATGTATCCCTCTAATTTCAGTTTCTCCTCATATGCCAGATGCTTCAGACCCTTAGTCACCTTCCTGGCCCTTTTCTAGATTCATTGCAGTCATATCCATGTCATCCTGTACTGGAGAGCAAAGGACTGGACCCAGCAGTCCAGCTGTGTCTCCAAATGCTGAGTGGCAGGATAACCTCCCTTTAACAGCTGGCAATGCTTTTCCAAACACAGCTGAGGACACTGTTGGCAAAAATTATGTCCCTACAATGTTGCTGTGTCCTATTTTACACTGATCTGAGGAGTAGCGAGGTTTGGAAGCAATTTATACATCCCTTGATGACTCTTAAAGTTACCACACATTAAATACTCTGTGGTTCTGGGTCACTAGTTGTAACATGCTTTGGTGTAGTTCTTGCAATGCATCTTTAAAAATACAGCTTGCTATTTCTCTTCATCAGCTTAGCACTTTTTTGAAGCAATCTTTTAAGTCTGACTCAAATCATTCAGAACCCTTTTATCATGGTTCACTGTCAAGAACCTGGTCAGGGTCCAGCCTGCTCAACTGTTATGCATGAAGAGTGAAAAGTCCTGTTACACAGATTTTTATGGAAGTATATCCAAGGCAAGAAGTAATTAAATTTACACACAGAATTAAAATTTAACAAAGCCCGAAGAAGGAAAATGAGAAAGAATAAAAGTATCTGAGACACATAGTATGAAACTATGAGAAGACTCTTTTAAAGAAAGAAGTCATAGTTGCAGATCACTCTGTTGAGAACTAATTAAAATATTTCAGTTCACCTTGGATGTTTTTATTTAAGGTTCCTTGAATTCCCTATCTAAGGGATTGTTCTATTGACTTATATTGGAGTTTTCCCATTGCCTTCAGTAAGCAAGTGAATCCACTTTTATCTGAAAAACAAGTCATTGTTCTTTCCAATATTACCAAAAAATTCGTAATTTTTCTGATGTATGTGCAGCAGTCCAATGGTAGTGGTAAGCCCATGGGAAAACCTATAAATAATTTCACCAAAAGTCATTTTTCCTAGAAGCTACTTGTAATTGTTTGGTAAATACTGAAGTTTTGCTCTTGCAAGCTAAGAAGTTGTATTTTATTTCTGGGATACATTTCCTATGTCTTTATCATAGAAGATCCTGTAAATACTTTGTAGAATGCAAAGTAAGTCTGGATTATTTCAATGCCAGTCTAAAGAGAAGTGGCATCATTCATGGGGGGCACATTGAATGAGCCAACTATCTGCTTTCAATAGGCTGCAATTCATTCCAGTACTTGGTTATTTGGCTCCTTTTTCATTAGTAAACCAGTCTGAGTTTCACTGTTGAACGAAATACACAGCTGTTCTTACAAAAGCCGCCATGATTCAGAAAAATATAACTGTCTAATGCCTTTATGTTTCACATGTTACACAAACTTTTAAGGGAAAATTTATTTAGCGTCTATTACCAGTCTGAAAATTCATGTCATACGAAATATCACTGTGGATGTGTAAACTGAGAAATACAGTTGTAAATACGTGTCATTAAAACTGACACATCTCACCTTAATTACTTCAGTGACCATGGTGATAAAAACCTAAGATGTGTGAAATATGGAAGCAATGTACATGCATATGTCTGTAACAATATACATATAAATAACACAGTGGTAATAATAGCCAGATTATTACTGATAGTAAGTATAGTGAGTATAGGAGCACTCAATCCAAACTCACTAGCCAAAGTAATTGAATCTTTTTTTCATAGATTTAGTACAGTTTGGGTGTTGTTTAAATACTAGCTTTCATGTATGGATTTTCTAGTGTGTTATGAAAAAGAATGGGGACAATCATTCCCAGTTTACATCTGCGATAATCAAGACATGGAAAGGTGAAATGAATTTCTGGCATTCTTGCAGAAGTTCAGGACAAACAGCAAAGTCAGGAAAGGATCCTGTGCCTTCTTATTCTTCCCACTTCTGTTCCCATTGTAACTGGTGGTAACTTCCACAGATTTATGTGGAAAGAGAAAAGGAAAATTCTTTTATGAAAGTGCACCATCTCTGTCAGGATGTATGAAATTTCCTGCCAAAACCACAGTGCCCATGGATGTCTGAGGAAGTGACTTTTGCAGTGACAGTTCAATCTTTCCTATGCTGACTTTTCTGTACCGGCCCTATGTTCTAGTGGAGATACAAAGATCACAAAGGTGTGATGGAAGCTGTAAAAATATATGTAATATAGATACATACTTCTGTCACTATTTCAGAATTTACTTTACATCCTTAATTGCAAAACATTTGATTTTACTAATGCTCAAATTCAAATGGGATTGATGCTACTTTAGTTAGAGAGCTATTTGCTGTTTTGTGTAACTAGAGCAGGACTAGGGAAAATTACACATTTTATGGATTAAACATGTGTTACTTCTCTTCAGAATGTCTAGAAATATGGTCTGGAATAATTTCATCTCTGGCTGTAAACTCATCAGTATCAGCAGGACAAGGCTCAAACTTTGTCACTTTTTAGAAAAAATATGAAATATAATTGTATGAAATACACACAGAAAATTGTGTTTGTATGTATAAATAGATCTGTGTATGTATATATGTATATGTATGTTTGTACATAAACACACATGCTCTCTTGAAGTATTTAGGGTGTTTAACTTCCCCCTTAGTCTGAGCAGTGTGAGAGTCTGCACATTTTGGCTGACATCCCGTGAAGCGCTTCATCAGTCACATGCTACCCAATGCATGTACATGGAACACAGAGTCAAATAAATGAGTCAGCTTTTTAAATTATTCCCGTGCTTGATTGCTCACTGTGTCAGGAGCAGTACATTTAGGACCTTGCCAGATCAAGCCCTAAATGTGAATTCCAGCAAATAGAGAAGGCACTAAATTCCTTTGACTACTATCCCACTTTTTTGATAAGACTTTTCTAGGTGTTAAGGTTGAATTTTCAGTGTATAGAAGCTGAGCTTTATGCCTCAGCATTATGTAATGTTGCATACCTGCAAATGGAGGCCTTTCAGATAAACTTTGTGATTACATGCAAACATGTAGAAAAGGCATCTATGATAAAGACCATTTCAAAATAAGTTCTATTATGTAATGCTTCCTGAGGACGTAGAGAGTAAAATCCTTAAAAAAGGGATGACAGGAGATTACTGAATTTGAAACCAATTTTGACTGATCATCTGCATTCTAATGCTTTTGAATAAATTATAAACCCATTGCCTATTTGTTCTTATTGCAGAATATCTTGAAAATATTTAACAGGTGATGTTAATTGCTTATATTCATAGTCTCTGGGATCTTCTTTTGTCAGTATCTGTCATCTTCTGGAAGTGTCAAGCACTGAGGGATTCAAAATTTATTCTGACTCTTTTATGATTTGCAGTCAAAATTGAGATAATAAGTCACACTTTCTCTTCCTGGCTTGTAGTAATGTAGTCTCTTATTTATCCATGATTGCAGGAAGTTAGAAAGCCTATATCCATTAGGCTGTGTGTTTTGGAATAAAATAGCTGTATGCTGTTTGGTTTAGACATTGCTTTCCTTACAAATGTCCTTTTGTTTCATGCTTATTTTATTATTTTCAGTCCATCAGAAAAGATTTATGCAGATCATGGGGAGGCCATAAAGAAGAAAGTTGTATGGGTCAAAGAGGGTGATGATGGGAGCATGGACTGGTATTTTAACAGGAGGTATAGTGTGAAAAGGTTTGACTTTGATTTAAAAAGAAAGCTATATTGAGGCAAATTGACATTTATGTGCTGGTGGAATATATTGATGGGTAGACAATTATGCTGGAGCTGCAGGTAGTGGTTGTATTCTTCATACATATGGGAAAGAAAACAGAATATTAGTTTTGGTGAGTGTTCAGAAGTGAAGCTGTGTGGGAGTCATCTAAATTTATTGCTTTAAAGCAATAATTTCTGATTAGTTCAGTAACTTTCATTGCCACTCAGATACCTTGCACTTTGATGCTGAGGCTGTCTGGGGAAGTCTCACAGAACTAGGATTATATTGGAGAACACAAGAGAGAGGCTAAGAGTTAACTTATTGTTTGTTTGTTCATATGCTTTTTTTCAGGAGAAGGCTGATGGCAATCATTAGCAGAGTAATTGTCAGCTGAGTGTGGCTGAAAGAAGAATACTGGTTCAGGCAGGATTTGAATCAGTACACACATGAAAGGCTGTATAACACCCCAGCAGCCGCTGAAAAAAATCCTCACTCTTAGTTTCACTGCTCTGACAGTTTTCTACAGTGAAAGGTCAACAACTGTTACTGAAAGTTTTCCACGTTGTAGTCCTTCACATTGCACAGGAACACTTTTTTCTCTGTGCCTGGACTAAAAACCTCGAGAGCAAGCCATTGTGACAGTAATACATTTGGAGAAAGTTATAGTGTGCAAAAATGTCTTTTTAGAAGATGAGAAAACTTACCTGGACTATTTAATAATCCTATGGTATTTGCCTTTATTTGTAATGTCTCTGTGGAGTGTCAGTTTTCATGCTGTCTACATGAAGGATGAATGATAAGCCCTTGATGTCAGTTTGCAGTAGGAAAAGTGTGACTACTTGTTAGCGTTATAAACCCTAGTGAATGACTAATAGAGAGATTAGTGCTTTGTCTGCATCTGGAGTTAATGTGTTGAAGAAGTTCAATACAAATTATTTTTCCCCATTTAATCTAACTGATACTAGAACCTTAACTTATTCCTGTAAGTGAAAATCATTACTATTTTTCTTTCTAAGAGTTTTTTAGTTTAGGGTAATTCTGAAGTAGAATAAACCTTCTTGATTTCTTTGGTTTACTTTCTCCAATCGACATTTCCAAGCTGATAAGATGCAGCAAGTCATACTTCCCAGAAGAAGCAGTATTACCGAAAAGCATATTATCTAGCCTTTAGATGCAATAGGCCTTGTGATGAGATGAGTAATGAGAGGATAAATATTGTTTAATCCTCCCTGTGATCATTTAAGGAAATTTGGCATAGCACCTTTTTTTTTAGTAAGCACTATATGCTTACTCTTTCTATGAGTTACTGAAGTTAGTGTTGTTTTCAGTGTTTCAATTGTGACATCAGATGATGAGTAACTGAATTAAATTAATCTGAATTAAAATATTGGTGGCTTTTTCAATTTAGCAGTTGAAATTTATTGATGAAGAAGCAGTACAGAATTCACATTATCTTACCCTGATAAGCACTATATGAAAGAACTGTAGTCATAACACTGGCAATTATAGGTCAAATTCATCAAGAGGACTTATTTCCTGAGTGTATCTTCATGTGATACCACTGTCATCAATCTCTTAACCAGTAAGAGCCTATAATCTTGCCACCAGGCATGTGCAGAGCCATCTGTGAGTTGACAATGCTACATGGTTAACAAGCTGCCCATTAATTGTTCTAGGGAGATAACTGGCAGCTCCAAGAAAGGGATCCTCACTGTGTCTGTAGGGATCTCCGCTGTGGAAGTGCAGCCCCAGGCTCTGGCTGAGCTCAAGGTGAGGATCTGCTGGATGTAGCTTTCACCACAGCCCAGAAATCAGGTGCTTAAATGCCAGTGTGCACACACAGTAGTGTACTTTGGGAAACAGCCCAAAAGATTCAACTTCAATGCCTTACTTGGGATTGATTCAAAGTAGAAACTCAGACTTGCATTTCTGACATAAGGCAGGAGTGTCCCGGCTGCCAAGCTGCTCTGCCTCTTAGGAAGGCAAAGTGTCCTTTAACACAGAAAGACGTACAATTGAGTGTTTCAGGCAAAAATGATGGGTTAACTCGGAGAGGTTAGCTGCTTTGCTTGCAGCCAAAGTTTTTCCTGTGAAATCAAGTTTTGCATAGCTTCTGAGGATCTCACAGAGGAGGTCTCTGGGCTCTCCTCACCACCTGAAACACAGGGAAAAGGCTTTGTCAGTGTGGAATTTTGCACCAGTGTGACTGGGCACTAGTAGCAGGGGGCTTAGATGTCTGGTTATCTGCAGGTATGACCAAGAATGTCTCAGAGCTAGGCACTGTTGAAGAAAGGTAGTATCCTCTGCTTGTGGCTGTACGGTGCTGGGGATCCTGCCAGGGGTCAGGCTTAGTCCATGTTTGACTCAGTCAGCAGTGTGGAGCTTCAAGGGCTCTGCTGTGCTGCTCACAGATATACTGCCTGGGAAGCTCACTCTCTGAAAGCAGGATTGTCCAGTGTCATATTTTCCTCTTCCTGCTGATGATTAGTATTAAAAATAGCAGTAATATGTTGTGCCATTATAAATTAAGATAACTCCAAAGAAATACTATACTGACCATGTTAATTTAATCTTTGAATTGCTCTTGGATGAACAAACCTGTGGTCTACTTTTGAGTGTGGCAGGTCCAGATACCCATTTATGCTGTGACCAATTTAATGTGATTGGTTAAATCACAGTCCTAATCTGTGGCATTTTCTGGCACATTTCACAATACTTCCTTTTCCCCAGTCTCCTAAACACTTTTGTCCATCTCATATTTGTTGAGAGCAAATCTTGCATAGACCTTAGGTCAGTCGGAGAAACAGATGCTGGTGACTAGTTTCTTATCCCAGAGATATACAGTGCTGTTTTCAGGAGGTGATAGCAGCTCCTACAATATTGATAGGTCTTTTTTAAACCCAGATTTGTCTTTTTCTCATCCTGCAGTTCTTCAGTAACCCCGACTTTGTTTTTATACTGTGCAGGTGTTTTGGTTTTGTTTAGCAAAGTGTCAGGAGCTGTCAGCACATGATTCATTGATATAATTTTGTGATTATATTATCTGTGAAAGGAATTCTAGAGAACCATGAAGACTGATATGAGTGCATAGTGAATGGAAATGCAGAAGCACCAAAAAGCACAACAGAAAACTGGCATGTATTGATTGACACAAATATCTGCAGGTCTTCAGGATCTCAATGTATATCTTCTTGGCATACCCAGATCAGAAACCAAGAAACACTGAGTAAGTCCTTAGACTTGATACAGAAAGAAATTTAGTTGCATTCCCTTCCTAAGGAGTACTGGAAAGCACATCCAAAACCAGGTTGTCATCACTAACCTAAGAAGACCCTAGAAGACATGATGAGGACTCAGTAGCTGGCATCCCTATTCTTCTGTATCAACCAAGACAGAAAGACCAACTACCTTGGTATTGGTTTGTTCTTTTAACATGTTTTATTCTGTATTGGGAATTAACGGGGACTCACTATCCTATAGGTAGTCACATATATAGTTTTAAAATGCCTGAAATATCTTTCAAGCTATAAGCTCATTCTCAGACACTGCTGTCAATATAGCATGTCTGGCAAAGCAGACTTGTCATCAAAAAAAAATTCTCGCTGAATTGCAGTTGTAGGTATCTTGGGGAAATGTAGTAGGGATACCTATTTTTTGCCAATCAGTGTAAAAACTCAAAAAGTCTGAACTAGTTGGATATCATGGCATTAACTTTGGCCCTTCATTTTGCTCATTTTGTGGTAACAGAGCTTCTTCAAGTGCTCCCTCTGGATATTTTCATGGAGTTTTTTGTGGTGAATTTATTGTCACTGTACATCAAGGCTGATGAGTCTTTTAGGTAACTTGTGCAAATTCTCAAACTTTTTATTACTACCCCTATGTCATATCCATTATGTGTTTTCTTGTAATTGCACTTTCAGCTTACCACTGCAGACATCTAGAAAAGGAACATTAGTGGTTCTTGCAAGAAACTGTTGTGAATCTTTTCGTTGAAGCAGGCACAGTGGTAAAGTCTTGGATGACTATGGAATATCCTAGCATTCTGTAATATTCACTTCATTCATTCCAAAACACAGAATGAAAATTAAATATTGCTTTTGTTTAGCAGTTTAAACTGTTTTGCATTTTCCCTCAGATGAAAATGCCCTTTATGCAGGGTCTGCCATAAAAAATATATTTTATTTTCTCCTGAAAGGTCTTAGGTGCCTGTCTCCAACCCAACATCTTCCCAAGATGCTTAACACTTTTGGCAACAAGATTTGGTATTTCTAAGGTCATTATCTAGACTTTTAGAGTTGCAAGTGCCTCAGAGAAAATATTTGATAAATATATTGGATAAATCTGATATAAAATGATTCCTATTCCTTGATATTTTAAACTGTAGGTAGTGGTGATGCCAAATTCTGTGGTCTGATTTTATCCCAAGCTTATCAAAAGGTGCCCTGTCTATGCAGTTTAGCAAAAAGTAACCAGAGTGATCAATGGTTGCTCACTCCTTCTCTCAGTATGGCTATAAGAGGAGAGGAGTGCTTGAGTGCTTTCCTGTGTTTCAAAGCACTTTTTCAGCACTGTACCCAAGCCTGGCAAATACAGCTTTGCTATATTATGTGTTATAACACTCCATCATGTCTACTTGAAATAACACCTGAGTCAGTGATCAATGTGCAGGCTCTCCTTTCCTGGTCAGCGTGAAAAAAATGAAGCTCCTATGACCACTGAAGAGAATGAATAGTCATGCATGTTAAGATCCTTGGACTGTGTAAATCTCTGTTAGAACAGAGAAAAAGCTTACCAACCCTGTCCCACTGTTCTGCAGAAGGCAGCATCTGGCCAGTGATGTGTTCTGTCACAGCTGGTCAAGCAAATGGCTGTATTAAACACCAGCTGTGATGTATCATACTGCTAAAAGCTTGCTATGTTTCCTATACCATGTCAGCTCTCTGGTTGCACTTTGGTCCCTTAGTATGGTGGGCTGTGAACAAAATAAAAAGGCTTTGAACAGCACATCAAAGCTCCCTCACTAAGAATCTAGGCCTTAAAAGACACAATCTCTGCCCTGGAACTAGCAATAGATCTCACTTTGTTTTAAAAATGCTTTTTATGTTAGGACTTTGACGTCTCAGATGATTGACCCTGAGCTGGACCTGGTAATGGGTGGGGAGCTACACTCTGTTCAGTCTGCATGTGGGTTTAGGTCAGCTCTGGGAGAGATGAAGAGAATCTTTTCCTAGGAATGTGGGAATGAGGATCCAAAGCTTTGCAAAGAATAGCAAGGGCTGTGCACCCAGATGAACCAGGGGTTCTGTGTCACAAGTTCTAAGTCCTAGTTCTCATACAGCCCCACTGCATAACCTTTGCTCATGCTGCTGAGGAAGACCTGTCAGAAATTATGCAGAAAGGTCACCAAGGTAAACTTGGAGATAAAACTGAAATTGTTGAAACAGGATTGTTAGCAGCTGAAGCATTGAAGAGGAAGACACAAGAAGAAAAGGTGTAAAATCTTAAAGGAAAAAAACAAGAAGTTTGGCTAAGAGTTAGACTAGCAATCAGTCATTGAGTTGAGTCATCATTGTTATCAATCCCAATGGAGCTGGTGTGGAAGAGCAACTCTGCAATACCTGGGAGCCCTTACAGTCAGTTGCAGAGAATGAGCCCTCCCCTCCTGCAAAGACTTTGGGTTGGTAAGCGTACTAATGCCTAATAGCTGGTCAGCTACTAGCAAAGTGCCAAACTGAAGGTGTCCAGATAAACTGCCCCTCAAAACAGACTGTGATAGCCAGGAGCATGAAAATTGGAAGTTAAGTAAATGATTGTGTAAAAAGGATGACGTGGTGCTGTACATTTTCTAGGCACCAGGCTGTGGGGTAGCAGGAAGACCTAGTGTGTGGTTTAGAGGAAAAGTGAAGAGGAAGTTTGTCACCATGGCCAGTAGTGGTGGTAGCAAGGAGTCATACCAACAGTCCTCTTATGTTAGAAGAGTATGTTTAGCAGGGTGGGCTACTGGCATGCTGAAACTGTGCACTTGAAAGATCCCTCTCTGCTCTCATAATTTCACTGCATCACTTTCCTCTAAGAGCATGTTTCTCGTGAATATTAATAGTGCATAGTAAGATACTATTTCTTGGTTCTTGGCTGCAATATGAATTTGATCATGGTCACTGCTATTGAGTATATACATACTCTGCAGGCATCCAGGATAATTTCCTTTACACTTCTTCCTTGGTAAAGACATGCAGACAATTTTGACAACTTATTTAGCTGCAAGCTTATCTCAAGCTCACTTGCAAAAAGTTTTTTGGCTGTTTTTACTTGGAATATCATTGTTCTGTATTTTTGTGTGTGTATAGATATTGTAATGATATATGTGAATTTAAAGAAATATATATGTACTTAAAGGTGAACTGTACTTATGAAATGGTACTCTAATAAACAGTTTGTTGGACTTATCTTCTTCCTTGGTTTGGAAATGACAATTTTTGCATTTGTATTTCATTCTGTTATAAAAGAAGGAATGACGAAATAACATTAAGTAAAACCTATTTTGCATATTTAGGTAAAATGTGATCCTCTTCACTTTAGAGACAAGGACTTGCAGAGTTCCGATTCCCTAACATCTGTGCTTCTATAAAACATGTCAGAGATCTAGTGCATTGCCTTTCTTTTCTCTATGCCTCATTGTACCAAAATGCTATCATGTCCAATTGCAGACTGACTTCACAGAGGTCCACATCGCAGTAGCAGATGTCAATGTGTAATACTGACTATAGCTTTAATTGATGACAATGCTCAGTGTAGAAGTACATTTTAGGCCACTGAAGGTGGACCAAGGATTCATATTCTTCAGGGGACTGATTAATTTTAAACTTATTTCTTTCCTTCTGTCTATATTTAGTATAAGAACAAATCATTTTCATATAATTTTCTGTTCTGGTTGCAATATTAAGGATGTCAAGGGAATGGATAAATGTTCTGCTATTTTCTCTTTATTATTGTAATTTTTCTCACAAGATTGAGAAAAAAGGGAGAATATAATGAGAATAAAAATGCACAGTATTGAAGCATTAAAATTTGGTGATAATTCATTCCTGAGACAGACTAGAGCAAGTACAGAATGCAGTGTGAGATATATTAATTTTTCTGACAAAATCTGTAGAAGGAGTAGGAAATGGTATAAAGGTAATTTACTCTTATTGCAGTCATCCAAAGGTACAGCCTCATGCTCTCTTAGAAATGTCCATTGTGACAACATAGCTGTGGATATTTTATTTGAAAGTACTTGTCAGTTCAGATTTATTTCTAAGGTATGGAAGCAATACTGGGGTTTGTGCACAGCTCATAATTTCTACTTTGAGAATATGAATATCAGGGAGCTTTCTCAGATTATTTAAAAAAAAGAGATTTTCAAAGGAAAATATCAGCTTCTAGATGTTGACATTGATTTAGGAATTTTTACCATGTTATCTAGCAAAACTGAAACAAATCAGGTTAGATTTTTCCTTTGTGGGGTTAGTTCTGAAATTTTGTATTATTTGCATCAGTGACAAGTTATGGTTCAGTTTACAACTCTGCTCTTCAATTTAATCCCACTGTAGCTACCAAGGAATGGAATAGAGGAGATTTATTTTCTAGTAATTCTGGCATAAGATTTGTGGGCTTGAAATATGTAGCTGGAGATTATATGTCCAAACAAAATTTAGCAATAGTAAACACTTAAATAAAATACTATTAGAGCACAGAGCATTATCTCTTTCCCTAAATTGCTTCGGTTGAATTTAATATACTTCTACTGAGAAATTGTACCAAGAATTTTACTGTTTGGTGATTAACCAATAAATAGCTTGCAATACATTTTAGCTTTAGACAATATTTTCTCTGCATGAGAAATCTCAATCACTCTGCCAGAAAGGTTTAGTCACTAGAAATGCTGTAATTGTCCATGTGGATGAACAATGGCTATTTGCTCAGCCATAGTTTGTGTGATGTTGGTTATTTGAAGGTTTTTGTTGTTTGTTGTTGTTGTTGTTTGTTTTTTTGTTATTGTTAACAGGCAAAGACTTACACAGACCCTGGACTAAGGATGAAGGGGTAGCTGAGCTTTCTGTGGGGCAGGCTATCAAGGAACTAGAACAAAGGTGTCTTTAGTGTGCATCAAACAGCCAAAGCCTACCTCAGAGTTGCAGAGAAATGGAGATTACATTATCTCCCAAATGGTTCTCATGAGACTAACTTGAAAGAAATCTAAATCTAGTAATCTGTCACCCTGAAGGATCCATGTAGTAAGGTGTTTAAAGCTAAGATTAGAATAGCTTCATTTGCAATTTAAATTTCCTACAGACTATTTTTTGAAAGCACACACGAGGATCCTAGGTTGTGAATTGTTGTTCAGTAGGGAGTTATATTTGAATTGAATTCAGGTAGCATTTTTCAAGCTATCTCTTGCCCATGCCTGTCTTTCTCCTGCATTTAGTTTGTAAGGGTAAGTTCAAAGGTGTGTGCACAACCACCACCACATGCCATGCTCCATTCTCTGCTGATGCAGTCCTGGCACTGCTCTGGGCTGGCAAGGCTGCCTTCAGTGCTCTTGGCTGATTTCTGCCAGAAGTGCTCACTCTGAAGTGGGTCTGGAGACAGCAACCAGACTGGAACGTGTTTATATATTTCACTGTGTTTAACAAATGAGACACAAGTCTCATTTGAAAGGGTGGCACTAAGCTAGATCTTCCTCAGTTAGTTTCCTAGGAAGAGTCCTGTCCTTAGCCTGCAGGTCTCCTACATACTGCTGATGCCTTTCTCTGGTCTTAAAAAATCTCAAGTCAGACATGGTTAAGGGCTAAGGGGTTTTTATCTCAGTATTTTAGTAAGGATCCTTGTTGGTGCTCCACTTCATCAAGATGGACGCGCCACCATGCACACATACGATAAATAGTGTACATAATTTATAGACCTTACATATTAGCATATCTAATAAAGATGTACTAATGGAAGGCCTGGATGAATGGCATGATATTCCTTCATTTGAGGAATTTCTTCCTGGATGGGCCGAATTTTAAGTTTATAGGATATGTTCTAGAGAGGACCTTAGTTTCCCAAGATAGTGTAGGGTTTTCCAGCCTCTTAAAATGAGGCCTTTAGGATGTTTGGTCTCTTGGCCTAACAAAATACTAGGGTTATACTGAGTTATTAGACTTAAGGAATTACAAGTACCCATGTTAAGAATATTGAGCATATATATAAAAGAAAAGGCAAAAAAATCATCTTGGCGTCACTGCAGAGGAAGCCAGTGGTTTGATTCAGGAGTTTGGAGTCCGAGTCATTAAAAAAACAGTGCAGGACTCTGGGCTCAAAAACTTAAAAATTTTGGGGAGCTTTTTGGATCCCATAATGGACTTGTGGTGCTTTGATGGTTGGAGGTTGTTTTGACACAGTGATTATTAAATTATAATTTTTGATACTTGTAGGAGGGCGAACTTTGGCTTGTTTAGGAGACTAGTTGTGAGAGTACCTTGGGAGGCAGTCTTGAAGGGGAAAGGAGTCCAGGAAGGCTGGGCATTTTTTCCAGAATAAAATCTTCAAGACACAGCAGCAGACTGTCCCCATGTACTGCAAGGTGAGCTAGCAGGGAAGAAGTCACCATCCCTGAAGGTTTTAAAAAGACATACAGATGTGGTGCTTAACAATGGGGTTTAGAGGAGGACTTGGCAGTGCTGGCTTAAGAGTTGGTTGCAATGATCTTAGAGGTCTTTTCCAACCTTAAAAATTCTATGATTCTATAACTTGCCAGGCAGCATTTACAAGATAAGAAACTGGAATTTCGAATCACAAATATTTAAATTCCCTTCTAATCACTGCTTTGTTAGGATGACTTGAAGATTTATGTTAGTGCAAGGCGCAAAGTGATTGATGCGATTTTTCTTCTCTGGTTAGATCTTGGTTTCTCTCTGCTGGATATGTAGCAAACCAATGTACTTTTATTTCTGTCCTACCACAGACTTTTCTACTCCCATTCTGAGCTGTGATAAACCCATCCCAGGTTCTTTAACTGATGAGAAGTACCCCAAGGCATCACTGCTCTAGATGGCAGTACAACACAGACTTAGTGTTTTTCCCTGGTATGGATAGTTCTAGAAATGAGGATTGTCTTTGTACCTAATCTCACAAAAGTACCACAGATTCAGTTCTATCCTATAGGAATTATGAGCCTGCATGGTACAAGCAGCATCAAGTAGGAAACATAATTGAAGGGAATGGTTTCAACCATTGGTTGACTATATGGGGATTTTTAATGTGAGTAAAAAGATATGTGGGTGCTACCAGCCTAAGAGGGTTATTTCCCATTTCACCCCACCAGGCTGAGATCTTTGAGTGGTCCAATACTGCTCAGTCACTGCAAAAATACACCTCATTCTTGCTATGCAGGCTGCCTCTGGAGCTATTCTGGTTCTGGCAACACCACCAAGTTTTTAGGTATGCTGTGACAGTCCCTGGATCCCCAGTGCTCTTCTTGCTTCTGTACCATAAAGTGATAATTATGCCTTGGTTGTAAACAAAATATATACCTACAAACCATTAACATAGCTTTAGATAATTAATTAGTAATGTTTCCTCACTGTTTTTAATGTAGTCCACATAGTATTATTCTTTACAACCAGTGTGTTCTTTCATCTACAACCCCAAAGAGCCAGACTTGTTCAGTAACTAAAATAGAGCACAGGTAGTACAGCAGAGTGTAAAGTATATTAGAGATCACACCAAGGATAACTCAAGACAAACAGTTGGCTCAGGAGCCAGAGGAAAATATCATGCAGATCAACCAAGTGAGGAGAGAACATGCAGCAGGGCAGGGTATCTATCCCCCAATTATGGCAACATCTTGTCTGCTGTGGTGACTATAAATCCATGCTGAACTAGAATGCATTTATTTTCCAAGAGAGAACATGTTTCACTTAAGACTAAAGGATCATTACTTTTTAACAGCACACCGATTCTGGTCAGATGCCAGCATGAAGACAAAGGCAATTGAATTGATTTAATTTATTTCAGGTAAAGGGGTCATATACTGTACCAGCCTAGACTTAAGGTTTCAAACGACAGTGTTGTGCGACTTTACAGAGTGAGCAAAAATTTCTTCTAGTCAGCTCCTGACAGAGAGGAAGAAACTAATGGTTGAGAGAAAATGTTAGTCATTAAGAGCTTGAAATTTGTGGCTTTAATTTCTTGCTAGAGATTAGATACTCTTAAAACAATATTTTTAATCTTAAAACTTCTCTAAAATCCTACTAACAAGAGTGTACTATAATGAAAATCAGTATGATGCTGATTATATTGTCAATAATAGTGAAAATGTTTCTGTTGGTCTTCATGAAAGTGGGTTAAGTATCGTAGTATCTCTGCAGAGGAATTGCCAGCTAAGCGCATTTATTTTTCTGGAGACCTGTCAAAACCTAACATGGCAGTGTGTTCCTTCTACACGAGATGAAACAGCTACACTGCCAGTAAGAATATGTCAACATGGTAAATTTCTGCCTCTCTTGAAGTGGGCAGCTTGATGATTGCAGCCAGATTGTGACACCAAGGAACATTGCTATCCACTCCACTACCTCAGATCAGAGAGGAAACACAAAGGTATGTCAGTCTGAATAATCTTTTCCCCTCTGAAAGACAAATTTCATGTCAAAGGTATCACTGCACACTAAATAGCTGTGTGGTGGTAAGATGCTTTTATCTCTGTTCTAATTTGGTTCTGGTAAAACAAATGCAAAAAAAGAATAATTTGGATCTTCACTTTCTGTATATTCCCTTGTTAGAAGATTTGCAGGTGGGTCTCTCTCTCTTGCATCAGCCACTGCAGAGATATGTCCCAAAGCTAATCATAGAGTCATAAAATGTTAAGGGTTTGAAATGATTATCTAGTCCCACCTCCCACTGCCATGGGCAGGGACATCTTCCATTAGACCAGGTTGCTTAAGGTCTTATGCAGCCTGTATTTCTGCCATGGCTATCTGCAAGGGCAACATTGCTTCTTTAGCATGTCCATTAGCAGGTCTGTCCCTGGAGGGGTACTCTGAGCATGTTTTCATTCATGCTATTCTTATTTTCATGCTACCTTAAGTAAGGTTTTTTTCCTAAGAAGAAGGGCTTCTTGGAGGATATTAGAAATGACACTTTTCATGCTATTTTTCAAAGGCTATGGAACAAATGATACAATAATGTAGTATTTTGTACTTCTGTAGAATTCTGCATTTGCTATTCTCAACAATAAAACCATTTCCTAATGTATATCTTCAGACAAGTGGATAAGTGCAAATCTAGGCCTGATTCTTATCTTTCTTGTATTTGCTTTGCCCTTGTAAATATGTTACTTTCACTGAAGAAAATGAGCCTTTCTTTTCCTGCCTGGTGAAGAAACTGACTTCCTTGGATCCCTGCCTGTGTTCATCTCATCATACCAGGAAGGGCTGGAGGGTGCAGTACGGGCAGTACAGGCTGGTGACAGAAAGTGTCAGAGCCTAAGTCCCTGTGTGATGGAAGGGGATGTGTAAAACTTTCCCTGGGCTTTCCAGGCAGTAATGGTCTTTACATCAGTGCCTTGCTGAGAAGGAATGTAGACCTATGCAGAGAGCAAAGCTGAGCAGGCACATTTTTCTTCAGTCATAATAAATACTGTATGTTGGAGGTATGACTAAGTAAAAGCAATCTGAAGATGATCATGAGGACAGTGTGTAAGCAGCCTCCATAGAACTCCTTGCTCTTGTTCTCCAGAAACCACCTCTGGGAACATTTATGATGGTTGTGGTTGTGTACTATCTTATGGTTGGGACAGAAATGGGGTGCAAAAGTATTAGGAAAGTTTCTTGCTTAAAAAAATCCTGCAAAGACAAGATTGTTTCTCTCCCAACCTGAAGTGGTTTGAGATATCGTGCTGCCTTTTAACTTCTTGAATGATGCAGTAAGATGGATAAATATTTTATTTCCTTCTGAAACGTCTTTTATGAGAGAGAAAATGTTTTTTCTTAGTTATCATGGGAGAGTGAATCTTTGAGAAATTCTGGCACAGTTGTTTGTATCTGTATGCAACACTGGCTTTGCTAAGGACTTCTGTACAAAATAGTTTAGGTTCACATACTATGTGATATAAGAATTTCTGCATGTCAAAGAGGCTGAAGCTTGGCTCAGATATGGTGCTAGAAGAAGCAATTACAGCAGCAAGACACAGCAAGAGCATCTCGTTGGACATACTTGGCATACCTGTCATGGACATGCTTGTAGGGATCCACATGATCCCTTGAACTTCTGGCCAAAAGAAGTCACAAGTGCAGTTGTTCTAGGAAAAGCCAACACCTCTTCACTTGTTACTCAGGTGACACACACACTTTATCTGCAGATCATAAGAGTGAAAATCTGCACCCAGAAATATGTTATGGTGGCAGAAGTTGAGGCTGATCATGGCCAAGAGCCACCTCATTCTTTAATAGGAGTCATTTTATCCACTCAAGAGATCCCAGATCCTCAATACCAATTTTCTCAATGGAACAGCTTGATTTCCTCCCACTGTGCTTGTAATAGCTTAAGACTGAGTATAAGAAATAGATTTCATTTCTACAATCACAACATTACAGTGATCTTCTTTCAGTCTCGCTCATTGCTGCTGTTAAATTCAGAACACATAAAGAGGCAATAATAGGGCTATTTTTTCAGAGTAATTTACAGCTGCTGAAGGTGTGTGCCTCAGCTGTGCAATTCTGACATAGATACTACTACTGGTGTGCTCTGTTAGAAACTGAAAAAGTTTTAAAATTTGTTTCCTTGTACTACCTTGAGTCTTTGGGAACTGTGTCTATTTCAAACCAGACAGAGATATCTCTTGAACTTGCTAGAATTTTCTGCATTTTCTTTGTTATTCTTCATTTTCTGAAGTTTGTATACATATGCTTTTGAATTTTCCTGTTTACCCTCTATTTTAGTATTTGTTTGAGAATTTCTCCATTTTACTTCTCATGTTTCATGTTGTCAGGTAAATCAAATAGCAACTACCTTGCTCTTGCTTCTTGTTTAAGTTAAGCTTTGCTTATTAAGCTCAGCCAGTCCTGAATACTAGCAAGCTGTTGCTTCTCTGCATAATATCATCAGCACACTTAAATAAGTTACTATACAACCTATGTCAGGTCTTCTGAATTTTCTAGTGGCTATTTATTATCTGGAAATAAAACCAGAACAAAACCCAAAGCCCTCCTAGTCTATATTTATTTCTTATATTTATTTTACCCCCAGGATCATAACTGTTAATATACCAAAGTGTAATTGATGGTTTGCTTATACTTATGTATTGTCAGGGTGAAATGCTCAGTATTCAAATACATTGGCATTTTGTTTCAAGGCTGTTGGTGTCTTTGTCCAGGCTTCTTAGTCTAGGATCTCCATTTAAAACTATACTCTTTACAGTTCAGCTCAGTGGGTTTTTTTAAATAGCTAGTTTGGAAGTTAGTGACATCCTTTTCTGTATCTTCTTCCGTAGCATTTTCTCTGTAAGGCAGATCCATCTTTTACTTTTGGTAAGCCCGAATCTCTATAGCCCTAAAGAGGTCATCCTTCAACTAGGGGCAACTCTTTTGTTGCCTGGAAAGCATTTGCTGATTTTCACACTTGTGTTTACCTCCTCACACTGAAGGAATTAATTTCAAAGGCTTAATTGTCTGCTTATCACCTATTACAATTTAATTTTTTTAAAATGCAGAATTCAAGGCATTATTTTTACCATTTTCATATTTACTAAGGTAAAACAGGAGAAGAATCATGCAGTTGAGTATGAAAACAGCATCCTCAATGTCATCATAAGTATATTCCTATACTTTGTGGCATATTTTTAATATTTCTGTGAAACTTAATCTACTCTTGAGCAAGTGTTGATTGATTACTACTACAACAGGGCTTTTGGCAAGAAGGAAGGTTAACATTGGCAAGTTTCTTGATAATTACTAGAGTGTGAAAACCAACACAAGTGCATGCATTATGCAGAGAGCTTGTTTAAAAAAATGCATGTATATGTTCCTCTTGGAACTGATTATAGAAGTCAGTTACACTATTTAATGGGAAAAATAAAATTAGAATTGGTAATATTTAATGCTGAAATATCTAAAAGTGTTGAAATTCATTTCAAAATAATTTAACTACTATGTGTAGGAGGTCTTCATCTGCTACATTTGTTGCTAAGATGTCTCCTATCCCTTTCCTTTTCCTTTAATGGTTCTAATATGGTATTTTTTGGAAGAGTTTCCTTTTTTTGGGGGGTGTGTGCGCGTGTGTGTGCGTGTGTGTGTGTGTGTGTGTGTGTGTGTGTTTGATGATTTAATTATAATTCTGGTCCAGACATTTGAGTGAAACAAACCATTTACAATTTGGTGGGGGTTTTTAGTTAAGAAAGATTAAATGCATTTACAGGTAAAAAGTGGAAGAATTTTGATCTTGAAATAGAAGGAATAATTTCTTGATAAAATACCAACAAAAACGAAATGAAAACAAGATTAAACTGTTTAAGTACAGGAGAGTGTCTACTGTTATATTGATATCTGCAAAACACAGGACAGAACACTGGTATCCAGGAGAAGTTTTAATCTTGGATTGCCATTTTACTGGGAATGATATCTGGAAAAAAACCATTCACTTTTTGATATTGATTCTTTCTCTAAATCCATTGTAGCTGCATCTCACTTGGCAACACTTAATTTTCATCCAGTGAGGCATATCTTCCTACCTTAGGACTGTGCCATCTTTTGCTTTCCTCCATCTTCCTCTGACCTTTGCATTCCTTTTCCTCTTCATCTCACCAGTGCCAAAATGATGCATCAGTTTGACTCTGTCATCAGTTATTCAAAAGTGAGGAAATAGGCTTCTCTAGAAATTATTCTACATATTCTAGGCCTTTTTCTTGAGATAAAACATTCTTTTGCAAATGTCTTTTTCTGTCCACCAGTCATTGGATAAGTAGCTCATACTGTGATGTCCAAATTTTTAAATACCTAAAATTATAGCCGAAGAATCTTACCGATCATGATTTAAATCAGAAGTCTTAATCTTGGAATCGTTATTCTTGGAAGAGATGTACTGCTACAGATGGAGATTTACATGTTCCTAGTAAACAGACTTTTGGGGATCCAAACCCAGAATCTGACAGATAGTCTGTGATTAATGCACATTAACGGGAGTCACGCAGTGGTAGAATCACCAGGCTCCCTCTAAAATAGCCAATTGCTCATGGAAAATGCTTTTTTATAAGCTTTACTTCGAGTTTGTATATATTCAGACTTTAACCATGAAAAAAAATGTAAAAAATGTTTTCCCCAAAAAGGCTCAGCATACTAGGTTGAGAGACATGTTTTTTCAGGGTATGGAGGAAAAAATTATGAATGCACTTTTTATTTTTTTAACTGTGGTATTTGCACTGTGGCTTGCTCAGACATTCTTGTCTGAGTATCTTAAGGTCCAGAGATTTTTAAGGAAATCTAGGCCAGCATGTGGATTTTAGAGCACTTAGAAAATTTGATGATAAACAATAAGGTCATCTTGGCATTTAATGTGATGGTACTGCGAACCAGGGAAAACATCTGTATTCATTCATGAAAAGTATACATAGGTTGTATATTTTGAAAGTTCAGTGGGTGCTTCTGCAGCTGCATGTGAGGATTTTGATCTGTATTTCCACCTTTATTTAGATTACTCAGGAGGTAATGTTCTCTTCAGAAATCCCTGTGTTGTCTTAAGAAACTGATGGCTGTTGTTTGACCTTTGAAAAACAGAGAGTAATTATTAAAAAGAGCATCAACTAGAAAAGTTACTGTGAAAAAAGGCTACATGAAAGTGGCTGTTTTAGGATTATTCAGTTCTTCCAATAAATGGAATAACTGAAGTATTTCCATTAGGATCTGAGCATCCAAGATAATTAAAACTATGAAACCCTGGTTTATGTGGAGAGGGATGATTTTATTAATCATGGATTCCCATCAGACTGAGTTGGGAAACAGTTAAATATTGAATGACATGGAAAATAATGTAGCTATTTATGGAACTACATCACATCTTTAGATACCACTGTACCACATGTATAGCTTGAGATCTTACATGTTTTGAGGTAGGAAGGATATTTCTGTGGATAGACTGAGGCACAAGACAATGGGGCCAAGACTAAAAAAAAAGTTTGTGTGACTCAATGAATTCTGTGTTTTTCCATTATTTTTCCATGAAGGTATTGTCTTCAGAACTTAGCTCTCTACAAGAAATAATATTATGCATTGTATGCATTTGTTGCCTCTTTACCAGGTGCACAGTCATAACACAACATCATAGCATAACATCATAACAAGTCATAGACTCATAGAAAGACTTGGATTGGAAGAAACCTTAAAAATCATCCAGTTCCAATCACCGTACTGTGGGCAAGGACACCTTCCTCTAGACCAGATTGCTCAAAGCCCCATCCAGCCTGGCCTTAAACACCTATTGGGATGAAGCATTTATAGCTTCTCTGGGCAACCTGTCCCAGTGCCGCACTATCCTTACAGTAAAGAATTTCTTCCTAACATCTAATTACTCTCAGTTTGAAGACGTTGCCACTTGTTCTGTAACTACAGGCTCTTGTAAACTTCTGCGTCTTTCTTGTACATTCCTTTCAGCTACTGGAATGGAACCCCAAATGAGGTCACCCCAAACCCTTCTCTTTTCCAGGCCAAACAATCCCAATTCTCCCAGCTTTTCCCCACAGGAGACGTGCCTCCCCTGGACTCGCTCCAACAGATTGATGCCCTTCCTGTGATGGGGCCCCAGAGCTGGATGCAGCACTCCAGGTGGGGTCTCACTGGAGTGGAGCAGTGGGACAGAATCCCCTCCCTTGAGCAGCTGGCCACACTGCTCTTGATGCAGCCCAGGATACAACTGGGAGGGCACTTTGCCTGCTCATGCCCAGCCTCTCCTGAGGCCCAAGTCCTTCCTGGCAGGGCTGCTCTGGATCTGTTCATCCCCCAGCCTGTGTTGATGCAGGGAGTGCCCTGACCCTGCTGCAGCACCTTGCACTTGGTCCTGCTAAAACTCTTGGCATTTCCACCAGCCCACTCCTTGAGCTTGTCCAGGTCCCTCGGGATGGCATCCCATCCCTCAGGCTTGTCAACTGCACCACTCAGCTTGGTGCCATCTTCAAGTTTGCTGAGGGTGCACTTGCACCCTTTATCTCTGTCGTTAATGAAGATATTAAATAACAATGGTCCCAGTGCTGACCCCTGAGGGCCACACTTGTCACTGATGGCCATCAGGACTCTGAGCCATTGCCCACTACCTTCTGGATGTGACTGTCCAGCTAATTTCTTATCCACCTAACACTCCACCCATCAAATCCATCTCTCTCTAATTTAGAGGGGACATTATAGGGTGCCATGGCAAAAGCTTTGGAAAAGCCCAGATAAATGATAGCTGGTAGCCCTTCCCTTGTTCACTAGTGTAGTCACTCCACCCTAAAAGGCCACTAGGTTGATAAGGTGGGACTTGCCCTTAGAGAAGCTGTGCTGGTGTTTTGAATCACCTTTGTCCTTCATGTGCCTTAACACAGCTTCTAGGAGGATCTGTTGAATGACTTTCCCAGGCACAGAGGGAAGGCTGACAGATGGGTGGTTCTCAGGGTCCTTCTTTCCATCCTTTTCAAGGTGGGTACAATGCTTCTCATTTTTCCAGCTGTCTGGGACTTCACTTGACTGCCGTGACTCTTCAAATATGATGGAGAGTAGTATGGCAACTACATCAGCCAATTCCCTCAGGATTCTGGGATGCATCTAATAGAGTCCTATAGACTTATGTACATTCAGGTTCTTCAGGTAGTCATCTGATCCCTCCACTGATCTTTACTTACAATGGAGGGATTTTGCTTCCCCAGTCCCCATCCCGCTGTCCATCCTCTCCAAAAGCATGAAAAGAGAGGTTGTTATTGAAGACTGAGGCAAAGAAGTTGTTGAATATCTCAGCCTTCTCTTTATCTTTTGCTACCAGTTTATTAGCATTGTTTATCAGGTGGTTTACATTTTCTTTGACTTCCCTTTTCTGTTTAACATATGTGTAGAAACCCTTCCTATTACTCTTTGTGTACATTGTCAAGTTCAGTTCCAGCTTCTCCTTGGCCTTCCTCACCCCATCCTTGCACAAGTGACCTTCACCTCTATGCTCTGTCCTTGTTTCCACTATCTGTGGATTTGCTCCTTTGCCCTTAGTTTGACCAGCAGGTCCTCACTCAGCCATGCCAGGCTTTTGCCCTCCTTGCCCTATTTTGTGTTCCTGGGCATTTCTACCTCTTGTGCTCTATGGAAGACTTCCTCAAAGACCTGCCAGCTCTGATCTGCTCCCTTGTCCCAAAGGTCAGTCTCCCAGGGGATCTTATTGACTATCTCCTTGAAGAGCTGGAAGTTTTCTTTCCTAAAGTTCAGGGGCCTAACTGTACTGCATAGCTGATCCATATCCCTCAGGACTACAAATTCCACCAGTGCATGATCACTGCCACTCAGGCTGCCTCCAACCTTTGTGTCCCTTAGCTCATGTATGTTGGTGACTATCAGATCCAGGAACACGTTCCCTCTGCTAGGGATGCCTCTTACCTGGCTCAAGAAATTACCCTTCATGCATTCTAGAAGTCTCCTGGATTGCCTACTCCTTGCTGTGAAACTTTCCCAGCAGATGTTGGGGTGTTTGAAGTCCTCCAGCAGGACAAGAGCCTGGAACATGATGCCCCCTGTAGCTGGACCAAGAAGGCTTTGTCAGTAGGCTCCTTGTGTTCAGCAGCCTGTGGTAGACATGGAATGTGAGGTTCCCATGGTTTCCTCAGTCTCTGGTTCTTACCCATAGGCTTTTGACCTGCTTGTGGCTGTTCTTCAGAGGCAAGTCTTCACACATTTCACCTCATTCACATCAAGAGATGTACATCAAGAGAGGTGGCAGCCTCTCCCCATCTCCTTCTCTGTCTTTTCTGAACAGCCCATAGCCATTGCTAGTCACACTCCAGTCATTTGTCCCAGCATGTGTCAGTAATGGCAACAAGGTCATAACTTTCTAGCATTCCATGTCTTCAAGCTCCTCCTGCTGCCCATGCTCCGTGCATTGGTGTAAAGGCACCTCAGCTGGGCTTCTGGATGTGTTTCCTTCCTGAAGGAGCCCGCCTTAAGTAATTTAAGATATTTCCCTGGTGTTTCCCTGTTGGCTTCTGTTACCTCAGGAGTCCCTGATATGTATATCAAAGAATGATGGAATTATTATAGTAAGGCCATATATTTAGACTTGCATAAGTTCCCAAATTTATGATGCTTTAATTCTCAGCATAAGGTAAATTACATAGATTGACCATTTACTTCTAAGAGATGATGATTTGACTTGCATGCAATGTAAGGGCATTGCTGATATAAGCTGTGTTTGTTGTGTAAATGTAGTTTATGAAAACAATGTTCAAGTCCAGACTGGTAACATAAACCAGGCTTCTAGACTTGTGTTTATAATTAAATCTGTGAGCTACTTCATAGTCAGATGACAGCGTGCTGAAATATAGAGACCTGCAAAAAATGTATATAAAATAATTCTTATATAAGTGGAAATTGTAAAGTGGTTAAGATCATCTGGATACTCTTTATATTTGTTTAAAGGCAGAAAAAGCATGTTTACTTAGAGATGTATTCAGCTTTTGTGCTTCCCATCCTGAAATCTAAAATAGTCTTGACTGGAACTATTTTGTCACCAGTTTTATGAAGTCTTATGGAAACTTACTTTGTCTGTTACATAACAAGAAGCTAAGTGTGATTACAAATTCTACAAACAAAATTGACAAAGGCCCAATTCTCTTTCAGTTTTCTGAGTTTCAAGTCAGAAATTCAATTTCAGTTTACAGAGAGACTCCTTTGACTTAATAGATTTGTTGTCCTGCAGTTGAGGGCAAGACTGGAGCGGAAGGGCATACTGGGAAATTAATTCTCCTGGGCTTCGTATAAAAGGAGTTGATTCTGACATAGTGTGATTCTTGCTTAATAGATGATTGTCACATATGTTGTAAAACCCACAGTTGTGCCCTCCTCTGTTTAAGGCTAGAACTGAGCCCGGTGTTTCTATTTTAAGCATTGAAATACAGAGTCTGGTTAGTGATGTACATACGTATTATTCCTAAACCAGAGTAATAACTATTTCAGAGAACTTGCACTTGTGTAACACATGTTTATTTAGCCTTTTGTAGATGCATTATCTAAGTATTGCTTTTATGGTTCAGGCCATGGATTATTAATTGAAACAGTAAAATAAGCAATCATCTTTGGTTGCCATAGCAAAGATACCCAAAATATAGTTGCTGAGGAAACCATACTGAGAATATACACAATATATAACCTAATAATATTGATATACAGCTTTAAGGTTACAAGAACAGAAAATATACTTGTTATCTTGTTGGGAGATTGAATATTGAATCTAATACATGTTTATTGATTTATTTTTGAAAGTCTTCCTGTTGCATGTAAAGACAGCTTACTTAACTATGGAATATGTTACATGTCTGTTAATCTTTAGACTTTGTCATGATTTTTAAAAAAGCCCTGCTTCATTAAGAGAAGAAATAGACTTTAGAAAAGGATCATAAGTGGATTAAAATTGAGCAAACATCATCATGATTAATGCTGCTTTTGTAATACAAATAAACAGCAATGACAAGAACAAGATTATAATTTTTCCTTGCAGCTTTGTGGTACTTTATTTCTAACATTTGGAATAGGCTAGAATGACCTGCCACATCCAGTATGGGCACTGTAATATATATCGTATCTTTTCTGACAAAGGCATTTATTATAACAATTTTTAATATGGTTCCAGTACAGAAGACTTCAGAATATCCACTGTTCAGAATATCCCCCTTCAGAATATGCAACATGTTCAAGGGCTTTGCTCCTCCATTGTTTGTAAGATTTTCCCAGTGTCCACCATGAATATTTATTGCTGCAGCATAAGCCATTTCCAAGTTAGTTGTAACTTTGACTAAATAACCACAATTTTCCATTATAATTGACTCTTTATGTTTTTATGCTTAGATTGCTATAACTTAAAGTTCTGTGTCCTGGATCCCATATTCAAGCTGAAACTTAATCCATGTTAGTCAGAGCAAGGAGACTGTTTCTCTTGTGTTCACATATTCCTAATTATAAATCTTAGCATGGCTGGATGTTTTTATCTTGTGGGTAAGACATTATCTATTATTCACTGATGTCCAGTTTGTGGTCCATTGTAATCCCTAAGACCTTTTTTTGAAGATCTGCTATCATATTCAAATGCTGTACATCCTACATTTCTGTAGTCAATTATTGCTAAGAATAGGAACCTGCCTTTATTTATGTTTCCTGATTTTCAGTAGATCATTTATTGTTTTTTAAGGATATTTGACCTCTAATGATATTAGCCGAGGTATGTGCAGCCCCTTTTAGCTTTATCTTTCAGAAATACAATAATTTTAATAATGGAATAGAAACAGCATAGAAAGCCATTCTACCTAATCTTCAGACTTGATGAAAATGTCAGTTAAAACTAAATCCAGGACAGAATACAGTGGAACTTCTGTACAACCTTCTGTGTTTGACTCTTAACTACTGTCAGTTGCTATCGAATCTCCAGTTGTCCAACCAGTTTAGTATCAAGCAGTAGGAGATCGAGCAAGATCCACTCGAGTCTCTTCTGCCAAATCTGATCCCAGGTTATGTGGGTACACCAGATCAGGGCAGAACTTGAGCATGGGCAGTTAAACCCTGGAAGATGACTAGTGTCATGGTCTGTTTGGATCTCTCAAATTTACTGCTGAGGTGTTCTGTGGAATAAACTATTATATAAGTTTGTTAGAAGAGAAAACAGATGCAACCTGCAGGGGCTCAGTCCCCTTTGTCCACACTAGTCTAAAGTGAGTTCACTAATTCATCACTTAGTTCTTGAAGTTTCTAATTTATTAGTTCTCTAATTTATTACTTGCAGCTCACAACTTGAAACCTGTGCACCTGTAACCAAACAGTAATCTAGCCACTAGTGAGAGTGCTCATTCTACCTCTTCCATCACAAGGCAGCATCCCCTGTATCACACCAGGAAGCATGAAAGCCCCAGATCTCCAGCTGCTGTTAGGTTTGCTTCAGAAACTCCTTGGGTAAGCTGAAGTATTTACACTTCAAGCTGGAGAGTTTGGTCTGTCCAATTTCTGTAATTTAGCAGGTTCTGAAGAAAAGTGCCAGTAAATCAGTGTGCAAGGATTATGTCTGCAGGAGACAGCAAGCTGCAGGTGACAGTGGCTGTGTAATAAATGTAGTCCTTTCTGGCAGCCATGTCATGCCTATGTGTTGCCAGCATTCTGACCTAATGACATTGATCCCAGTGCTGTTGCAGGGCACGTGCAGCGTGAGCTGTGTGCTTGCCAAAATCTAAGCAGGAGTTAAATGTAAGATTATGGAGAACCTATGGAGAAAGACAGAGGTTTGTCAAGTCACTGTAGCTGGTTGGTGCTCCTAAGCATGGCAGGTTATTTATGGTATCCTTAGTGCTCTCCTGGATGATAAATAAGGGACACAAAATCCTTGGATATTTTTTAGTCCTGAAGGGTGTCACAGTTCTCAGTCTCCAGATGGTGCCAGAGTGGCATTCAGGATTATGTTGTGGCAGGCACATGCTTTAAAACAAGCTACTTCACACAAAAAACTGGTCACTGACGAAACTGTGAAAAAATTAAATAAAGATTTTTAAGAGGCTGAGCTTAGGATTTTTTACAGGTTTATTGCCTTAATGCTCCCTAAGCACAGCCTTAGTAGTCTGACATGGTTCTGAATTTTGTCAATAAGCAAAATGACTGATCCAAATGGTTCCTTGAAAACTCCTGGTTTATTGTGTCGGTGGTCCACAGGTACAAAGTCTCTGGGATGCTTCTTAACCAAGCTTTTCAATTCATGAAGGAGTAAGGATGCTAAGATATGCCAAATCTAGGCAAACTTTAGCATATCCTGAAGCATATTTGAAGGGCTTGAAGCAATGTCTCTGTGCTGGGTTCACATGGCTACGTTTTGGTACTGGGAGGGCTACAGGGGTGGCTTTTGTGAGAAGCTGCCAGGAGCTTCACCCAATGCCAGCCAGCTCCAAGATGGACTCCTGTTGGCCAAGGCCAAGCCAATCTTAAATAGTGCCAATGCCTTTGTGATAACATATTTAAGAAGAAGAAACCCTCCAAATTGTTGCGCTGATGTAACTGAGGCCAGAGAAGAGTGAATATGTGAGAGAAACAGCCCTTCAGACACCAGGGTCAGTGGAGAAGGGGAAGGAGCTGCTCCAAGCAGCAGAGCTGATTCTCCTGCAGCCTATGTAGGACCACGGGGATGCAGTGATCCACCTGAGCAGATGGATGCCTGAGAGGAGGCTGGGAAACTATGGGAGGCCTGTGCTGGACGAGGGTCCTGGCAGGGACCTGCAGACCCGTGGCAAGAGGAGCCCACGCTGCAGCTGGTTTCCCAGTGGGACTTGTGGCATTGTGGGGGATCCACACTGGAGCACTGAAGGATTGTGCCCTGGGAAGAGTGGACCACAGTGGAGCAGTTTGGGGAGGACTTTTGCCTGTGGGGTGGACTCTTGTTGGAGAAGTTAATGGAAAACTGTGTCCTGTGGGAGGGCCCCCACACTGGATCAGGGGCAGGGCTCCTCTCCCTGAGTGGTGGCAGAAACAACAGGTGGTGAACTGACATAACACCCATTCCTTGTCTGCATGCTCAGCTCTGGGGAGGAGGTAGAGCTGGGAAGGAGGGAGGGGTGAGAGAAGGGTGTTTTAAAAATGTATTTTAATTCTCATTAATCTGCTCTGACTTTGTTAGTAATGAATTAAATTAATATCCTCAAGTCTGTTTTACCCACAGCAGTATTTGGTGGGTGATCTCTCTCCCAGATGTTATGTCACCCATGAACCTTTTGTTATATTTTGTCTCCACCATTCAGTTGTGGAGGGGAATGGTAGAGCAGCTCTGGAAGGTGCCTGGCATCCAGCCAGGGTCAAACCACTACAATCTCACAGACTTTTATCAAACGCAGATTTAAATGAGGGACAGTCAGGAAATGCTGTGATTCTGGACTGGGGGAAGGCATGAGTGGGAGGGAATCATGCAATGCTCAGCCAAAACCATAACTGTAGAAACCATTTTGGAGTACAGAGATAAAGAAAATTATTTCATGTATATTCAAACTTTGAAATAGCTGCACCAATATTGTGTCAACGTTTCTGACTTGCTGCAGACACACAGTAGAACATATTTAAATTCTTCTGCTAGAGTAAGAAGTAAATATACAGTAATTTCACAAGCAAACTTTAAAATGTTAAAAGTTCCAATTGCTCTGTGATAGGTAGCATATTGATAGTTTAATTTAATGAAATTAAAAATGGCAGAAGGAAAGTTTCAAAATTAATTGACAGTTTCATGCAATGATGTGATATGGGAGTAGGAAACAGTTTTGGAAACTGAGTAAGATCTGTCAGCAATGGAAATTGATACTGAAACAGGTTTATCTCACATCAGACATTTCTGTTTCTTTAATCCAGTTAGCATGATCTCACAAACCCTAGTGTTTCTACACAACCATATTTTATTTCATGTTTGCACACTTAGAAATGTAGTTCTTACATTAAAAGAAAGTTGTGAAATCAACCAATAATAAATGCATTCAGTACATGCATGCTGTTTTTTTACTTTTTAAGGATAAATCTTTTGTGAGTAAACCATGGAATTATAAAGACTTTGTCATATAGAAAAAGACAAATCAAAATGTCAGCTCTAGTAGATGATGGGTTTTGACAAATGTTTTTGCCAAATTATATAGGAAGGTCTGATGATGTTCTCGGGTGCATTAGCAAAAGTGTTTCTGGCAGGTCAAGGGAGGTGATCCTGCCCCCCTACTCATCCCTAGTGAGGCCACATCTGGAACTCTGTGTTCCATGCTTGGCTCCTCAGTATAAGAAAGACCAGAAGCTACTGGAGAGGGTCTCCAAGAGGCCACAAAGATCATTTGGGGTCTGGAGCATCTCTCTTATTAGGAAACATGGTGGAAGCTGGGCTTGTGTAGTCTAGAGAACACTGGGGCATACAAGTACCTCAAAGGCAGGTGTCAAGAGGATGGTTCTAGACTCTTTTTGGCTGTGCTCAGTGACAAGATGAGGAGTAGTGGCCATAAAATAAAACACATGAAGTTTCACCTTGTCATGACAAACAACTTTATGCTGAGGTTGGCAAAGCACTGGAATGAGCTGTCCAGGGAGGTCTTGGAGTCTCCCTTCCCTGAGACATTCAAAACCTGCTCTAGGTGACCCTGCCTTGTCAGAGGGATTGGACTAGATGATCCCCAGAAGTCCCTTCCAACACTAACTATTCTGTCATTCTGTGATTTTCAGAAATTGCAGTTTAGACATCTAGCTGCATTTTATCAGCTTGTGGATGAATAGATAATGAATACTGTATGCTAATTGTTACTATTTGTGAATTCTTGTTATTTATGTCTGGATACTTGTTTATTCAACTGAAACAAGATTACCTTGGAATGTGGGCTGAGCTCACTAGTCTTAGTTTGCATGGAGTGTCTTTGCAAATAAATTACTGATTTGAAGCATATTTGTTTGTGGTGAATCATTATGAATTTCAATGTGTTGATTAGGCATTACTTACACATCATTAGAGTACCCCTCAAATGTTTTAACAAGAAATGTAATAACTATTGTGCCTTTAAATGACAAATGACAATACAGCAGGGAATCCTGTCCTAGTGATACATACCAGCTATCAGGAAATTGGACTGCTATCTTCTGTCAAGCCAATGATGTAAATGACAAGTGTTATTCTTCCTTAGTATTCAAAGTGGCACAGCCACAGCAGATACATGATACTTTTGTCTAGTCACGAGACATTTAGTTAACAGGTGGTCTGCAATAACTAAAATAGATGTGTGGGACAAGTTGCATTGAGATGCATGCTGCATAACTTTTTCTAATCTTTTCGCATTTAATGAGCACATTCTGCTCTATTAAATTTTGTATTAAATGAACATTGTGTCCTATAAGAATTACAGCAAGAGGAAATTATTCTCACTTATCACATTACAGAAATGCAAAGCTTCAAACATTAATGTCAAATTATTTTTCATGACAAGTTTCTTCATGTGAGGCTGCACTTACTGTTTGGAATTCATGGTTTTAAAGTTGTGCCTCCATTACTTTACAAGATGCAGCTGGCCTAATTAAAACCAAGACTTATGAAGAGCTGAGTGGGAAGATCAAATCAAAATGAAGGAAATATTATGAATAATATATAGTCATTTATACGCAGGGGGAGCTAAAATAGGTAGGCAAATGTTAAATTAGTTTTCTCAAATTTATAGAGAGCAGAAGAACACAATTCCCATTTTCACATTTGAACATTCAAAGAACCCAGTCTGTCATATACCATTCATATTGTGGCCTCTTTACCTTTTTATTTCACCTGTAGTCCTGTTGTACTTCAATTCCTTAGGTGTATCTAATTAACTCATTCAAATTAAAGGAATCTATACACTTTAAAGAACTTATGGTCTCACACATCCAAAACACTCAAATGCTGCTGGAGGCTCTACATCTGTCTGAAGAAGGATGCTGAGATCAGATAGTTTGGCAAAAATAGAGTGCTTTATTGGCCAAAATATGCGAGTGTTGGCTTTTTAAATTAAATAAGAATCCATACCACAAGACATTCTGCATTCCATTTCTACTACACATAGTCTGAAGAGATTTGGAGTGGGGAGGACACAGAGAAAAAATATTTTAAACTGGTTGGGAATTTCTTGTTCCTATGTCTTAGTAGAGACAGTCATGTCTTAGTAGAGCTTTTCCTGAGGATCAAAATTATTATAAACAATGCAAGTGCAGTCCATATATGAGGGTTTAAAATTATGTAGATGAAAATCATATTTAAAATTCTTTCCCTGTATGATGACCAAGACCATGCAGTACCTAAAAAGGTCTTGTTATATTAAAATATGTTCTCCAAACCAAATTAATTTTAATGCATAGTTCATATTTTTTCAGTCAATGAAGCCATCGTGGTTTTTCAGATAGTTTAATGTTCTTAGGTGTGAATACAATGCTGATGTTTGTGGCTAGCCATTCTGGCATGTCTGTGTCTTTAGACACAGTGCTGTGTAAGACAAGTGGCACAAGCTGAAGCACCACAAAAGCAGCCCTTGGAGGCATTGTGCATCAAGGACCTTCCTCCTCTGCTCATAAGTTGGGGGGAAGAGAAAACAGGAAGAAAATTTCTACTGTGTCTTAAAAAAAAATGGGTCACTGCTTTGCTCATAGTGGCCAGGTTTTCTGACTGCAAAGTATGTGGTGAAGATGGAGCATTCTTGGATGGAATTCACTTTTATATTAATTTCATTTCACCTCTCAGAGGTTGTTTACTAGCCCAGGCCTGCTTTAGGAATCTCAGGGGAGTTGCTCTCCTTTTTGCCAGTGAAATGAAAAGAACAGGCTACCTCCCAACACAGTGAATGTTTAATGTCTGATAAAACTGGCCTTTCAGACTCAATTCTCATTTCTAAACTCAAGGTAGGAAACATATAAATCACTTAATGAGTATTAAGTAAACTCTAAAAATTTTCTGTGATATTTTCTAATTTCTTTAAGGTCCTATCAAAGTGGAAAAACTTTAGTTCTGATGGGGAAGAAAGGTTGAAACAATTAGAGAAAGTGCAAATTAAAGTATTCGTATAGTTGTGTTGGTGTCTTCGAAACGTTGAAATCCTATGGAACTGGCATATTGTGTCCCTTTGTGTCGCCGACCGCCCAGTTCCCTGGCCGGGATGGTCTGGGTGCCGCGACCTTCCTAAGTGAGTCGCCCACGGGGAGGCGGCCTCAGCTCAGGCGGCACAGGCACTCCTGTAGAGTGATCAGCTCTTTTTGTGAGATCGCCGCAGCGATCAAGCCTGTCAGCTCTATCCAGGCTACAGCTGCTGATGCAGCTGTCTTCTAGGCAGGGGTGACCCAGGTGGCACGGGAGAAATCACAGGAGCCAGGGGTCCTCTCCAGGAGCCTTCTTTATTCCTCGCCGACTCTCCGAAGAAGGACCCAAAGGTCCGGAGAGCCCGGTTTTTATTCATAACTTAGGGGGTGGGGTTTGCTAAACCAACCAATAGGGATGCGGATTGAAAAACTATCCAATAAGGGCGCGGATTGAAAAGTTAACCAATGGGGGTGCAGATTGAAAAGTTAACCAATAGGAGAAAGGATCCAAAACAGACCAATCAGGGTACAGAGTTGAGGAGAAAACACAACAACCAATCAGGGGTAAGGTAACCAATATATCAGGAAGTAAACTTCAAACTGTACAGGGTCAAACAACTTGGATAGAGAAACTCAAGGGTTAGGCTCCCTCCATGGGAGTGCCTGGAGCGTTGCTCCCTCCGCATAGTCCTTAGGAGCCTCCACACCTTTGGGTCTAGATTGCACTTTATAAATTCTATGGCAGTTTGCAGAACTTTTAAGGCCAATCTCCATTTTGCACTTTTGTGACATCTGTCAGGTCACCATAGAAAAGACCGTCCTGCATTTTGCAAGCACGCAGCAGTATGAATGGTACACATTTCTGCATTAAGAAAGGCTGGGTTTCAGACTTCTAACCAATTTCCAGGGAGGGCTATTTTTCCCTCTTCTGTTGATTTGGATTCTCAGGATTCAACTGGTCAGCACAAAGCACAGTTTGTGGAGCTGTCTGTGCTAGCCTGGAGAGCAGAACCATGCAGCTCTGCTAGCCTGCTTCTTCTCCAGAGCTGATACATCCTGGTGCTGAGCATTAAGTACAGAGCATCAAGCCCCTGCATCAAGCCTGAATGGAATGGGTCTACAATTCTGTGACTAGCCTGAGGGAACATGGACTAAGTGAGGATCTTGTTGTCCAATTCCTTATGATGCCTTGGAAGGCTGGCCTGAAACAGAGGCTGGACAGAACTAGAGAATAAAGTAGGTATTTACTGAAATGCCTCCAGGATCCACCTTGGGCAGGACAGGAGCCTGACCACAGAATAGTCGCAAAATGGCTTCCTGGTAACAAGATCTTACATTTTTATAAGTTTTGGTCCGTTTGCATTTTGGGGTTTAATTGTCCAATTACAGCTTCAGGTTGTGAGGTCTCATCCTTATTGTCTTCTCTCTTCAGTCCACCACTGTTTATGCTATCGGGCTGAAAGTTGTCCTTGGTGTTCGTAACGAAAAGATTTGTTTTGTCTACCTACTTTGTGAAGAGAACTTACTAACGCTTAATATGAAGCTCAGAACTACCTCCCTAGGCAGCATAAAAATCTGAAAAACATAAAGGCTAAAACTTAAGGCATCACTACCAGTGGAAGAACTTCTCTCCCACTAATATTTGCCGACAGTATTTAATAGAAATGGAATATCAATTAAAAAATCACATATACAGTTCGTATTTGTAATCGTGCTTTTGAATTTCAGAAGGAAGAAAGACACTTTCTTAGATAAGGCATGATGAGTTGGCTAAGGGGCAAAGATAGTTTCTTGGCTCAAATGTGGAGGAGGAAGCACTGAGATTCCAGTTACATATTTTAATATATTCCCAAGGCAATCTTCTTGGTAAGGTTATCATTTACCCACCGAGCATAAAAGGCAGAAGCATTAATTCTAAAATAACTTTTGAATTATTCCTTTCAACATGGTTTTGATGCATAGTCCCATTCTTTCTTAAGAAAGTAATTCCACCAAGTTGACATAATACGTACATAGCAGCTATAGAAAATAATTTTTAGAAATACTGTTAATCCCTTTCATAGGGAGAAGTTTCTATGCCAGAAATCAAATGGTGAAGATTGCTGCCTTTTTCATCTTTAATAACAGATGTGTGGCCCCTGGTGACTGAAGGTTGCTGCATGTAATGTTTCATAATGTGATATCCAGTCCCAGTGATATGCAGTCCCAGCTTCAGCCTGATCTCAGGGGCAGATGGCAGGAGTCACAGGTACAAATATACAATTTCACACTGTTTAGACCAAGATGAAAAGCTGTAGATGGCACCTGCTATCTCTGAAGTCTTTGCAGATTTTTCCTATTTTTCCTCTGCATTAGAGTTGAAAGGACTTATAGCTCGATAGAATTGTTAGCTTGCTTTCCTTTTTTTTTTTTTTTTTTTTTTTTTTTTTTTTAATTGTTCTGTCTCTCTGTACAAGTCGTTTTCCCTACCACAAATATATTTTGAAGTGACTGGTCAATTTCCCCCAAATTTTACTGAAATGAATTAAGCTCTTAAAAATGTCATAAAAAGCAGGGGTAGAGTAGAGGAATGACATCAGAATAAAAGGCCACACTAGCAAACATCCATTTAAATGCCTGCAAAGGCTGATACATGATGTGAACAGTTATTTGTTCAATTTGGGCTCTGACTGGTTGAAGACCCTGTGCACAGGTCTGCCTGGCTGCAGCAGAAGAGCTAGGGAAGAAGTGCTCATCTAGGGTAGAAAAGGGAGCTGGGGGCTGGAGAGCACAAGCCAAAGTGGGGCATAGGAACCAAAGTAGCTGTGAGTGTGGTGCCTAGGAAGTAGAGACAACTGTAGGGCACTACAGAGCCAGCTGCCTGCATGGTGTAGGTAAAACTGTTTTGTGGAAGGTGAGGCCATGCATATACATCAAACCAGGGGAGCCTGTGGAACGTGTGTGAAAATAGATTTACTACAATAATTTTTAACAACTACAAGTGGCCAGAATGATTTGGAGACTTGCAGCTGCCCTGTTGAGCTTCCACGAAATCATTGCTGTGATCAAGTTCCTAAATGCAATCAGTGTAACTAACCACTCACTATAAACATGTGCTGGGCTGACCTGATCTGACTGCCAGATGCCCACCTGGCCACTCTCTCACTCCACCTCCTCAACAGGGCAGGGGAAACAAAATAAAATAAAAGCCCATGGGTTGGGAGGATAAGGAGATTACACCAATTATTGTCATAGACAAACCAGACTCCTCTTGGGGCAGACTAATTTAATTTGTAGTCAGTGTAGTCAGTCACCAGCTTCTCAAATATGGGTCTCTTACCTGTTATTTGCAAGGCTGTTTCTTACTCCGCTTCATCAGGCATTTTGCCCTTTCTTGGATCTGTTTCTCTGAGGCACCACCACCATTGTGCCCAAGGGGCTCACTGTGCCTTGCCTGGGGCAGGTGGGTGGCTGGAGCCAGCTGTGTCCTGCCTGGAGCTGCCCTGGCCTCTCCTCACAGATGCTGCTCTGCAGCACCCATGGCCAGCACCTGGACACAGACACCATGGGCAATGAGAGGGTTAAGTGCTTAAATACACTCAAATGTTAGGGCTTAACAACAACGTCAAAACATCATTGATTCAACAACAGTCCAAAGAGCAGCAATGCTGCATAGAAATGAAACAAAGACTTTTAATGATAACTATCAGAAAAAAAAATCAGGATATCCATAGATGCTAGACCACAGAGTGGTTGGGTACAAGCTTTCTGCTTATGTAGTGTCCTATACTGTCTAAAATTTTGGACAATTACCCGAGCCTTGAGGCCGGAGTGCCTCTCTAGACCATGGTGCTTGTCTTTCAGAAACACACCAATCCAGCATGAAATCGAAGCTCAGCCCTTAATCCTGTTCACTTCAGCTTCGCTCTACGAAATGGAGGTGATATCTTCTAATTTCCTTAATGGTGCCAGGTTTCAGCCCTTAAATGGGAATGGAGATAAATTTGTCACTCTGATACACATAACATTAATTTTAGCGGCTGTCCTACTATGTGATCTCACTCTCCTTCCAAACTGTGATTTAGATGTCAGTCTCAAACTGACTCCTAAGTGAAAGTCTGCATCCAGCTGCTTAAACGTGTTTTTTTTACAGCCATTTAAGATATTTTTCATTTGGAAGAAATCTGCAGGAGGAATACCTCAGACAGTCCTCATGCCCTCCTGGATTGTCAGTGTGAAGTGAGATGCCACACCAAAGCACATCCCTAATGAGGTCATGTTCTAAAATCAGGGAAGTGAATCTGACCTGAGGCATCTGATGTCTTCCCTGCTACAAAAAGAAGGAAAAAGTGACTACCTGACTGTATGGCCAACCTGCTGTGAGTGTTTCATGTTCATGCAAATTAGAAAACAGTTTGACCAATGAAAGTTATAAAGTGTTTAAATCTTGAAGCAACAGTGGTGTTTATGTCTTAAAGGAAACAAGATCTTTGGCATATCCTGCTCGTTGTATGTACTTAGCACGTCCCAGCAGTAAAGCATGAAGGTGTGGTAGATTTAAGAGAAGAAAAGGAGTTGATGGAAGAGGAGCTGGAAATACTAAAGGAGGAAGGAAGGAGACAGGACCACTATGGAGGTGTAGGGCCTGTCCTCAGGTTCACTCTACTTTGTTTACTATCCTAACTAATAAACTTGTTTTGCTTTTTCTTCTTGTTACATAGCGAATTACCAACTTGCTCGTTCCTGAGCTTTCTTATACTTTCTCTGCAAAGCCTGAGTAAGCCTTCAGTTACTTTTCATCTTTGGATTAAAGTCTTTGAAACCAAAAAATCAATATGAATATCAAAAACTCTGCAGTGTCTGAGGTGTTCATGCACCATTTTGTTAGAAAAGGTCAGCGTGTATTGTACACTCCTTTTCGAAAATGGACATTTTAAAGGCTGAAGAAGATTTTTTTGTTTTTAAAGTGACTATTAGAAGTAAACATTATTAATTTATTTCAAGAGACCAAGAGACAAAATAAGAGGAAGACTCTGAAGAACTTTGTATAAACCCGTTCATTGTTTTGGGGTTTTTTTGAGTTATTCTATTAATGGAAATTTATGTTACTCAAAATTCTGTTATTGAAAATAACTGCATTTCTTATCAGAGAGTAGTTGCTACTTGTATCAGACTTGTCACTACTTGCATCAGACTAAGTTCTAAGTATCCAAATGAAGTTGGTGGTGGCAGAAATAAAAGCATTATGTCAAGGGGTTTCAAACTTTGCTCATGTCACTTAAGCAAAAGAAACGCAGCTGAAAGCAAAACAAAACAAAAAAAAATTAAGACATTTTAAAATGCTCAAAACAAGCTCATCTCCCTGCTGTGCATCTACCCCACAAACTACACATTTCACTATAAATTCTGTTAAGAACATGGGATGTACATGTATAGAATGGCTGTATTTTGTGAAAGTCTGTTGTAGTTCCTAATCTAACCAACAAACAAATGAAGTCTCTCTGCCATATGCTAATGTTCTTAATATGGACACAAGCTGCCTGAAATACCTTGCAGATGCAATCCTGTGTTTTGCTAATGTTTCTCCTGCATCAGGAAAGCAGCCTCAGGCTATTGAATTAATATCAGATACTGGATCAGCATTTTCTGTACTACTGATTTACTTAGGTGAAGCCTGCTGTTTTCTGAGCCTAGGAACATCTATAGGAGGAATTTAATACTCGTGTTTGCCATTCTTCATGTGAAACTTAGATTGGCACATACTTAGATTTGTATGTGGCACATACTTAGATTTGTGTTGGCACATACTTAGATTTGTGACATTTGTAACTGTGCATAACCATATTTCCACTCTGGGCAGACTTCTGGATCTGGATCCTGAACTTTAGTTCGGGAGTTAGAGACCACTCAATGTCTTTAGAATCCTGAGTGAGGGTTTCAGAGTCTGCTGTTGTTAAGGCAGTACAAAAATACCCGCATACTTTTCTTTGCAAAAAAGATTTGCCTGCTAAAATAAAAGCCAATCAAATATGATGTTTGGATGACAAATGCCACCACTTACTGTTCTTCTTTAGAAATGGAGAATTTTTACTGTAGGAGATTAAAACAGCCCAGTAAAGCACCACTAAGCAAACAATGTGAATTCTTAGTACTCCAAGACAACTCTTTCCCAAAGCAGATGAAACAAAAAGACTGTCATTATCCATCTAGATTTTTGGATGAAGGCATAAGGTAAATAAGAATTATTTATGTTTATAAAATATATCTTTCTAAAGCATTGAACAAATGAACAGATTTGTTTGCTCATTTCACTTCTAAGTTATATCATGTGAACCATTACATTATTAGGATAGCAGACATCTAGCAGCATCTCTTACACCAAACTGCTTGATTTTGCTTAGTTTTATATGTGCTGGAGAGATTCGTACTCTATACACTTAGAAATGTCTGCAATTGTTTATTTTTATCTTGATGATGCACAAGACCTTTAAAAGCTTACTTACACAAAACAGTCTAATAAACTGTTCTGCATTATTCCTTTGTAACTTTGTTACATGTCTTGCGAGACAACTGGCTATTTTTTTCTTTTTGTGACTCATAACTTTGCAGACAATGTCTTACTGCAAGCATTTTTTTTTTGTCTGAGGTCTTTAATCACAGGATGAAATTTCATTCAAAATTATGTTCCAGTTGCTTAACACTGGATCACTGCTTTGTAAAATTTCAGGCTAGTCCTCGGTTGCTGTTATGCAACTCCTTTGGAAGAGTGAACAGCCAACAGTATGTCTGATACTCTTTATTTTTATCTCATAATTGAGATAAATTACTCTTCGGGATATGGACTTCTTCTTCAGTGGTCACAGAACCATTGCAATTTATTTAAAAAAAAAAAAAAAAAAAAAAAAAAAAAAAAAAAAAAAAAAGCATGACCGAAGAGGAAGTAGAAAATATGATGTTCCCAGGCTTACGCATCAGTGGCACAGAGAGAATTCCAGTTTAAACATACCAGTTTAAGGGAAACTAAAGAAATGCCTAGCAATCCAATGGTTTAATCTTCTGAAATGCCTTTGTTAATTTTTAGTACAGTTCTTCAGACCAAAATCCAAGTTTTCCTTACAATATGGATGTATGATATCAGGTGTTCTTTGACTCACTGTCATACAAACAATACAGGCAAAATGTGTCGTTGTTCTACACTGGATGTACTGCCATGGAGGAGATATTAAAGTTAAGGATGCTCTAAAATTTTTGCTGCATGGAGATCACATTATGGGACAGGAGGCATGTGTTGCACTATCATTTCAATTTGTTCTTTTCCCTAATTCTTTGTGAGAAGAACTTACGAGTGATACTGTAGTGCCATTTGACCTAACCTGTCATCTTCTGATAAATTGCTTCAGGAAAGGATGAGACATTGTGCTTATGTTACCACTCACTTTCAGCAACCAGAAGTGAATTCCCCTTTAGGTGCCTTGTGGAGCTGGAAGAGTTAGCACCTGACACCGAATTGTAATATATATCCTCAGGATCTGAAGCTTTGCTCAGAGGGAAGTATTGTATTGTAGGTCATTGATGGTGTGTGCTTTTTAAGATGGGGGAGGAATTGAACACTTCATGTATATGTTTGGGAGAGGTTTTCCTGAAGTTGATCTAGAAGAGCCTTGAAAACCTTTGCTGCTGATTTGCTCTCTTCTGAATGCGGTAATTCAAAAGGGAGAATGAAAAGTTCAACATTCCTCACTCTGGATTGTTCCAGTTTTTCCACCTGACTGTCAGCTGCACAACTTTTTCTGGGAACAGGGAGCAGGACCACTCATTCCTACCCTATCTTAAATGCTGATCACAAAATCATTGTGCTGGCACCTTTCTTATTTGATCAACTTTTGATCCCAAGACTATTGATGCCTTCTTTTTACACTGACTTTGCTTTGGCAGACGGGAAGAAACAGCAATTTAACCTATTGTTTTCATCTTCTGGGAAAGTTTGAATTCTTCAACCTAAAATGCATTTTCCACACTCTAGAGTGACACAAAGCTATTCTGAAGGATGTAGAGAGCAGCAGCAATGTCATTATCTCTCCTTCAGGCCTGGTTTCAAAAGTAAGTGTGATTAATTAAGCAGCTACTTACTAGAAGGTGGCTCAGGCTCTAGCGGGGTGACAGAATAAAGCCAACTGCTTCCTGATGATTGGTTTTGGCAGACACTTTTTGGCAGGACCTGGGCAGGATCTTACTTTCTATGTGGTGTTTGAGGTGTCAAGACTCCTATGGTTTCCGTTCCACTTTGCTCAGTACAGGACTCCTAAGGTTTGAAAGTACATAGAAGTCACAGAATGTGTTAGAAATGAAAGCTTTTAATTATGTGGAGCATTCCCTAGCTTATTGTCATCAGTGGTAGAGAAGTGACAGCAATATGCATGGGAATGCCAAATGTAATTAAAAATGTTGGTTTCAAGTAGAATCTGTGATTTTTCTGACACCTGCAATGTCACAGTGTTTAAATGGATCTCATCCCATTTGAAGGCTGACAACCTACCTGAGCCTCAGGAGGAGAGACCCAACTAGGATAAGATGACGACTGTGCCAAATCTTTGCTGTTTGAAATTCACATTACAGTGTAGTCTGAAGTCTGAAGATGTTCCATTCACACATTCTCCAACTGGCAGCGAGATAGGACAGTGTGTTTTTCCATGGCACACAAATAGTTGGCCACGGCATAAGCAAGTAAAAAACCTGAAGCAGTCTGCTCTCCAAGTGGAAATGCCAAACAAAACCATCATGCAAATTAACCTCAATAATTCTCCATTGACTGATGTGTCAAGACTCCAGGGTGGGATTCATCACAACTGATTTTAAAGATAACTAAGGTAGACAACTGTTTTTGATGTAGTCAGCCTTGACTCCCTCTGTAGTCAGTAGAGAAGTAGATACACTTGCAAGTTTTCTGATCTATTTTATAAGCATACTTTAGGATGGGTGGAATCACAATGCAGAAGAAACTTATTTCCCCCTATAAATGGTAAAGTTTACAAGTCCAACATAGTAGCAGATATCTAGATTGTAAACTCATAATGGTGAATCAGATGGATCTAACCTCATGTCTATGTAAGTGTGGTGATTTCAACAAAACTGGTGAAACCTGTATTTATTATATTTAACCAGTATTTATTATATATCATTGTAGTTATCTAGAATAAAGTCACTGCATAGGCTGTAATGCCACTTAATCCAAAGTTACTCTGAGTGTGAAATTGAATTCTTTGCTTTAAATTCTTTTATATCTTGTATAATTATGTGCACTTCATCAAAACAGTCCTTCCAAAAAGCTTGGGATGATTGTCTTCTTCCTTTCCTTTGAGAAATGTTAAGTCTTGGTTAAGATATTGCCATGCTGACATTGAATGGATTTAGGAGGAGTGAAAGTGGGAAATGAGGACCCATGATGACATAGAGTAATGTCTGCACTTATGAGGGAAACTTATGAGGTTAGGCTGCACTTATGAGGTTAGGATGAAATTAGTGCAGCCACCCTGCAGCCACCCTTGCAGCTTGAGAACTGACAAAGGGATTTCATTCCACTGATGACTTGTATGCTGGTATAAGCAGATTAACTGCATCTTTTCAAAGTTTCAATCCTGCAAAAACTTTCTCTAAGACTGTAGAAACATGAAATCTTATGAAGACGTAATATCCCCTCCCACAGCAGAAGTTGTATTTATGCTGGTGCTCTAAGCACTTCAGTGGCAATAATTGGGCACCTGTTAAATATTGTTCAAAATAAAGCTAAACTGTAAGTATTTTTGAGTAATTCTGGGTTTGTCAAAAAATGTTAACAATTTAAATATCACTTCAGGAACTTTATTTGATTTTAATTAGCAGGTAACTATTTATACATTAACCAGAAAAAATTTATTGTCAGGGGGTAAAATTAGCACTTTGTTATTTTCATTGCATAACTTTTGCACCACCTGGTTTGCTAACAAACTTGTCATCACCATACATTAATGCCAAAGATCTAATGTCAAGAACACAAACCATGTTGGTACAGGCTGTGCGGTCCAGAAGCTGATATACTCACTCTCTGGGGTAGGCATCTGTCTAGCCAGTGTAAGCAGCATGTCCTGCTGTCATTCCAGAGGGAAAAAATGCAAAGTGACAGCTTAACAAGAATTGAAACAGTGAGTGAGGAATAACAGAAAACAGTGGAAGAGAGAAAAACATAAAGCATAGTTCATCTAAAAACCTTCTTCTTATGTAATGGGAGCCCAAATTTAAATTGCTATATTTCTTCCTGTCTGCTTGTCAAACAAAATTAAACTCTTGCCTCAGCAAATAAGTTTCTTTTACAGAGAAAACTGTGTTATTATTAAAATCCTTCTTACTACATAGTGCCAGACAAAGATTATCACAAAAATAGTAAATTTAGTTTTTCTGAAGAATTAAATCATTCTATCCAACTAGCTAAAGTGGTCAGCAATTTATAACCTACAAGATGAGAGAAAGGACTAGGTAAAAACATGGAAATTCAGAAAACCAATGCCAAAGTGGGCTGACTATTCAAAGATAGCAAGGAGGGAGGACTGGATCCCAGCTTTGGCTGGAAAACATTTGGAGAACACTGTTGAAACCAGACCAGGTCCAAAGATGGAAATCAAAGAACTGTGGCTAATCATTGTGCAGAATCAATCCAAGTAGCTTAATGATGAAGGGAAAATGGGACAGTTATTAAAAATAAAGTAGCTATACTGGGGTTTGTTTGTTTGTTTGTTTAAAAATGAAATCCCGCCATCTGGCCAAGTTTCAAGTAGTGTGGCTTCAGTAGTCTTTCTAGCTCTTCTCTGAATTTTGTTCTTCATCTTAACTTGTATAGTTTCTTTCAGTAGTAAGATTTGTTGATTGTTATTATTTTCTTCCTGACATCATGATTCTACAGTGTTTTGCTTAAGGGTGGAACACAAAGCTTAATACTACCCCTTTTCAGAAAAGTTTCTGAGAATGTGTAAAAGCCTGACTCCTTCCTCTGCCACAAGTCAGAGATTGGAGGTGGTCTGTGTCACTGTGACACTCATTCTTTGAGATCCATCTGTAGTGTGCCAGCAGTCTGTTTCAAAATCCTTTTCCACTAACCTACTGTTGGTCAGCAGCATTCTCAACTGCATTCACTGCTTCGTTTAAGTGACTCTCTGGTGATCTTTGTCCCCCCCTTTAAGCAAAACAGCTTATTTGCAGTGTAGCTACAGCAATGCAGGCTTTATTCAAACATTAGCAGAAGTCTAGCTGAAGTATCATGGTACATAGTAGATGGACATAGGCAGAATTTGTCAGCTTTTGCTAGAAAAAAGGCCCCTCTTTTCTGCTGAAGTTAGACTGCCACAAACATTCAGTCTAGTTAGTACAGTAGATACCATGATATCAATCTGCAAATGCAGTGCAGGCATAGCTAACGTCAGATTAATAATTCACGTACATGGAAAGCTGAAATGCAATGCTGATTTTATTTGGTATTATTGGTACTCATTGGAAATCCACCTCCTGATGGGGCACACTTATCTTGAAATAAATATCATGTATTGCAGAGAACATGCACAGCAGGGAGTCACAGCAATCTCTCTCTTGGTAGCACTTGCTAAACAGGCTGTAGGCACACATCCATGGCTTATTCATGGTCATATTTTATTTACTTTTTGTTTTCAGTTTTGCCTATTCCTCATCCTAAGGGTTTTTTTTAATTGCTCATATTCTTTTTGTCAGTTGAAATTTTCCAGGTCAGGCACCTCTTACCATATGCAAAGAGGCTGCAAATAGGATATACTTACAAGTATAGAATCATTATTTAGTAGCTAACACAAGTGCAAGATGGAAATGATTACAGACTGGACTTCATTACTCACTTGAGTGTATTCTCAGAGGTGATGAGCTGCTTCTCGTCAAATCCCTGGGTTTCCCTTTAAGATTTTTTACCTTCTAAAGTTCATATTTTTCCTCTTGAACTTTCCTCCTTGAAATGCTAACAGCCTGTCTCAGAATCCCTGTGTCTACAGTTTTAACTTCCTTGTCTTTGCTGCTGCTCTACATATGTCCTAAATTCTCTTTCTTACAATTTCAGTTTCCTTGACAGCCTGAGCTAAGGACATGGCTGGGCTGTGTCAGAAATGTGCCTCTGATTACGGAGTCCTGAATCCCTCAGAGAGGTGGGATTCAAACTTCACCACGTCAGTGTTCATTTTGGAGTGTCTGGCCTTTCCTAGCACCAGCCCATGATGAGTCTGGAGATTTTCCTGGGCAGGTTTAGGCTTGTTAGAAGATATATGCTAACCTCCAACCAGTTCTTTTCTGAACTTGCAGTCTTTTGCTTTATTACTCTCTGCTGACTCTCTTGGACCCTCTTGCTCATTCTGTAATACAATACAAATCCAAAGTTTCCCAAATATTCCTCCCCCAAAAAGAGCAGTTCATGTCTTATGTTCGTTTATCACTGATGAAAGAGAGCCTACTCAAATTCACCCAGTCTTTACAGTTTAGAACCCTACTATTTTCTTACCTCTTGTTAGAAAGGAGAATTCTGTGGAGTTCCCAGACTGCTTATTTCTCTCTGTGGCGTGGAAGATGGGTTATTGCAGTATGTCCTTTAATCAAGCTGAAGTACCACCTTTAGCTGCCAAAAACAAAATCACATGTAGCTCTGCAGAAGCCTTTGTAAATCTGCGTGGGACACTGAACTAACAGGGTTAAAGCTGATTTGGTGCATTGCACGGGCCTCCAGATGCAGTTCTAACCTAATGCAAAGGGTCTTGCTCTCTGCTCACTCATGGTGGAGACAAGACGCAATGTAGATCTTAGAGCTTGGTCAACAACAAAATCAGCACACGTTTTACTCTATATCTCTCTTTAGGTTTTGTAACAGGACTCAGATTGTGGAAAATTTTAGGTAAGACAATGTCATTTTAAGGTCTGTATGTGAGATTTGGGAAGGAAATATTTTGTGTCAGTGTATTTAGGATGCACATCTTTGTGGTGTGTCTGTAAAATATCATTCAGCATATTAGAACAATTAGGCTTAGAGGTTTCCTTTCAGAAAAAAAGCATTTTATTATACATTTATTTGAAGGCATTCAGCTTCCAAGAATCTGTAGCTCTGATTCACCAGAGGCAGGTCTTTTAAAGGAACATATAGATAAAAGAATGTATAATTCTAGATTTCTACTTGAAAGACACAATGCAAAAATAAATTGTAATTAGACTATATTTAACTCAAATGGCACTTTCCTGAAATATGTAATAGTCTATAGCTGTCCAATGTTAGGAGCTGTTCTGTGTATTTCTTTGCATGTTTCCATATTTTTTCAGTAATGAATTTAGTCTAAGGGACACATCAATTTTGCAAGCCAAAAAAAAGAACGCTAACCCCTTCTTGAACACATGCTGTAAAAATGGGAGAAATCGTGTTTCAATAATAAACATTTTCCACTGTAAATGGGCCACAGTGCACTGGCACTGGTAACTGCTTGACAATCATGTTAATCACCATGAAAGGGAAGACTTATGCAACCAGACATTGTGCTCTGGAAGTGCTTGGGCATGCATTCTATTCTGAGATGAATTTGTAGTTAAAGAACGGCTGGTTGCTACTAGTCATCAGTGTACACTGTCCATTCTGAGCAGTGAATTCAGACCTATTCAGCCCCAATGAATCCTGACAAGCAGAAATGGAGGCATATTCTATTTTCTGAAATGTCTTCTCTCATTACACGTTGGTGCTCCTTTGACAGCTTCTCTTCCTGCTGTCATAGCGTCTTCTGTCATCCAGCTTTCAATGGACTCAAAACAAAACTCTGAATTTTTATTAACTACTGGCTGCTGATATTCAGGGGTTCTGTATTTATTATCAATGCAGAGTTCTCTTGCTTCCTTTTTTATACAATGTCAGCACAGATGCAACTTTCGCAGTAGTGCCTTTTTCTGGCTTTTCACAGGCCTTATTGTATGTTGCAATGCTGTCCAGGGTTCATATGTATCAGATGTGCATCACTGTCAAAAGATGCAAAAGCATTTCAGCAGAAGATACTTTAAGTGCTACATCCCATCTGAAAATGACTGACATCAATCATATCTCTTTCTTCAAGCAAATAGCATATAAAAGCTTAGGTCATTAAAAATGTAAAAAAAAAAAAAGTTGAAGTGTGTGTTTCATACCACTCTCCTCAGGCATTGTAGTATTTTGCTCTAAATTTGATAATATTTGCAGGTATATTTGACAGGAGCTATTTATTTTCACTTGCTATTCTGGCAGCCATAACATATATAAAGATACTAAAATAGAATAACACAATCAGACATAAAAATTACTATTTAGCTGAGTTATTCTACCATTTTCCAAGTGAGATTATGAGACAATTCCAGAAACATTGTAGTTGTCTTAGCAATTTCCAACTTTGCTGCTATAAATAGTCAGAGAATTCTGATAAAGTCAGGGACTGGGTAATTACTGACTTTCTCTTTGAATTGCCTCACTACTTTCTTCAATTTCTTTGTTGAAGGACTGGCTTGATCAGATCCTTCTTTTCCTGATTCTCCTCCTCCTCCTTCTTCAGCAGTTACTGTAGTTGTTGTTTCCCTATCTCAGCCATAGTGTCCTCAAGTGCAGTTTGGGTTCCTGCCTCAAATATAGTGCCTTGAGAGCAACTGAACTGTGCCTGGATGGGCACAGGCCAGGCCCCAGTGTAGTGCTGGAGGCTGGTGGTTTTCACTGGAGTAGGCAAGGCACCCTTCCAGCAGCTGACAGGTGAATTTGTCAGAGTTGATCATCTGTTCAGGTGTTAAGTCCTAGGTAATGGAAGGTGATAACCACCATAGGAACCTGCCCAAATCCTCCCACGCACTCTGCCACCCACAGACTGCCCACTTCAGGACACATTTCAGTATCTTCTCACCCAAAACTTTTGTCTTATACCAGGATGACACCATATTCCACAAGCCCTGTAATATGCTAACAGTATGAAATAAAAGTATTAAAAATGCATGTAAGCATGAACAAGGATCATGGGTACCTGCATAAAAAACCCATCTATATCAATCCTGAGGAGAGGGAGAGAGATGCTTTCGCTCATTATCTCCATATCTCTGAAAGCCCAACACAGCAGGGCTTTCAATGTTAGGGCAAAGCACAGAGCCATTGCTTGTATAATCTGTTCCCAAACTCAGCAAAATAAAGATATAAACACTGCAGCTGACAAACTCCATGTACATTCTATTTCATAATTACCTATAGCATGCTTAATGTAAAGCTGCTGTTGTCTCGCCTCGTGTTGGGCACCAAAAAGGACTGTGGAGGATTGACGTTGACTGGATGCTAAGTGCTCACCAAGATGCTCTACCACTCTTCCTATTCAGCTGCATAGAAGAGAGACAGTAAGATGGAAAGCAACTCATAGGTTGAGATAAGGCAGTTTACTAAAGCAAAATGTTGCATGCATAAGCAAAGGAAAAAACCCTAAAGATTTTATTTTGTACTTCCCAGCAGCATGTGTATGTGCAGCCACTTTATGAGAAGCAGTGCTTCAGCAGTTGTAGCGATTGCTCAAGAAGGTAAATATTGTAAATAATGAATGCCTCCCTTTTCTTCCTCCTTTTCTATGCATTTATCTGAATCAAAATCATATGGTATGGAATATATTCCTTTGGTCAATTTGGGTTACCTGTTCTAGTTGTGTCCCTGTCTTGATATCTTGCCCATCTTTCTGGTGGGGGGAAGGAAAGTTGGATAGACTGATCCTGTGCCAGTGCTGCTCTGCTGCAGCCAGGTGTGTTATCAGCACCTTTCCAGCTACCAGTGCACAGCACAGCATCATGAGGGCTGCTTGGGGAAATGAACTTTCTCTCAGTCAGACCCAATCCACCAAAGATGACAGGAGTGGCCCCATGGAGAGAGGATCCCACACTGGAGGAGGCTGGCTGGCAGGGCTTGTGATCCTGTGGGGGACCCATGCTGGAGCAGCTTGTGAGGAATTGCAGCTTGTTGGAAGTTCTTCAATGAACCACGTCAAAACATGTGATGAACTGACCACAGTCCCCATTCCCTACCCCTTTTCTTCAGGGGAGCAGGCAGAGAACTGGAAATAAAGTTGAGCCCAAGAAGGAGGAAGGGGAGGGGAGAAGGTATATTTAAGATTTTTTTAATTTCTCATTGTTCTTCTCTGATTTGATTGTTAGTAAGTTCAATTAATTCCCTAAGTCAAGTCTGTTCTGCCTGTGACAGTAATCAATGGATGATCTGTCCTTATCCTGACCCAGCAGCCTTTAATTCTTTTTTTTCTCTCCTGTTCATCTGGAGGGGAGTGACAGCATGCCTTTGGTGGGAACTTGGCATTCAGCCAAGGTCAAACCACCCTGCATGTTATACTGATTTTTATGGATGCTAAACATTGCCACATATTTCTGTTACTTGTCACCCCTGTACTGACACTTCAGATCTAGTCCATGGTTGACATACAACCACAGGAAATACTGTGACTGGGGAACTAATCACCAGAAAATCTACAGAGTATGTTCAAAGATATTGCTACACCCTTTGTGAATTAAGAAGCAAGCAAGGACAGGAAGGATTAGAGAATATCAGCACTCTTAGATGTGGCCTGATTTTCCAAGGATTTGAACATTTAAATGTCCATTTGGCTTCAGTAGGAATCAAGGTTATTCAAATCAGAGTGAAAGTCAATCCAGCAGAAACTAGACTACAACAGTCAGTATCCATTTGTGGCTGGTTACTTCCCAAATCATGTTGCAGAGTAAAGCAGTATTTTAAAATTACTCCTCTTTCATACTGAAGAAAATGCTTAATGCATTTTTTTGGAAAAATTAGGAGTTTTCAGTCTCACTAAAATAAAAACCTATACAGAAGGTCCTTCTGAAATACGATAAAGAGAAACAAAATTTGGTCATACAAAAATGCTAATTATTTCTTGCTATTGAATTATGTAAAACAATGGAATGTCTCATAATGTTTAGACTATGAAAACTGGAAAGCAATGTTAAAGTGTGGAACTGATCAGAGAGATTTCCTGGAAAAAAGGCATTGAAGAAATATGCTAGGATTTTTGGAGGTTTGGGGTCACAGGATGCTCTACACCAGCTGTGATGGGGGGGATGCAAAGAGAGTCAGTAAAGGATCCTGCATCTTGATGGTAAAAGGTTGAAAACAAGTGGCTTAATGACTGCTTCAATAAAACAGAGTGAGAAGAGGCAGAGAGTGAGCAAATCTTAGAATGTTAAATCTTTGAATGTTGGGCATCCTTCATAGGTGATTGAGTCCTTTCAAAGGTACCTGTGTCTCTTTGCTGTTCCCCTGTGCTCCTTTCAGATCCACAGGATGGGAATGGATAATGAACATCACCTGCTTCCTGATGGTGATATCAGGAGGATCTTAAAGAGCTTTCAGCTTTGTTTTTCTCTCATGAGCTGTGTTAGCATTCTAGCCTGGGGTACCCTAGATGAAACAACAGTGCCATTGTAAATGCTTGTTATTCACTGGCTCTGCAGCAACTGAGCTACCAATTATCGATAGGTTAGAAATCAGTATGAACTACTAGGATGCAGTTTAAAAGGGTGTCATAAGCCCCTAACTGGCAATTTTTCACTGTAGAAGTCCTGTTAAAAAAGATTTACAGGAAGTGAGAATGTGACATTGTTGATGGGACATTCTGAGTTTCTGTTCTCCATGTTCATTCTGTGTAATGATTGTTCAGTTAGTCTGCTGGTGTATGGTGAGAAAAAACCAGATTACTTTTACTGTAACTCTAAGCTATGCTGCAGGCAGACAGGAGTATTTTCTTGAAGAAGCAAATGGCTGTAATAAACAAGAAAATATAGATAAGGCTAATCATGATAGCTTCCATAAGATCTGTCAGTCCTGCAGTTACTACCTGATTTATCAGAACAGCATGGATGTTTCTATTTCCCTGAGGCATCTGGATTGCAAAGTAGCTGGTGCGTAATAATTGATTTTGAAAGTTTTGGTTGATTTTAGAACTGGAGAATTCCATCCAGCAACATTTTGGAAAAGTAGATGTTTTCCTGGATATTACTGGGAAAGTTTATTCATACCACAAGTATGTCTAAACATTGTTTGTCCATATATGTTCCAGTGCTGCAATTATTCCCATCTAAGAGACTTTTACCTTCATTTGTTATCGATCATAACATTTTTTACGCGTCCATTGCTTCTCACTTAATCCAGGAGTTCTTAAGTATTTAAATTGAGATGAGCCCAAGCAGCAGATCTGAGACCAGTACCTGAGTTTTGTTTCCTTTTCCCCCTTCATTGTGAGAACTTTTTTCATAAGGCCTTCATTCAGCTACATCCTACTAGCCACATATAATTATCATTTTGACCAATGCAGAAGCAGTTAAGGAGTGTGATACAGCAGGTTTATGTTACAGGCAGTTGCAGAGACAGCTGCAGAGGATATGGATGGAACGTCAGCAAGAAATTCATCCTGTGCTCATTACATACATTCTCATGCAGTCCCATGCACTGATAGACAATGATGCAGCACAGATGAAAGGAACTGTCAAGCAAGGAACAGGATATCAAGGCCTGAGTCTTGTTTCCAGTACCATTCTCTTCTGAATGTTTCAGAGGAATGTGTTAAAATCTTGAAGAAGAAAACTACAGGACAGTACATGCAAAAGAAAGTTTCTTCACAGAAACAACTAGTTTAAAGATAGAAGAGAGAGATTTTCAGACAAAAAAAGTACTTGCACTGCTTTTATTTGTAAAGTAGAATTTGGATTTACAGAATCATAAAATTATTTGAGTTAGAAGAGACCTTTCACATCATGTAGTTCCAGCCCCTCTGCCATGAGTAGGGATGCCAGGCACTAGACCAGGTTGCCCAGGGCCCTATCCAACCTGACCTAGAACACTTCCAGGGATCCAAAATTTCTCTGGGCAGCCTGGTCCAGTGTCTCACCACCCTCACAAGAAACAATTCCTTCATAATATAAAATTTCAACCTACCCTCTTTCAGTTCAATTTCAGATTCATAATTTGTGACATTCATTTTAGGATTTTTTTTTCTCTGAGATCTCCTTAAAAATATATATATAAAATTTACATTATCAACCGTGAATTTTTTTTCTCTGTCCCTAATAAATTTTCTTACTAAATTTATATTAAAATATTCAGCTCCTGATGTATAGTCATTTTTTTTGTTTTGAGAATTGAAGTTTAACTTAAACTTCATCATGCAGCTTATGAGTCAATTTAATTTTATATTTATCCATCATGTAATGTCTTCTTGTAACTTCATAATGCATGGCCTAATTATATTTTCCATTCCTTTCTATTATATACATTTCATTATTGAAAAAAATCTGATGTTTGTAAATGCATTATTATTCAATATTCCAGATCGAAGCATCCCTTACTTAATAAATCATAAGGATACACTGACAAAAATTTCCTTTCTTAGTCCATCTCATTGTATTTACCATTTTTAGTGCAGGAACCAACATTTGGTTCTTTTCTCTGGGAAGAGTGAGAATGGGAGGAAGGAATCAGTGTTGTTCAATCCAGACTGTATATTGATTTTATCAACATTGTGTCTGCAGCACTGGGGGTAGATAAAGCAGTTGTGTTTTGATTAATATCAATGTTTAAAATAACTGAAAAAGCCACTGGTTGATTTAAGAGAATGCTCAGCTAGATAGCCATTTGTCACAGCTGTAAACTTATATTGCTGGAAGAACTTGGAAACAATTTTGCATTTTTTTTCCAAATCAGATCTTTCTCATGGTCAATGAACTCCAGCATAATTACTTGCTGTCCATTAATATGTAACAAGTATACTTTAATCTCAGTAGATATGGATAATGGCAACACCACCTACCTCTCACCTGCAGCCTGAAGAAGCTCCTTGCTATACTTTTCCACCACTTCATCCTGAAGTATTCCAGTGAAAGGAAATGACCTGAGATGAGGTTATCCTTCAAGTGGCTATTCAGCTCTGTTAGTGGTGATTTAGAAAATGAAAATTAGGGACATTATCACAGGAAGATAGCTAACAGCACTGGTATTTTGGGATGTTTCTTTTTTTCTTTTTTTTTTTTTTTTTCAATACAGATTGTGATTTTGAGATACTGGGTTGAAGTACCAGAGAGATGAGAAGCTATGACCATCTTAGTAAAGACCACTTAATCTAGAAATTTCTGTAGAAAATTAATTCCTACATTATTTTTAGACAGGGATTGACTGTACATCTTGAAGAGTTTACATAAACAGAACTTCAGGTGTGCCCATTTCTATGCAAAATTTTTGACAAGTGCATTGGTATTACATACATTCAGATGAATCACAGTTCTTGCTTTTCTTCATAGGTGCAATACTTATGCTGGACACCCAAGGGGTTAAATCATATTTTAAATGTGCCTCTCTGTTCTTGCAATTACCTAATTTTCTCATATGCTGCGTTTTGTTTTTATTGGCTGTAGGAAGAACACTCTCTTTTTTCTGTCAATGGCTTTTTGAGGAGGACTCTTAACAGTGGCATTAATGGCTTGCAGCTTGGAGAAATATTCTCATCCCAAGGGCACTGGATATTACAGCAATTGACACAGATGTGCTAGCATCAGCAACCCTGTGGTTATCACTTTCACTGCTAGTGACACTGATGGCCAGCTTAGAGGGGGCTGGAGAATAACAAGTGAGGAGTCTGGGGAATGAAGTGGCAGCATTTTTGTTGCTGTTGTTTGCTTTTGGATTTTTTTTTGTTTGTTTTGTTTTGTTTTTGTTTTTGTCTTTGTTTTTGTTTTTTAGATTTATGCATTTTAAGTCACTCCCTGCTGAAATATGGGAAAAAATTCCTAGCAGGAAAACACTCAAGAGAAAAAGTAAAATTGTGGAATTAACCAAACAAGAATTACTCCTGATCACAAGGTCAATCTAAAAAAATAACTAAGTATTGCAAACACCATTTTTGTTCTCTATTCCAAGCTGTTGATCCAGCAAGGAATTTATGTTGCTCAAGAATGTGTCTTAGAAGAATAAGAGAATTAATGTTTCTCATTTGCTTGTTTTTATTCTATTTAGAAAGCAGGAAGAGTCAGTAATGAAGTTATTCTTGATTCTTCATTAAGGAAAGGTAGACCAGAATTTGCTTATGTTGGTTTTTCTCTCTCTTTTCCTATATATACTACGACTTATATGAAATAGTCACAAATGATGGATAGGACTGATAGAGTCACCTATAGGCCAGATGGATTAGAGGCCTGGGGTGATATGAACTAGGACAGCATAGAGAAGTCAAAAAGGGAAAAGTGATTCTCTCAAGATTAAAACTAGATATGCAAAATTTTACTCTATCAGCCATCTGGGTTGAGTGATTATTATTATTATATTTTTTCTTTAATGGGTGGTAGATTATATTTAAAACTTCTGATTTTTTTGCCATAGTAGTTAAAAGCAGGATAATGAGACACATTTTCTATCACTGAAGCCTGTGAGGTAGATTCTCAGGTAGGAAAAGTATGTTCTACTCATCTCTAAATACTTATTTTGTCCATAATTTCTTTATCAGTTAATCATATGAATTATTTCATTTTCTGTGGTGCAAGAGCATAACAAATATTATATTTATTCTAATGATCAAAGAAGAAAAAGATGAATTCCTACCTTACACTCTCTCAAAGTTAGTGTATGTTTGCTGAAAATCAAAATATGATTTTGGTCAGACTCCTGAGTTTGGCAGAATCAAGTTGGACTGCTGTGTTCATGGAATGAATGGAATGATGGTAGGAATGATGGAAATCTGTGTCTGCCATCTTACTACAGTGTGATCAATACAAGAGTACTGCGGAGTAGGACAGGGTACTTGTGGCAAGATACAGGAATTCTAGAGCTAAATAAAGGACCTGCAGTGGCTTGAGAAAAAATATGAATAGTTAGATATATTGTGATTCAGATATTCACTGCAGGGTTACAAAACTGTTTGGAGAATTAAGGATGAGTATCTTAAATTTTCAATAGATGGAGTAGCGATTAAGACAGTTTTTATTACTCCTCTGGGTGATAGAAGATATAATTTGATTAGTAAGTTTTTTTCTTCATAGTGATTTCATATAAAATATTTGGGAAGAAAACTCTCAAATAACCAATAACCAATAAGTTTGGTTATTAATTAATATGCAGTACTGGATATTGCCTATGTGTTTTTTGCACATTGGCTTTTCTGAAGTGAAGAATAAGGCAGGCATACAGTAGTTCAGAATTATTTTTTTCTCTGTAACATAAAAATTCACACATGAGCCAAACTTTTATGTGGCTGCCACTGCTGAAGAGAAACGTGATGTGCATATTGACTGGTGGATCAGCAACCATTAGTGCCACTAGCAATAAACTACCATGAGAAGAAGCACACTTAAACTGTCAGCATGGTGGCAATGGAGAGCCTTTATTTTGCAAGAAAAAAAATGTCTGAACGTGCTTTTCCGATGAGCAATTCTTTAAGATGTTGTGAAACCTTTTTAGCATTCAAGAGCTTTTACATTTGTGCTATTCAGATCAAGTAATGTGGTAGATGTTTCCTTTCCTCAGGTAATTTGCCTTGGAAATTATGTTGAGTTGCAGTTGCCTTAACCTTCTTGGAGACAGATGTTTCCAAGGTGAGCTACAAAATGACGTGGCACTCCTTGCCCTGGAGCACAGCAAATCTGCAGAGCAGGACTCTGGAACATCCTAGCAATTGCTCAGGACTCCTGCATGTCCTCTCCTGTAGCCGGAGAGGAGAGTAGGGAGCTGTGCAGGCAGCACTGAGAAGTGACACCACACCGGCCAAAGGAAGCAGAAATTCTCCCAGGGGCCATGGGTGGCACTGAAGGCTCTCAGGCACACCATAGCTCTCCACAGTTTATTTATATTAATTGATGTAACACAAGATCCAATGGCTTTTCATCATGATGCAACACGAGGGTCTAATTCAACCACTTTCTGAATCAATGTAAAGCAGAGCAATTAAAGAACTGGCAGCATCATTATTATGGTGACCCTGAACTGGCTTTGTGTTCTCATAAAACTCTGTAATTGCAGTCCAAATTTACACAGCAGCACACATTTTGAATCCTTTCAGTACATTTTGTCATTTTCATTATATTTTTGAACTGTTTTCTATGGAAATATTCTGTGACAAAACATACGGTATGACAAAGCAACCAGAATGACAAACAGCTTTATCACAGAAAATTTTCTGTTGAGGTGGAGGTAGTGTGTAGGCTCTGAATCACAGATGCTGAGCAAGGAGCTGTAGTGTCCAGGACGTGGTGCTCCTGTGGAGCAGAATAACCTTCTGCTGGAAGGTATCACAGCAGCCCTCCTGGCTGCTGGGATGCAGCCAGCTTGACTTACCTGTAGTTCACAAAAGTGTTTCATCATCCCTTCAGAGGCAGTTTAGGCTGTTTGAAGCCTTGTGTGTTGGAGTGTCTGATGCTAGGAGCAGGCTGCTTTTTAATGCCATTACAATGGCAGTCGTAGCCTTCAACAGAGGAAAGGAAACAACTGACATTCACTATGTTTTAAATCACCACACTGAGTTATCAGTAGTCACCTGTTAGAGCCCTAGACCCCAACAGGTCATGGTAAATGGTATTATACAGGAAAAACGGCCTTCTGGGGGCAGAAACATTTAAAAAGTGATTTTTTTACAGATTATATATGCTGTTTCCATTAAGCACTCCTCCATTTGCATTTTCTTAGCTATTTCACATGCTCCAAAACCTGTTTCTTATCCTCAATGCAGCCTCAGAGTGTTTGTTCCAATCAGATATTGTAACTGGGATTGCAAATAAATATTTTACAGCCTGATTCTTACCTGGTCTGAAATCTTGATTATTAAATTATAAAAAAAAAAACCTGCTGAAATGGCTGTTTTCTATAAAAGTTATGGTTTTAGCTAAATGAAATTACAAGTATCAACTGTCTATCAAGTTCTCAGCAATTTGGAGGAAGGAAACATTCTAGGATCATCTTAACATCTGTCTTGGCAGAACAACAGAATCTTCTAATTAATTGAAAAAATAATGTAGATAAAATATATTTGTTTTAGTCTTTGACATATTTTTTTTTTCAGAGAGAAATCTATTTCTAGATAGCTTTGGCCAGTTTGCCTCTACTGAATAGAACCCCAAAACATGATTGAAATACAACTAGGAAAATAGATGGGGAAGGATGGGATTTCACAAATTATTCTGCAATCATCTTGGAACAGTATCTCTTAGAAAAATGCAGTGCTTCGCCTTTTGCAATATCATGGGAACTCACTTTACACCAAAAAGAAATCGACTTGAAGCAGTTGGATCTCCCTCTGAAACGTCTCTCTTATAGCAATTCTTTCTGCTTTTCCATACTTGATTCTTTGGAGGCCAAATGCAGGAAGATGAGATAGTCTGCATTTTGATCAGGCGAGACTAGTTTGGAAGGTTGATCCAAGTACATATACAACAGAACACTGAGTGAAAAAGGGATTGGAAAAATATCTTGATCTTTTCTGAAGATCTGTGCTTGTATTAGGGTCATGAACAACTTCAATTTGTTTCCATTTTTGCAGATGTAGCTGTTGAATCATTTAAAAGAATTAGAAAAGAAAGATAAGAGGTCCAGAGTGGAGGAAAGAAGGAGGAGGGAAAGAAAGAAGAAGATATGTATCACTCATTTGAGATAAGAAATGAGCACAAGTCAACAATGGTAGAAGAGCAGAAGAAGAGGAGAACTTCCTAAATTAAAGTAGAAAAAAGTGTGAAAAGGAAACTCAATGGAGAGAAGTCAGATAAAAGAGAGACACGAACAAAGCAATATGGAAATATAGTTTTCTGTTATAAATTTCAGATTTAGTAGTTGTATGCAGCCACCAATATCAATAATTTTTGCCTCTATTAAGTTATCTCACAGTCATGGATAAAATGGTAATGTGAGAAGGGGTGGGAAGACAGAACAAAAATGTGTCTGTGCTAGAGTTATTGCAATCTGAAATGAAAAGGAAAGATAACATGATACAGACAAAAGGCGAACACAAGGAAATGTTTAGACAGCAGCAACTGAAGATGTTGAACAGGCCTAATTCAAATTAGGTGTTTCCAAATGTGACAGAACAGCAGGATTTAAGTGGGAATGTGAAGGACAACAATGAAGTAGATTTAGAGACAGCTATTGGAAGGTGTTCTCAAGAATGAAGAGCAATAAGAAAGAAAAACTGAATGCAAAACAAAAAAGGCAGTTGTGACTGGGTGGCTAGAAGGTCTTGAATGATCTTGAATATTTAGAAGACTAAGTTGTGCATGAGTTTGTAGAGAACAAAATGCTAGTGGAGAAAGAAAGGATTGAAAAGGCATAAAAATTAGGTCAAAATTTGATTTTTCCAGTGCTATGGTCCAATGGTCACAAGCAGCACAAAACTGACCGCTGAAGAGACACTACCGTTAAAAAATACCCCCAAAATCTATAGAAGAAATTATTAGATTTCAAAAAGACTTTCACTTAGATAGTTGGAATAAGACCTTTATTGAATGTTATGTAGGAAGAAGCATTTAGATGTAGCCTTGAAGCCAAAGTAAAATGAAGTCAAGAAAGGTGCTCTGTTTATGGTCCTGAGTAAGAAATTAATAGCTTAGACTATCAGATACAATATATGAGGAACATGGCACATCTGTGCACCAAGTGAATTAAACTAAAAGGTCTTCAACAAAATGATCAGAAGAAAACTTGCTCTCATTACCTTGGAGATTGTTAGGACACCTGAGATAGTAGCTGACAGTAGGAGCAGAAATTGTAACCTGTGAGAACTATGTAGGGACTTGCTGAATAGGACTTTGAAATTCAGGTCTTTACTTCAAGGAAACAACTGCAGAAAAAGACACTTAGGCCCAGGAACCCCTTACTGCTCTTTCATCCTCAGAAGAGTGATGGTACTGAAGTTTTATCAAAGCAGGCAGAGATTCTTCCCTGCAAGTGAGGCTCTGAAACACAAACATGAAATTATTTTAAGAATTGGGTTGAAACCTGTTCTGGTGAATATTTCTGATAGGCCTAAAAGGCAATAAACATCTCTTTGTGGTGTGCAGTGAAGTTTTCTGGAATATCACCAGCAAATAGATTTCTTGTAATTATTACGGTATGTCAGGAGTTCCAAGGCTAAGAAACTTTTTTATATATTTTGCCAAAATATTCTCAAGTCAGTATTTGAGGGCTTTATATGGGCATTTCTGCAGCATGACAGAAATGAAAATTTATATGTAGTAAAATGTGCTATACATGTAAGTCTGGGGAAGTAAAGAGGAAAACGGGATATCTCATGGAGGTCAAAGAATCCAATCTATTTATAAACTTGTACATAAAGTTATTTAGAGATATAAAATTATTTTACTTTTTCTTGGCTGGTATTCTAAATACAAAAATAAATTTTAAATTGTGAAGTTCTGTGTATTTGCAGAAAAACTAATTCACTGAACAAAGAAGAAAATTAGTCATAGTTGAAGTTTTTTAAAGGAAGATTTACTGAACAGTTCTTACTGAAAATGTTCAAATATGCCTTACCAGCTTATGTAAATAAAATTGAAGGCATTTTGTTCTGAAACTTGTAGCTGGCTTTTTCATTCTTGAAATAGATATTCCAATTGATTGTGCATATGCAGAGTGAATATAATGATAAGAGTAAGCAACTGCTATTTTGGTTAAACACAATGTTCTCTTGAAGTGGGTAATAATCAACATTGTGGTCTAGATGCTACTATAAGTTTTATTTTGCACTGTCACAAAAATTTGCTTTGCCTAAGTAGACAAAGAAGCTTCACTGCTTGTTTTCTAAAATCATTTATTCAAAAGTCATACTTTAATGCTTCATACATTTATTGTACATCATTATATGGTTGGAAAATAGAGGAAGATGGGTATGAACTGATCATCCTGAGCAATTCTGCCGTTAAATACAAAATATAGGTATTACAGAGATACAAATTCTGCATATTTGTAAAAAATATGGGCCACACCTTTGTGTCTTGGACTTTAAAAGAAGCATCTGATTTGCGTTTGCCAGTCTTCCTTTTCTATTTGTTTTCATTTAATTTTCAGGTGCATGGAATGGTCCAGGATCAGTACATCACAGGTCTGAGGGTTCATAAAAGAAGAGGTACATATTTATAGAATAGGACTGCAAAGATAGTGGGAGAACACACTCCTCAGGACCAATTCTTAAATCCACTCACTGCTGAAATAGCAGGATGAAATTCCATTAGGCATTTGACTGACAGAAATATCTCTTTAAAGAAGTTAAGCTAGTGTTTTATTGCTCACAGACCTTTTTTTGCCTTGGTTCAGGTCATGTATGTGTGCACCCACACATGTATACATGCACAGAGGACAATCCTATATGCATTCTTCTGACTTTTCACATATGCACAGCTGTGAGCTGGGAAAGTTCTAGGGCAAAAAAAAAAAAAAATAATCAGAGTTACAGTTGTTTTGTTGCACCTCCCTGGAACAAATTACTCTCAGATAGGGAGCTAGGCCCCAAATCTTGTGTATACTTATTGATCACTGCTAATCTTTGTTTCCAGTCTCAAGATTCTCGGGTGTCCTGTTTTAGGGCAAATTTGGGAGGAAACCTCAGAATGGGGTTCCTCTGGAGAGCAAACCCAAATGACCCCTGCCCCCAGCCAGTCTTGGAAAAAGAACTTCCTCAGAGAAAAGTGGAAAAAACTACTTATTTAACAAACAAAATGCCCAGAAGCATGAGGAATGAAAAAATATGAAACAATAGAACATTTTGCTGCTCTGAAGAGAGATGGCAAAACTGAGGAAGTTCTCACCAGGAGTTAGCTCGGCTCTCTCTCAGTCTTTTATCAGTCCCAGTTTTTTCAGTGCTGGAAAATGCCAAGGTCCAGGCTCTGGTGGGCCATGGAGGCCAGATCCCAGTCCTTCTCTGGGTTTTCAGTCCAGAGCAGATTTAAACAATTCCAGGAAAAAGGAAAAAAAAGAGTCCAGGAAGCTTCTTTGTCTCAGCTAGCTAAACTAACTAGAAAGGAAAAAACCTCTCTCTCTGGCCACTGTCCGTGTATCTGATAAACACACTGTCCCCAGGCAGAGAAAGAAGAATGCAGAGGAGTGAACACTGTTTTCAAAACAAACTGCACACTTCTTCTTTCCCTGCTTCACCCTCAGAACCAGTCTTAAAGGTACAGAACACAACATACAGCACACACAGAACAGATGATTGGGGATATGGGCATCAGAGTCACCCCAGGACATGGGGCCACTTCTTCCAGACTCAAAACTGAGTCCCTCCTCTTACTGCAGAGATCAGAGACATCAGAGATCACTGACAAATCATGTGATGTTGCTCTTTTCCTTCTCCAATAAAGTCATATCATTTCATTGTATGGAGAATAAAGTAAAGTAATTGCATTATTTATCATTATTACTTGCTACCTGATTTACTGCTTATAATTTACATGATTGTTTCTAGATAAATTGAGTGTCTAAACCAGCAAGTTAAGTGAACCTTCTGAAGGGGTGCAATCATGGCTAATTAAAGAAGATAATAGAATTCATTGAAATAATGTCTTCTTCTGTTCTAATGAAATGTTTTTCTTTCCTCTTATTTTGCTTTCTGCTGTTGGCAATACCTTAAGTAAATATTCTTGAAGATAGTTGTTTGTTTTTAAATTGAGTACACGCTTGAATTGTGACAGGTAAACATATTAGTGTTCAATCTGTCAGGAACTCTTGTCACTGAAAATGTATATTTATTTTAATGGTGATTTTTCAGTTCCTAAAACACATGGAAGATCTGGAGTTGTTGTATGTTAGCATCTGTAACAGTAAGTGACTACTGAACCATTAACACTGCAATTGAAGGTATTTCCTAACTTCACTTGGTGTCGTGGGTCACACAATGCAAAGGACAACTACTGCTCCTGTGGCTTCCTGTGAAGTGAAAGGTTGTACCCAACATATCCCAGTGCAGCTACGTATCTCTTATTTCCCTAGGAATAATCTTTTCATGCTGAAAGCACAACATGAATTGACATATCCATGTCTATATAGTCCTAATTCAGATTAGTTGGAATCTCAAAAATATTTACTGACACACCTACTTTCACATTCAAACCCAGAGAAGACACATAGTACCTTAACTTTACAAAGTTTCAAGGATGTTTATTTGTTTATGATGATAAGAGATTCCAACAGTATTTCTGTAAAAAGATGTTTTATGAAAAGGACTGGAAATAATTTCTGTTGATGTTTAAAAATTTACAAATACTGTGAAATGTTGTAACATTGAAGACGTTTGAAATTTGAAAATTTTAAAGACTATAGTTGTCCATTTCTTCATATTTCATTGCTCCAGTGGACGAATTTTAATTGTTTCTGATGCAACACTCACCAAGTATCAAATTAAAGAATAGTATAGCAATTCAGTTGTCCTCTGAAGAATTAGTTTGTTGAATTGTTGAATTTGGATAAGAAATCCAGTCCTTAAAGTGTGAAATAATGTCATTTTAATATTTCAAATCATGAACTATATAACTATGAACTTCGTACTGATGACTACTGTAGTGCTTCATAGTACACAGTCACATGCATTATGCTGTCTCCTTTAAGACAAGCATTTTAAAAGAAATCTAGTGGCAAGTAAAATGAAGTTCATTATAGGGTTTGAGGAGCAACAAAAAAAAAGTTAATATACCTGTTAGACAGAAATACAATGATATTTGAATGTATGGAATTCTTCCATATTGGAGAAGGAGAGAACATTTGTCTTGGAGGCTGATTTAAAACATTTCAATCTGTCTTTCAGAGGGCCCATTGCTTTCCTATGTTGAGGCATTCCCAAGGGTGATGCATTGGCATGTGCAGAGGAAAGGTGATCAAAGAGCAAAAAGCTGTAATTTATTTCTTCTCTGTCATCAATTCACACTTTCACACAGATGAAATGCATCTCTTGCTGAAGTCAACAACAAAACCTCTGTATAGGATGCATGTGTTTTTGTGTCTGTGTGACTGCAGTTATATATGTGTGCGTGTAATTATGCACACACACCAGCAGGAAAAGTTCTGATCATATAATTTTTAAAATTTAAAACAATAGGAGGTATTAAGTCATGGTTTCTGTCCGTGAAATCAGTGCTAAGTCATTGATTATGTCGCTTCATTCCAAGCGTTGCAGAGCAGCACAAAGCATGTGTGCAGTTTAGGTAAGGTAGAGTATTTGTATTTACAAGCCCAACTTGTTGTGGTTATGTGTGTGTGTGGAGGGCTAATGCATTGCAAACACATTTCAGAGTGCTAACATAAGAAAGTGCCAAGTGCCACCCCTGTCATGAGGGCTGCTTCTTTAAAAGCAAAGCCATGTACCTTTTACAGCTGATAACAATCACAGCAGTGATCACAAGTGAAGCAATGGGAAACTACCTGGTCTTCAAATAGCCTGCTTTTATTTAGACACCTAATTTCAGTCAACTTTTATAAGTAAGAGCTGTGCCCATGGGTATCAAAGCTTCTCTGTGTAGGCTTTATACCACAGTGGGTCTGTGGGAAGCTTTTATCAATGTGTGGAGGTAATAACACAGAGGTTTGATTCTCATTTCAGATATATACCAATGCACAGTGCTGACTCACTGATTTCAGTGGGGTTATTTACAATCGATGTCAGTGTAAACAGGAGAATCACCCTGGCTGCAATCAGAGATTGCTATCTGATGGCTCATGGGTGACATGTTTTTTCTGGAAAGCACAGCATAGTAATTACATAGTCAAAGATGGTCAGTGGTACTTCAAAGCATCCATTATTTTTCTGAGAGACCTGGCAGTGTTAGAGAAGGAGGTTGTGAAGATCAAGTCACTAATGGCAAAGGCAGGAGGTCTATCACTAGAGGGAGATTTAGTGTGACTGTCAAACAAAACCAATTAAACTCAAACAAGTGTGCTTAAAAATATTTCTCCATCTTTTCAACTTTGCAGTTTAACTCCAAAGAGTTTCTCTGACAAGAGTGAAGGAATTATATTTGAGACAAAGGTGTCAAACAGAACCAAAGAAGCTACCTAACAGAGAAGTAAACAATAAAGGCAACAAAAATGGAAAAGAAGAAAGACAAGGAAAAGAATAAAACAAGGAGAGATGGTGGAAGGAGAGAGATTTTGTCTTTTCTGCCAAAACCAACATATCTTCGCATTCAGGTCTGGGAGTGCTGTCTAGAGACCAGTTCAGTAATGGTGGCAGGACATCTCTTTGTGTTTTAGACACATATTTGCATTTATATACATTCAAAATAGTTTTGCTTTAAAATCCAGGAACTTCAGACAACGTTCTGTGGTCTATTTATAGTTCAACACATCAACAATTATTTAATTTACATTTCCATAGTAACCATTAGCAGAAACTAGGCAGAAAATCTGTGTGCAGCTTTTGTTCCACAATTACACTGCCACATACCCACCACTGTTCAGCTCTATGCAGCAGCTTGAGAAGATGCACCTGTGGGACTTTTCCCTGCTGTTATATCATTCTTTCATGGTATTGCTGGGAGTTCCTGGCTTTGTATATAGAATATAAAAGAAAAGTCTATTCCCTATTCCAGAGAGATGGCAATTCATATTTATAATAAGTTGTGAAAGGCATGCAGATACATGAGCAGTGTGGACTTAAGGAAGGGAGTAAGGTGACAATAACCATGGGTTTTTTACGTACATTTAAAAGGGTCACAGTGTCCCCCAGGCCAAACGCCAGTCACCTGCCAGAGTTGTGACAGGACAAGCTGTGAGAGAGGGATTTAGAACACAAAAAGTTGAAAACATGAGGAAAGGTGACAGAGAATTTGTTTCTCTTTAACTTACATTACTGTAGGAGTTAAGGAATATTACTAAGAAAAAGGACCTCTGTCAGAAAACAAAGCAACTGTGTCTTTTTACAGTGCTAGGAAAATTCTCTTTGGTTTTATTTTCACAGAAAGTGCAGGCAAAATGGACAGGAGTACTATAGGGGTGGGAAGGGTAATCAAATTGTACTTTCAGTAAGGATATTGGTAAGGTTTCAAAAGAAATTTTGGAGCTTGTTTTCTTCTACCCACGAAGGTGAACACTGCATTCCGGTCTTGAAGTCAAAGGTGGAAAATGGTGATTTTTAATGCCATAAATTTTCTCTGCAAACACAAGTTCCTCTTTTCACCATCAACTATAATTTTCCCCTCACTGACCATGAAAAGAAGTGGTTGCCTCAGGTAATTATGTGTACAGGAAGAAATTCTCACAGCTTTCTGAATATCACCAATAACACGTTTAAATGATTTACTGTACCTTGTAATTGGTTCTCTGAAAATATGAATATTTTATTGCCACTATGGAAACTCTCCACAACATCTATAATAGTGACATTCTACAGGACATGATTAATGAGTTTTATTTTTTGCCCTGTCTAGAGGTAAGAAGTTCTAAAAGTATTTTCTTTTAGAGAACATGCAAAAAGATCATAGTGTGCATCTGGTCAATGTATGAGAGTTTTCTGAAGGACCAAACAACTAAAATAATGCAGAAAATGTTAGAAACAAACTAGATGAAACTCACTGTGCAATAAAGCACCTTATTATTGTAAACTCCTCTACAGATAAATTGGGGAGGAGGATTTAGCCTGTCTCTGAGTATATATGATGTGAGAACAGGAAAGCAGAGATGAATGTCTGTGAAAGCTAAAGGCTACTTTACTGTAGTGGGTCCCTTTGAAATTCCTTACTAATTTATGTGGGACAAAATACCACAAAGGTGAGGTGAGCCTCTCGGTATTCTGGGCAATATCTTGATAAAACATATTGGAACTGAGATGATGCTAAACACTGAGTGAGAGACCTGCCCTGGGAGGTTTTCAACCTTGAGAAGATATTTTGCAATCCTTTTCTCCTTGCTTAGGACAGAAAAAATAGGGAATGATGATACAAACCCTCTCTCTTGAGCAGTCTTTGTGCTTTTTTTTTTTTTTTTAAAAATCTAATTTCTAGATCACATTAGCAAGGGTTCTTAAATGGAATTAATAATAATGTGAGCAATTTCCGGTTCCTTGGCACTCAGCATAGTTCACAATCCTGGATGAGGCATCCATGCTCACTTATATAATGCAGGGAGAGTGCTTTAGAGATGGGGTTTATTATAAAAGAAATACAAAGGAGAGTAGAATTGTTTACATCCTGCCTATGACAGGCAGTTAACTTCTCTGAGGCAGAGGTGGGAACCACTTTTATAACAAGAAACTGAACTTAATTATTTTCAACATTCAAAAGGAAATTGTTTATTCCAAGAGATGGGTGGAAGTACAAGACTTAATGTCCTGTTACCCACAAGATTGGTAGCAAGGGTACTTACGGAGGTATGAGACTTAAACACTGACCTTAGGGCTTTGTTCTAATAACAGCAGGAGGTGGCTCTCCGTAGGCTTTACCACTATGCCCCATGGAAAAAATCTGAATTTGCATTTGCTAATTATTTACAAGCTGGATCATAGTCACATATGCCTGTTCTACTATGAACAGACTGTCTGATTACAGTAATCTGCAAAGCATTGGAGCATCTAAAGGAAAAGGCAAAGACAGAGGGGCAGATGGAAAATAGGGAGAAAAGACAATGGAGGATAATGCATGACAGATCATGCCAGACCAACCTGGTCTCTGTCTTTGCTGTCCACATCGTGGACAAAGAGGGACAAAAATCTTAAAAGATAAATTCACCTGCCCCTAAACAAAGTTTTCTGGGGATGATAATGATGCCTAAAGATTTTTGCCTTTTTTACAAATTTGTAGCTTTGTAGATTCTTAATACATAGCTGTGTAGTTTCTATCAGTTTTTTTACAATTCTTATTTTCAAGAAAAGAATTTCTAACAAGGACATCCTGTTTTGCACCAGTATTTGGGAGACATACCAAGACACAGGGCTAAGAATCCCTCGAAGGCATTACAGTGGGGCAGGTCCAAGAGTGGGTTACCAGAGCAACTTGTCTCCTGTTAGATGTACTTGCTAGATATAATAATTAATCATACTTTTTAAAATTGTGAAAATCTGATGCCACATGTGCACATAGCTGTATTTTGTGCACCTGAAAGCTTTCATTAAAAGACTGCTCTTTATGTTATCAATCCTAATATTGTTTGGAGGGTTTTTTTCCAATTTAGGCAACAATAAAGCGCAACAAAAGATCTGCAAAGCAGGTAAAAAACTGACTATCAGGGAGACTTCTAAAAAGAACAACATTGCTGGAAGAAGGTAGCTATCCTCAAGGATAGGTCTTGAGGCCAATTATATGTAATGTTTTTATTGGTGACCTTGCCACAAAGAATAACTGTGCCCTGATAAAATCTGCTGATGACACAAAGCTGGGAACAGCAATCAATACAGAGAAGTATCAGAATATAATACGGGAAGAACTGTATGACCTTGAGAACTGGAGTGATAAGAAGGATAGCATGTAGTATTGATTTGTTAAAAAAATATGGATATTGATCTAATACCAATATCCGACTATGACGGACAAAGACTCTCTAACAGTTTGAAGTTAGAAAGTGTATGTTTATTACAACGCCGGGCAGCGTGCGGGATAGCTCCCAAATACACACACGCAATTTACAGGTGATCACAGGGTCTTTTTATGTCCAAAAGTGTTGAATATCCAAAACACAAATGCATATTCATGACTCTGGTCCATCCCATTCCCCGCTTCGTATGGTAATTAGCCAAAAAGCAATTAAGCATGCGTAGTTTGTTCTTTGAAATGGGTCGGTGGTCCTTTTTATGGGGTGGGGTCTCAAAATGATGAAGTAAGATGCGTCTTCCTCGCTTTGCCTTTTTAACCTTTTAGTGTTGGTGACACCTGGATCCTGTTTTCTCAAGACTATCTGATTTATGATCACATTGTGTTCTTGGAGTCTATTGATTAAATTGACAGGTCTCCTGATTTATCGGTTCCTTAAATCTGGCTTATGTTAAAAAAAAAGGGAAGTTTACCTCAACAATGTCTAGTTAGTAAAAGTTAGTCTACATCAGCAATGTCTAGTTTAACTAAAGTCCTTAATTCTTTAAAATTAATATCTCAGTATCAAGTACAAGGTCATGCAGCCAGGGACTGAGAAGAAGAATGACTGCCATAAACTGGAAATGCAACAGGTGAAAACGAGAAAGGAGGGCAAACTTGCAAATGTTAACTACAGAATACCTGTGAGCCACTTAAAGGATACACCTGTCAAAAAAGTACATGCAAAGTGTTTCCAGTGATGCTAGAAATGGACAAAATCTTTACTCAAATGTTTGAAACATTTTTTTTGTCTATTCAAGTATGTACATGAAAATTACCCTCAAATATTAAAACTAAATAAGTGCTGCAATGAAAGAGGAGTCTCAAGATACTGATGTATGTATGAGTTAGTGCCAATTTGGAAAGGATGCAGATTTAGTAGTTACCAGAAGGTAGTATTTACTAGGTGTTTGCCTGCCTGCACTCACTTCATGGTAAGTGCAAGATAGTTTTTCATTCTCACTGGAAGATAAACTGTCTTGAACTTAGCAAAAGGAAATATGGAAGCAGTCAGAAGATAGATAGATAATGACATGTATATATAAAGGCATGAGTTCTTATTCAAGTAGTCAAACCATAAAATAAGTTACTTTGCCCAATCTGACCAAACAGGATTGAATGGATTCAAGATGATAGGATTGTGTCTGTAAATACGAAAAGAAAGTAGACATCATAGTTGAAGAAATGCTCTTTAAAGAACAAAGTACCTCATTATCTAATACTATTTGATTAGCTATATTTTGAAAGGAAATTATTAAGTAGTTTCTCATCACAGGAAGGGTGGGTGGTCTAAATAGGAATACTAATAGCAAGAAAAGTAACTGGTTTTTGATATAAAAACATGAAAAGATTTTCTTTATGACTGTCAACACTGTGTTTGTTAGCAAGGAGTTAGCAAGGTGTTCCATGTGTGTAAAAAGTGTGAGATGGATATTTGGGTTGTAAGAGTGTCTCAAGGAACGAGGTAGTTCTCTGGAAATTATTGCTTCACTTTTCTGCTTTTTAGTACTTGATTATGGCAAATAAAGGCTTGGTGCAATGCACTTCTGTGCTGTTTTCTACTATTCTAATCCTGTTCCCAAATGTCTTATAGTGCTCTTGAGCATTGTAATGAAAAGAATAGATGACTTGAGCCTGTGTGACAAAAATAGAACCTCTGTCTATTAATAACACACTGAGTAAATGAGCAGTGAGTGTATGACTGAGCACAGATGAATTTCAGTGTTCCCTTACATACGAGTGTGTTTTTCTCATTTATATTTTCCATCTGATTTTTAAAATATAACAATAATGAATCTTCTTTTTCCTGTCCCACTGCAACAAAAAAAAAATTGTTAAGATGGTGACTTGTTGGACTGATATTTACTGAAATAACGTAATAAAATTATTCACAATGATAAATAATATAAAAGAAATAAAATACATTTAATAATTCCATTCATCCTTGCAAAGAATGACCAAATGCACTAGGGAAGCATGAAGATAATATAAAAATGGGAATTTCCATGAGCACAGATGGAAATCAGATGTTTATATTCTGTATTCAGGGTCTCTGCCCTGGAAGATAGAGCAATAAGAAAGACAAAGACAACCAAAAAGATGTGTTTCCACCAAGTGTAAACAGCTGGGTAAGCAGTTGTCTGTTGGAACTCTCTCCACCCATCATGTTTCCATGGATACAGCAAGACTTTAAATTATCTTAAGGCATGTATTTTTGACTGTTTTTAATAGAGACCTCAGTCTGGAAAAGCAAAATATTATCTCCTTAACTTTAATCAGAGACCTAGATTATTAAATAAGGAAAATGAAGGCAAAGAACAGATGATTCACATGACTTCAAAGATGCCTGAAGAGAATTGACACAAAACAAACAGGCTACAGACAAACTTTCTGCATGTCTTACTGTAAACAAATGGGACTGTTTAATCACAGAGGAAGCTTCCAACACCTCAGCAAAATGTGTAGAACAAGAAGCAGGAAGAAATGTCTGATACTGATTGCTGGGAGTCTCAAAAGAACAAAAGAAAGTTGCTGAAAACTCAGCATTATTTCTCCTGACTGCTTTGCCTATGAAGATCAGAGACATGGTACTTTGTGCTTCACTTTCCAATCTTTTGTTGGAATGACAAAATTGTTAGATAGTATCCTATCTTTTTTTTTGTAGATTTATCTGAGTTGGTTAAATCCCTGAACTGATGGCATATTGATTTTTTGAGTTTTGTTTTCATCAAAAATATGTTCAGTGTTTCCCATGGTGGGGGTTTTTGAAAAACTTAACTTGCAAATTTTAATTACATTAATGGAAATGTCTGAAAATTTAATCTGCATTTATGTAGATATATATTTCTATATTTTAAATTACATTCTCATAGTTACAACATATGGTATTAAAGAAGAAGATGATTAGCAGAGGTTTAAAACCTCTTTTATTCCCTTCCAGTTCAAGTTATTTCTATCTTATTTGTTTTCTCATGGCATAGCTTTATAGCTCAGTTTCCACCATTTTGCTAAAGATTTTGGACCAACTAGGCAGTTTGGATCAAAGTGATGACAGTTAATTTGTTGACAAGCAATTTAACTTACCTGCTTTGAAAAAAAAATTTAGGAATACAGCTGATGGGTTGCTTTTCGAAGAAGTCAAAAGCACTCAGCATCAGAAAAGAGGCAAAAAATTAAAATTGCACATTTTACTGTTTTAAATTTTTTTTGGTGGCATATTATTTCTACCTAATCCTTGTAGTCTAAAATTTAATACTTACAATGAAGGAAATATTACCAAAGTCAGGTCAACTCCACAAAATTTACAACCAGCATATTTTAAGCTATAAATGTTAATTTGCCGAATCAGTCTGTAAAGAAACTGATAAAAATTAAAAAATACTATGTGAGTGACAGTTCTTGACATTACTGAAAATCATGCATTAGAATTCGATACTTGCTTTTAAAATTTTCTGTTTGTATAAATTAAGTACTAGGCTGTATGATGTTTTAGCTATCAAACTAAAAGTTTTACTTCTATATTTTCATGTTATATAACCCCACAGAACTAATACATGAGAAATGGTTTCCTAGAGGAAAGATAGGCTGTGGCTGAGCTATATTAGATAATTGTAGTACTTAAAGCAAAATTATTATTTTCAGAGTGGCTTTCTCAGTAAGGTAAGGTCACAAAATGTACTATAAATCATTGGGCCTAAACAAAATTTTGACACTGTTTAAATTGAATTGACTCATAAGCCACAGAACAATTAACAAGAAAAATGGCAGAAGATATTTTAATTTTATTAGTTACTGAGCAAAAAAGGACTGTGAATTTCTGAAGTTACTCTATCAAGAGAAGGGTGTTTTTTTCTAACCATGAGAAGGCATTTGGCGACAGAATTTTTAGTAGGACCTGTAGAGATAGGACAAAGGGTACTGATTTTAAATTAAAGTGGGATAAATTTCTACTAGATACTTTTGAAATATTTTAAAATACTAGATTTTTATAAAAATGAGGGTGATGAAGCGCTGGCACAGGTTAGCCACAGAGATGGTAAATGCTCCAGCTTGGAAACATTCAAGGTGAAGCTGGATGGGGCTCTGAGCAATCTGATCTAAGGTGTTCCTGCCTGTGACAGGGAAGCTGGAGTAGATGACCTTTAAAGGTTCCTTCTAGTATAAACTATCTTATGATTTTCTGACTAATTTCTGTTCATAAGTCCAGGGGTTAACTTATAGATTTAAAATCATCATAACAAAATAAAAAGGCACTTTTTTATTTTCCAATTTTCTAAAATCACTATTGAGAAAAAATGGATTGACTCAGTTTGGCACTTCAAATTTAAAGCGTTTGATTCCTGGACAAGGATTCATTGAACATCCATCTGTGATTACACTGCATGTAAGATTTTGGAGCAGAGATAGTCTGAATCTGTCAGAAATGACCCCAGGCTTCTGCCTTGACACATTTTTATCCTTATTTTTCCTTTTGACAATTCCTTATTCTACACCTTGAGGATCCCAAAACTAGGACAATCCAAGTTAAATTTGCATCAAATGCAAAAAATCCCACAGGATTTCAAGTTTTCTTTGTAATTCATTGGGAGATAATTTTGTTTGGGGAACTGAGGATGACCCTAGAGTACAAAACTGATAATCAGAGGAGTTCAGAAAAATATGGTGACTCTTACCAAGAGGCCAATGACACAAGCATGAAGAGTGCTGAGGAAGAGAAAGGGCAGATCCCTTAAGATATGTTATCATTCTAGTCACAAGCTTATTTCAATGTGCTTTGCATACTCCAAGATCTTCTATGCAGAGTCAGGATTGAGCCAGCCAGGGGAAAACTTGGCTTTTACACTGGTGACAGCTGTAGCAGAAATGATCCTTCCTTGCATTTAAAGATCTACTTGGCAATTTTGTACTCGTGTTTCTGAGGTTGAAAGGTCTTTCAATATTATTATGAAATGGATACTAAGATGGTGTTTTTGACAAGGAAATGAAGACAAGCAGTATCTGATAAGCAAGAGCTTTGTGAAACACAGCCGTTGTGTGATGTTTGTCCCAAATGGGAGGATTTGTTTTCACATCTGAAAGCAAACATAAAAGACAGAAAGTGTCAGGAAAAGGGCAATTTCCTCTGAGACGACACAAATCACCACTCACTGTGATTCTAAAAGACTGAAGAATACTTTTAAAAAGTTTTTGACTAATACTTTATATATGAGGTATAAAAATACTTTGAAAATATGCTTCTTCTTATGCTTAAGTTCTGACCTGACTTGTTGACTTGTGTCTCCTGGCTGAGACCCTGCCCTGCCTGCCTTACCCTGGTCTTAAGCCCTGGCTTCTGTGGGGAGTCTGGCCTGGGGGCTGCATGCAGCCTTGTCCCCATGGCTGCCCACAGTTCCAATTTGACCTCCAAACCCTTCAGGGAGCTGTGGTTCATATTTAGGTGCAGATCCTAACAAATGTAAGCTCTTATTAAGAAACTGATTGAATATGTACTATACGACTATAATCCTTGCACCACTACAGTCACCTCTTGGCCTCCACAGGTACTCTTGGCCTCCACAGTGGTATATATGTATGTCTGAGAATAATGGCTATTTGAGCAACTAGAAAATGTCAAGATAGATAATTATTCATTGAAAAAAGGCGCAAAAATCTGCAATGGATGCTATTCATATGATATTGTTTAGCATTTCAGAATATCTGTTTCTCAATGCAAGAAATAAAATGTTTTCAAATTTGGCCAGATCCAATAGACTAGAACAGTTGAAAAGGACATTTTCTTATCCCTTATAAATTATGCACAATTTAAAGGTCTTCTATAGATTACATTATAGTGTGTTCATGCAGGAAAATTTCAAAGACAAATATAAAAGGTAAAAAGACATTATTCGAGTTTATTCCTGAAGTGTCTGCCTCTGTTTCAATTTTGAGAGCTCATGTCAGTTTTCTGATTCAAGTTAGGCACAGTAGTGTTTACATTTAATTTATGTTGATGTGGAACTTGACCACTGAAAGCTAAAAATGTACAGCTTCTACCGGAAATCTGCATCTATTTTTTAGAACCCAGCCCTAAGGTAGATTTGATAGGAGCTCTTCTGTCTGCAGGTGTGTGTGAACACACCTAGCCAGATACAGAACACCAGCAGCGAAGGTGACATAAACAGCTCACAGCCTTTTTTCCATATCTCTTCTAAGACAAGAATTTTACTTCATAGGTACAACATTCCCATGGAAATCAATTTATGGATCTGGCAAAAATAACCTCTCTCTGCTGAATACAACACTTTAGTTATAGGGCTAAAAATGTGTCAGGCCTAATTCCCCTCTATTTTAAGACTCCTCTAACTGGAAGCTTTAGAAAACTTACTAGGACAGCAAGCAGAACCAAATTTTAGTCTAAACTGTAAGTCAAGACTAGTTCAGGACGTGGGTTCCCTCTCTCATTTAAAGGAGAAGGCAGGACAAAATGCAGCAGGTGCTGGAGGAAGGACACCAGAAAATCAGAGGTGCTGATCAGCAGCTCATGGGAAGTTTTTAGGGAAAGGCAGCTCATAGAATATCACCACTGTGCTCCACGCATTGACTATGCCTTCAGGAGCAGCAGCCAAGTACTTGCCAGTGCTTTTCCAAAGACAAAGTAGGGACAGGAAATTATGCAAAAGCCATTACCCCATGTCCTTGTGAGAAATGACACCACCCCTTAATATTTAACCCTGATTGTGATTAAGAAAACCGGGTGTTACCACCTGGTTTTAGACATCTGCTAGTTCCAGTTATTGTGCCAAGTATCAGCAAGCCTCTAAAGAACAACACTTCCATGAGCTGCATTTTTCTTTTGGCAGATGTAGAACCAGCTGATGTTACAACATATCTCTTCACTTTAGCAATATCCAGTTGAGTCTGGCTGCTCCCTGAAGTAACATAAATTGTGGCACCTGTGTGCTCCGGTTTATTGGTAATGAAAATACCCACTCTAATCACAGCATTCTTTAAGCATTTGCCTCTAAATTTTCAAAATGGGGAATGTAATACAGCCTGCAGCACATTTCATAGATACCTAGTCCACTGGGAGGATTTATGGGGACTTTATGTGGTGATGGCATTAAACACAAGCTATTCAAGCTAGGTCTGTGAGCTGGGGAACTGAGAGGATTTACTGAGGTCCACCATGAAAGAGGGAGAGAATGAAGATTAACACTGGATTCAGCACAAAGGTTGCCTCTCTCTTTTATGCTCTGGGAGATCATACAGGGATTGTGGATTTAGTAGCTTGGTTCTTGGGAAACTTCAGGCATTGCATGCTGTAATGTCTCTGTATTGCTTGAAAATATATTCTTGGATATTTTGGACTTTCAGCATATTCCAGATGTAGTATTAGTAGTGGTATATATGGTAGTGGTATGTCTGAGAATAATGGCTATTTGAGCAACTAGAAAATGTCAAGATAGATAATTATTCATTGAAAAAAGGCACAAAAATCTGCAATGTATGCTATTCATATGATATTGTTTAGCCATTTATAGAGCTGGCTTAATAAAGGACTGTGAATAAGCAATGCAAAAATTGCCAAATTTTACAATGACTTCTTTATGAAAGATATTTTCCCTAGCTGTAAATAGAATTTGGATCTAAATCATTGCCTCAAAATGCAACATGAATACTGAAAATGAAGGGCTCCTTTATATCCACTGCCCTGATTTTATCACTTGAATACTCTAGATAAAGGACTGAATATACTAAAGAATCAGGTGATAGGTATCTAAGGAGAAGTTTAAGATGGACTTTATAAGTTTATGTTTCCGACTATAATCCTTGCACCACTACAGTCACCTCTTGGCCTCCACAGGTACTATATTTTTTAATTTTATTGTGCCTCAGGCACTGTAGTTAAGTTTCTGAATGGACCCAAAGCTGCACTTATCTTTTTGAAGCAAAAGCTTTCATTGCCTGACAAGAAGAAAATGAAGTTTTCTACCCTCACAAATAGACTCTGTCAGCCATTCTTGGTATAATTAATGAATTAACATATTGGTAGGTCCAAGTAAATGCAAAAGAAAAAGAAGTATCATGCTGGTTACCTTTTATGTAATTTATTCAGGGAGTTAAATGAGAAACTTTAAGTCTTCAGCATCCTTCCAGCTCCCAGGACCTTTAATGCATTTTGTTCAAAGTACTGTGCTTCTAATGCCTGCAGAAACAGTGTTGTGCTGCCTTACAGTGTAAATGCCTGAACCTTGTTTGTGAGCAGCCACATAGATAGCAAAAGAGACTCTCGCAGCTGGTACTGTGCTGCAGTCCCTCAGACTTACAGAGGCAGTACCTACTTGAGAAGAAAAAACAAAGGGTGTCACAGAGTCACAGCATGAGGTTTCACATCCTTGCTTACCTTAATTTTTCTCTAATATTTTTAGCTTTTCTGTTTCCAAGAGGATGTCCAAAAATTTAGCCATCAGTTTTTCATTATTCCAGGATGATACCTTCACAACATCTCTTCCAGTTCAATAATATTAATCGAAGAGGATCCTGAATTTTGTCATCCCACAGTCCTGGGGGACCATAACCTTGTTATTACCATGAGATTCAGCTATTTATGACTAAGAATTCAAGGTCTAACTCAGATACGATGAATATAAATAACCTTGGCTCTGACTTCTGAGGAAGTCCTGGAGGCCATCTCTAGCCGTGTGGATGACAGGGTGATCAGGCATAGTCTGCCTGGATTCACTAAAGGTAACTCATGCTTGACCAACCTGATCACCTACTATGATGAAACAACTACCTGGATGGATGAGGGAAATGTAGTGGATATTGCCTACCTTGACTTCAGTAAGGCTTTCAACACTCATGTCTCACAATATCCTCATAGGCAAAGTCAGGTTTGTCAGCTGACAGTGAGGTGGATTGAGAACTGGCTGAGCAGCAAATCCCAGAAGGTTGTAATCAGTGGCACAAACAAGTAATTGGATGCCTGTCACTAGTAGAGCTCCCCAAGGTTCAATACTGGGTCCAGATTTTTTTAACTTATTCGTCAATGACTTGGATGAAGGGGCAGATGCCTTCTCAGCAAGCTCACTGACAACACAGCTGGGAGGAGTCCTGGTGATGTGTCCTGGGGTGCATTAGGAAGAGCATTGACAGCAGGACAAAGGTGGTGATCCTGCTTTGGTGAGGCCACATCTAGAGCTCTGTGTCCACTTCTGGGCTCCTGGAGCAGGTCCAGTGGAGGGCAATAAAGATGAGTAAGGGGCTGGTACAGCTCTCTTATAAGGCTGAGGGGACTGGGCATGCTCAGCCTTGAAAAGAATCAACTGAGGGGGAACCTCATGGAAGAATGTCAAAAGGGAGGGTGTCAAAAAGATGGAGCCAGACTTTTCTTGGTGGTGCCAGGCAATGGGACAAGAGGCAATGGACAGAACCTGATGGACAGAAAGTTCCACCTGAATATGAGGAAGGACTTTACTGTGCAGGTGAGTGAGCACTGCAACATATTGTCCAGAGATGTTGTGGTGTCTCCCTCATTGTAGATATTGAAGAACCATCCAGACACAATTATGTGCCACATGCTCTGGGGTGACCCTGCTTGAAAAGGGAGAACGGACCAGATAACCCTCTGTCATCCCTTCTAGCTTTATCCATCCTGTGATTCTGTGATTGCGATTCTGTGATTGTGATTGCAAACTGAGGAAGTGGTGCAAGAAAAGCCATGGAGTCATGTCATGCACAACAAAAAAGGCAGAAAGGTGTGAGATTGTTGAGACAGCTCACTGGCAGGTCAAGGGTTCAGGAGGAGAAACCCAAGATTGGAAAGATAGATGTTTTCTGAAGTAAAAAATCCATGGATTTGGAAGATGGCAGGTCAGTAGCACAGAGATTCTTCTCTTGGGACAAGTGGAAGTCAGATCTTCCCCAACTACTGGTTCAGCAAACGTGTTTTACTGGGGTGATGAGCTCACTAATTTTGGACTATTTTTGTGTTTAATGACAAACAAATGGTTGTTTTATATTTGACCGGATGTCTAACCTGCGTGCAAAATATTTGTACCAAAGTCACTAAAATGAAGTGATGTAAAGTGATTTGAAGATCACACCTAATTCTTACCTGGGAAAGTCAATGAGACTCTCTAACTTCCCTTTAATATTTAGTTTTGACAATAACTGAATGAATGACAATAACTGAATGAATATGTTGCCACTGTATGAAGCAGAGTAGTATTAAGTGGAAAGACTTGAGCTCGTAGCTCTAGTTTGATTCAGGAAAGAAATTTGAAACCCAGTCCTAGGGAAATGCAAAAGCTGGTTCAACTCTCAAGGAAATCTGTCTTGCTGTCTCTTGAGAACATATTTGCAAGAAAAGAGTGAGCTTTACAGGATCCCAGCTGAAGGAAGATATGGAGAGAGCCAGTCAGACACTGCGGCCAAACATCTCATTCCTTAAGCATAAATAGTTCCTGATTCATATGGGTTTGAGGATCATTTTTACATTCTTGGTACCTGCACTCCAAAGTACCTTTGAGGTTTTTTCTCTGATCTGATAATTGTTTATATGTATGACTTGCCTTAAGCATACAAGGAATAGTTGTGCATTTTAAGTTACCTACATGATTAGAATCATGACTAAATGAGAACTGCTCTATAATGCAGTTGTCATTAAATTAAAAGCAAAATTTACCTAACCAGTAGAGGGTCCCGCAAACTTAGGTGAGTTTAAGTGTCTATTTCATATCTAACCTTTCCTTTAAAAAATTGGTTTTCATGTCTCAACCAAAACGCTGTTAAACACAAGGTTTCTTTTCTTTCCTTATATCAAGGCAAATTCACTGCTCTGAGTCACTGTATTTTTTATTTCAACAATGAACTGGATTTGACAGCCAGCTTGGATTAAATCTCTGAAAATAGGATTGCATGATGAAAATGCTATCAGACTCTTATCTGTAGTAACATTAGTGGGCACCACTTTAACCAGGAAAAGTACTCTGAACTTATTTACTGGATAGGAGATCAGGTGACCATTTCTAATTCTAGTCAAAATATGCAGTCATGCATGGGTATGAGACTCAAATGACCTTTTAATAAGTTTATAATTTGGTTATCTCTCTAAGCAGACTTAAGAATTGATCTCAAACACAAAATTTTTATTAATTTTTTTTAATGTTGGATAAGCTACTTGGAACAACCTTTTTATTAGAGTTATAACTGTTTGGTTTATCTGGAGCACTTCTCAAGTTTTCATTATTGGATTTTAACTCATATAGCTAGACTTCATCTAAATTGTAACCTTTCATTATCACTGTTACACTGACTTCTACAAGCCTTCAAGGCATAATTGACCTTTATATATGAAGGAGGCATTTCTTTTCTCTGGATTATAAAGGTGATCCATATGTGTTATTAAATCATAATGACTTGGATTGACCTTACATTCACAAAAGAGGAAAACACATCATCAGGATGGAACTGTAGAACTATCTCTACCCTTTACTTACTGTTTGTTCCATAGAGCTGTTACATGTATGTTGTCATTGCATGCTTTTGTATGCAATATGGGTCAAATTTTAATCTGGCATTAGGAGAAAAACAACAGAGATGTTGTCTTACGTGCTCGTATATTTTGAGAGGACCCTAACAAAAATTTAGAGAAAGAAAGTCTTATTTTTTGTTTTTTGCCTAAAAAGAAATTGTTTGTTTGGTTTTGCTTTTTCATTTCAAAACTGCAGATATATTAACAAACTGGAATCCAATTCAACTAGCATTAAAAAGACTTCTATTTTTTAAAAGTTACACAGTCATTATACATTACCAAAATAAAGCATATTATTTATTCTGTGTACCACTTAATGTTTCTTGTATTAACTTCTGGTCAGTAACCAACTTTGCTTATTAAGAAAGAGTATTTTGGTTACACGATAATTGGAAAAGAGCTGCTAATAGTTTGTATGTAGAAATTTTATTTTTTCCTTGTGAAAGCTTATAATGATAGTCATTAACTATGTGATCCTATGAGAAAATTATATTTTATATTTTTCCTGTACTTTCCCCTCCCCTTCTTTTTCTTACATGTCTGGATTGCATTTTAGCCCCTTTCAGCTCTTCCAATTCTGTAAAAAAAAAAGTATTCCTTTCTTCAAATTTTTCATTCAATTGATCTTTGTGAGAATTTAGGTGAGCCCACAAAGCCACATGCAATTGCTTTTCAGAAATCAAAAGTGTATCAGGATCACTTTCTAACCTCAATGTGTTGGCCAAGGCTTGGATGAATGCCAAGAAGGAGCACCACATACTTACCCTTTTCTGCTATTTTCCTCAAGATACTGGTCACCATCAGGGACAGGAAATTGAGCAAAAAAAAGCCCTTGGATTGGAAGTTTTCCAGTGATTTATCACTTGGCTGAATTTGCGTAAGTTTTCATGGGTTCGATAAAATTTCATGTCACCCTTATGAATTAACTCTTCTGACTGATGTCAGCAGCCACCTTGGAAGCATGAGGTCAGCAGAGGCTTCCAGTATGACTGCCAGGCTTCATGTGGGTAAAGCTGTATATTGCATCTGCTCTCACTATTAGAAATGACTGCACCTTTTCCCAGAAAAACTAACTGAATGCAGGCATTACCCAGCATGAAAAATTTCTGAGGATAAGATCTCTATGCCTTTTCCTTGTCTGTGGTGCCAAATGAGCACAACAGCACTAGTAGGAACGAGGGATGCCACGGACTCAAGGTGCTCACTGATTAGTCACACTTGTCAATACTGGATCTAGTCTCCTTTGATGTTATCTTCATCACAGATGACAGCATAGGCAACAAAAAAATCTTTTTTATATGAAATCTGAATTTATGTGGCCATGTCAGTTCAATTTTCTGAAAGCATAGGGTGAGGTTGCATTCTTTGACATCCTTTGCCCTATGTAGTCTGCATCAATTCATCATCCACAGGTCCTGGCTGGATGAATTCAGAGGAGGTTCTGTATATCTGTGCCTTTCTCTAACTGAACAGAGCAGCTTAGGACCAAGTGCCGGATCATTTGGAGACAATACCTTATCAGCTGTTTCTTGTCTCCCAGAAGGCAAAGAGCAGTTTTATGGAGGCCTGCCATTGCCAGAGGCTCAACTGACTCTAGTTTGGCCCATCTGCACTTGTGGAAATATATTATATATACTTTTATATCAAGAGGTTTGTCTAATGAAAAAAAAATAGTCATTCAAATACCTAAGACTTCTATTTAATGAAAAACATGTGTGACTCAAGAAGAATATTCACTATCAATTCTCTTTTGTATTCAAAACCAAACTGAGTTTCTATTTTATTAGCAACATTTGACTTTTATGTCAGCTACTCAATTAAGAAGCGCCTTTTTCCCCTCTTACGTTAATTGTGTTTTCCATTACATTGAAAATATCAAGTTTTTTATTATAATAAGGTTTTATTAATGTTCTGAAATTCAGATCAGTTAGTCCAGCTCAAAAAGATAAATAAAACATACAATCTTGCTTCAAGGTTTCAAGCTTTTGCTTTCAAGCAAAGTAGATATCATTGATTATCACTGATCATCAGTAGCCTGATGTCTAGAAATCATTTCAGCTTCACGATTTAGAATTTCCTCAATGGGTTAATAGACAATGCACAGTGGCACATGCATGTACAAGAGAGAAAGATGGAGCACAGAAACTCCTTTCCCAGTCACATACTAAGTCTGGTTCTAATGGCTTAATTTTTCAGATGAAAACTGGGAACCTTTGAACTTCTCTTGATATGCATGAGATTATTAATAAATGAACCATCAAAATGGTTCATTTTCATGAAAGGTTGTATTTCAGATAATAAAACTAAAATAAACCATTTGTTCTAGGATGTCCTGTACTATTTGGTTTTGTTTGGAGTTAAATTTTTGTGGTCTTGTTCAAATAAAGAACACATAATTTCTGCAAGCATTTTAAATGTTGCTAGTTTCTCACTGAATAGTAATAGTATTGAATCAAGGCTAGAAAAACTACCTCATCAGCTGTAAGCTAATTTAAGCATACAACCATATTTTGTATACTGCACATCTATATGAAATATATTGAGATAAATTTAGACATAGACATGTAAGTATTTGCATATCATTGGTGTCAATTCAATTTTCTGTCAAAATCAAGCTTGGCACAAATGTTTCCTGGTCACCATCGTTAGAGAAAATAATTAGAAGATGCTAGCTTAATGCATTAAAAAATCAAAAGGAAGTTGCCAATACATTAGATTAGTTTTGAAGTCCTGACAGTTAAAATTCCTAAGCTTTTCTCTGAATTCTTGAGAGCAAAAAGTTTATGTTTTTCTAATGAAACTCAAGATTCTCAGATAATGTGGTAGCTCTGGAAGCAAAAGGTTTGGGAAAGTGCTGAAAATGTCAACATCAACAAAATCCATGTAGAGCTGAACACTGCCATCTATCTATCTATCCATCTTTCTTTTTCTGGCTCTGTAGTGTCTGTGCGCTGGAGGTACTTTAAGCGGGCAATAAAACTGTTCACTGACTTTACTCAAAGATGATTCTCTGCAGTCCAAACCATTGAGTGATAAAGCAGCTTCAGCCTCAAACACAAACTATTCCAACTGAATAAATTAATCTAGTTGTATCCTATGCTGTAGTGACTATTTTCCCTAATCTTGTGTTGCTGCTACCATAATGTATAAAATGACATGACTAGTAGAATGATGTTGCCATATGAATAAATATTCTATAAATGCTGCTAATTAACAAAGCCACATATGAAATGGCTCTGGAAAATTTGTGGTCCTCTAAATTCTCATATTTGAATGTCATACACAATTGTTCAAACATGTGAACAATTTTACTTAAATATTAAGATTGGGTATGAATTAATGATGTCCAGTGTCTTAAGATGCAAAACCAACTAGCCATGTATGGGTGAGGAGTTAGTAGATTGCTAAGCATTTCCTGATGATCAAGGCCTCTGAAGGCATCTCAGTCTCCTTTGACCTCTCTCACTCTCTCTCAGATCAAGGTTGTCTCTTGCTGTGTTGCATGCCAGTTCCACTCCTCTCCTCCTATCTGTCCAAAGACTGAGAAACCACTCATCTGCTTGTTGCCAAAACAGACATTACCTCATAGAATTTTCTTGCAGACAGTAATTTCTTTGCCAAAATCCTTATATTTCTCCACACACTGACTTACCTTACCAGTATCTAGATATTACACTGACAGATTTATTGGCTATGCCCAGGACAACACAGTGGTAGAGCAGATGAAAGCAGAGCAAAAATATTTCTAGGCAGTAATTAGAAAGTAGGAAAACGAATTTAATTGAAAGGGAAAGCTGATGTTTAAATTACAAAACAGTATGAAACCACCTCTTTGGTGCAGTTTGTGCTGAAGGACAGCCTTACCATTGTGTGACAAAAAGAACACAGTGCAGCAGCCCTAATTCCACATCCAACTGTTCCTCCTGGGGAAGAGGGCAGAACATGAGGTCTTCAGAAGACCATTAGAGAGCATAAGCATTGTAACCTTACTGAATCCCCAAGAGGTATGTGGGTATTTTAAGAGCCTAAAAGTGCAGCTGTTGATGACTATGTAGGAAGCATGCACAGGTCCTGAAAATGAGACCAGCAGTTCTAGTTGTTGGCATTTATACGGGTTTTAACCCAGAATAAGTGGGTATATTCAGATTTTTGTGTTTTCAGAGGGAGAGGAAAACCTGATGTGGTTCTTTTAGGAAAGAGGGATGAAAGAAAAAGGAGGTGTGAATGAGTAAACTACAGCAGCAGAGAGAGAGCAATGTTAGCTCGCTGGGAAAGCCAAAGTCCCTCACTGCATAGATACAAGGGAGTAGGGTGTTATTTCTTGCTGCTCATCATTGTGTGACTTTGCCTCATTCTTGTATCAAACTGCAAATTGACTCATCTGAGCTGTAACTCAGTACAGGAAACACAGTGGAATCCACTCTCCTGACTGTCAGGAATCAAGATTCATCTGGGATATTTCTACCTGATCCAGTATTACACTATGTCAGGATTACAGCACGCCAGTAGTATCCCCATGGTGTTATTTTTATGCAGATACAGACAAGAATGACTTCCCAAAGCTGAGACGCTATGAAAGGTGTTGCCATTTCTCCATCTGTCTGCCCCTATCATGCTACTTCAATTCCATCTCCAAAGCTCAGGCTGCCATGAAGGAGCACCATGCCACAGTTACTCTGCTGTAAATGTCATTGCACTGGTTCCTGGCAAGAGTCATTAAATAAAAGCATGCATAGAGATAAGTACTTAACTTTTCTTTGTGCCTTGGAAAAAAAATTCTCTGGTATTTAATCTTTTGAGCCTATTTGTGCTTGCTTACGTTTAAAAGGATCTTAAACCTTTTTATATAAAGCAATAAAGATGAGGAAGTAAGTTTGCAGGAAATAATAAGCTATCTGCAGACATTGTGAAATTCCTCTTGAGTGCAGGCTAGGCACCAAGTTGTTCAAAACCTGATTGCCTGAGGAGATATATTTGCCTTTGCAAAGCTCTTCAGGATGTGAACTGAGCTGATTTAGCTTTGTGAAACCTTCCTGCTCTCAGTTCTTAATCATTTCCATAAATTGGCCAAACTTACTTCCTCATAGCTAAGCCAGATTCAGACAGGGCTCAGAAAGCCTCCTGAAACAAAGTTAACCTGTTGATGTTGATCACCAAAACCTAGTCAAGTGTGTGGATTGTTTAGATTGCAGGTTCATGAATAAGGAAACAGGTTTTGCTGTGAATTTGGGCAGTACTGAGCATAGCAGGATATTATTCAGTCATGGAGAAACACAGTCAACAGTGCAACATGTAAAACATGAATTTAAATGATAGTATTGAAGCCAGTTAAATTGTAGTATATTAAGTCATAGGAGATTAAAACATTTTTCCCTAATATATCTGTATCTCTTGCAGGATACAATTGAAATAAACCATTCAGATATGGAGCTCTTAACCTCTTCTCTAATATAATGAAGTGTTCTGAAAAACACAAGTAGCTGAGCAGATTTGAAAGGAACCTCTCCTCTTGTTTCGTACACACTCAAATCTTAACCAAAAGAAGGGCCAGCTGCACTACAATTTTGCCCATTAATTTAAATTTAAGTTGAAGACTTGATCCTCTAACTCCAAGTGCAATCACAGAATCATAAAATCCTAGACTGGTTTGTGTTGGAAGGAACCTTAAAGATTATCTCAACGTCCCTGCCATAGAGGAATGCCATCCACTAGATCAAGTTGCCCAAGGCCCCATCAAGAGGCCTTGAACTTTTCCAGGGATGGGACGGGCATTCACAATTTCTCTGCTCCAGTGCCTCACCCTCTCTTACTGAAGAATTTCTTCCTGACTCCTAACCTAAATCTATTCTCTTTTAGTTTAAAACCATTCATGCCTGTTCTATCACTATCTATCTGCCTGTGTGAAACAAGGAATAGTGGTGGACCTCGTGCAAATGAGGTTTACCCTAGAAGATTTCTGGTTTACCTCAGAAGAACACATAGAGACTGCATCACTGACTTTGTTCCCTGTGTTACAGACTGGGAGAGAGCTCTCATTAGGTCACAGCTGAATAAAATACTAGCATACTCTGCATGTGTATCTATCCAGGTATATGATGCTGTTGTAGTGTTGTAGTTTAACCTCAGACCGCAGCCCCATGCAACTGCTCACTCAGTCTCTTTGTGGAGGGATGGAGGAGAAAATCAGAAGAGTAAAAGTGAGAAAATCCATGGGTCGATATAGAGACACATTATCAGGCAAAGCAAAATCTGGACATGTAAGGAAAGCAAAACAAGGAATCCATTCACCACTTCCCATAGGCAGGCAGGTGTTCAGCCATCCCCAGGAAAGCAGAGCTCCATCACAGGTAATGGTGACTGGAGCAGACAAAATCCATCCCTCCAAACATCCCCCTCTTCCTTCTCCTTCCCTCAGCTCTATGTGCTGAGCACCATCACCATGGTCTGGGATCACCCTGTGGTCAGCTGGGGTCAGCTGTCCTGGCTGCGTCCCCTCACCACTCCTTGTGCACCCCCAGCCTCCTCACTGATGGGTTGAGGTGAGAGAAAAGGCCTTGACCCTGGGCAAGCTCTGCTTGGCAACAGCTGAATCATCCCTGTGTTATCAACAGTTTTTGCCACAAATCCAAAACACAGCCCTGTACTAGATATTATGAAGAAAATTAAATCTATCACAGCCAAAATCAGCACAGATGCTCACTTATGACATTAATCTTCTAGGAGAAGTTAAGAATTCTCTTGTGGAAGCAAATGAGGTAATCTATAATATATTGATTATATCTTAAATATTACACACCATCAACCCTTTGTAAGCTTTATAAGTAGGATTTGCACAGTAGGCTGCAAAAAACCAGTTACTTTAATGAAAATTGCTTATGAATGCTATATAGGATGAATATGCATGGATCTGGGAAGGGGTTTCAATTTTCCAAAAGAATCATACCAATGGGTATAACAGTTTATAATTAGGTACTGTATATGCTGGTAAGGCTTGGTCTAAATCTTCAGTGCTGGTCAAATTTACCAAAAGGAAAGACCTTAAGATGTTCTGAATAACAAACTTAGCTAGTGTTATTGTGATAATTTCACAGTCAGTTATTCAGTAAGAGTACTTCAGAGTAAGTTCATGAAAAACTGATTTGGGAATAAATCTTTTGAAATCTGCTAGAAATGGCAGTGGAAGATTTACAAAGTAAACCCTTCTTCCATTTTTTGGCCATGACAATACTTCTTCCCAGAGTGAGAAGTAAAACTTCAGTTGTGCAGGATTTAAAAGGGACTGTGGTCTTTTAGTGAAAACCAGCCATTTCCAGAATACTTGGTGCAGAGTTAATTTAGTAGACTGTCTTTCAGCATGAATACCTGAATAAGCTGGTTTGCTGCAGAGGCAGAGTCGCCATCTTTACACATGCAACTGCTAAACATTAGTTTCTCATTTTTCTTCTGATTAGTATCATATACTCAGTGAGCACATCATGACAATAAAAAATAAAACAAAAAAACCCAGACAAAATTACTAAAAATATAGTTGAAGTTACATGTTTCAGTGTAAAACTAATACTGAAACAGTAAATATGACACATCAGCCTTGACAGGTCTTTTGCAACTGAATTTCTTATGCACTGTTTGCGAGAAAGAATTGTGCAATTCCAATACTTTGCCACAGATAATAATGAAATTATGACTTGATTGAAACATGGCAATAAGGAAAAGAAGAATAAATAAGGAGAGAATAATATATAAATAACAACTACTCTTGAATGACTAGTGCTTCAATAAATTTTACATATATTTTTGCTACTTGCAGCTGCTGTAGTTTGTTTCTATTGTACAGATACCTGTAGCTTGTCTGTCTAGAATAAATTTAATTGGTATTAGGACTGAAAGTCTTTGTGAAAGTTGTTCATGTGGGTAGGTTAGTAGTAGGAAGCTTAATAATAGGATAAATATGCTCAATTCAGGCAAGGTTTTTTTTGGAATGGCACCGGACACGAGCAAGGAAACTGAGGCAAGCATCCTCTCTTGCTGTGCTGTGCTGGGGCTGCCATAGGCACAAGGACTGCTCTCTAGCACAAGTTGGCTCCAAGGTACGAAGGACAAGTCAAGGGATTTGCTGCATAGGTAAGTATTTCTTTCTAGAGACACTGGAATTATTTTTAATAGAGTGCTTTACTATTGAAAATTGCCTCTTTTTTCTCCAGACTTATTTATGTTTGTATGAAAATCTGTACCATGAATTCTTGTTTACTAGAACCCTTATTTGACCAAGAAAAATAAAATCCCTTTATATTTCAAGCATTAAAGAGCCTAGGAGAAATATCCAAACCAAATAGCCATTTCAGGTTGGGTTTTCTCTTTCCATATAGAAGAGCTTCTAAATTCTGCAAGAAAATATAACAGTCACCATGCCTCCAACCCACTGAAATGACACTGTGTGAGAGAGACCATGCAAAAAGTTTGTGGGTTGCAAAAGAAGGAAAGAGCTAACTTAAATTGTTAATGGCAGCCAGGGTAGCTGTTCCCATTCTGCATAGCTACATATACCAGTAGCATGTCTGCACTATTTCCATTGATAACTTACTGTACCTGCGGGGAAGAAAAATGCCCCCAGGTATTTTGGTCAAAGTAAGGTTCTTCTAGACATTGTGTTTCTGAAGACCTGTACATTAAAGCTGTAGTTTCCCCTTAAAAGTAGTTTAACATCAAAGAGCTTAATTCGTAGTCAAAGAGAAAACCAAGGTTTTGATCCAATGCTCATTAAAGCCAGCGGGAGTTTCAATAATGTTTTGAGTAGGAAAAGGCTCAGGTTGTGAGTCTACCTTCCCATGACTTCTTCATTTCAGAAGTGTGTCCCTTTTTATATTCAGGTAGGAGGTTCCTGTGAAGACTGTATTTGAATGCTGTCCTTCTTGTAAAGCCTGAAAGAAATCACCTAGTTAGGTCAAGCTATAGTGAAGAACTTTTCAAATCAGGAAACTTGTGGAAAACAGAAAAAGTAACTAATTTTAAAATGGCTTAATGCTCTGAAACATGCTAAAGAAAAGTAATGTGTGAATGTTTCCTTGATATAAAAGTATATTCTGAAATATACAGATACCTAGAAACATGCTATCTTTCCTTCTTCTGTAACATACTGATCATAATTCAATTCCTCTAAAAGAATTTATTGTTCCATATGGCTGCTGTATTAGGTAGCTTTGCACTTTTATTATTCCAACCACAGCACCCAGCTTGGTGTGAGATGCAGTAGTTTTGAGCCAAGACTGTCTTTTCTTATTTAGACATCAGCAGTACAGTGTGCTGTGCTGCTCCGATTGCTCTAAGGTTAAAGCCTGTTTTGTGAAGGTGGCTTTTCCATGCTCTTTTGTAATCGTTCTTTTCTTGGTTGTTATGGAGATGAAGCTTATGCAGTCCCTTTTCTGCTTACTTTATCATGCTCCAGGTCCAATAGCACAGTAAACAACCTACTAGGCAACCTATTTATCTATGTCAGTGCTGCAAGTTCAGACCTCTCTTATTTAAGGTATGAATCTTTTTTCAGGTACGTTTTTCTGGCATCAATTCAATTTATTTTTTTTTTTCCAAATTGCATTAGCCAGTGTGGGATTTTAGAAAATATCAGGAAAAGTGCTTTGGTAAATAAGAAATTTCCCAAAAATAATAGTGTTGGTTGTCAGCTGAGCTTGTGTTTCAGCTATTAAGTACAACATGACCCAATGTGGTGTTTTGAAAATAAAGCAGTTTATAACACATCAGATGCTGCAGATTATTTTCTCATGATTGTCAGTGAATAAAAATGTTTCAAATATTTTCTTTTTCTACGAGCTGTTTATTTACTTTAAATCCTGTTTGTGAATAAAAAAAATAAAAATTAAAGGATGTTACCTTCCTTCTCTGTGTTTCTCACTGAAAAATTATAAGTGTTTTTGTGTTTTTCTGACCAACTGATAGCTCAAATTTGCTATATTCCACTGAAGAGTGAACTGTGAATAGGCAATTATTTTTAGAGATGAGTTGCTTTGGTTTTGGTTGGTTTTTGGTTTTTTGGTTTTTTTAACTTAGATTACATTGGCCTTGCAAAGTACCTATGGAAGTGCCGTGAGCATCTACAGGGATTCTGAATGTACCTGCACTCCCAAGCTTGTGGAGAAATTCCTGTGGTAGAAATTACTTGATTCGTGGGTGCTGCCTCACAGGAGGTGAAGCTGAGTGGTGGTCTCTCCTGTGAACTGGGATTTCTTACTGAACTTCACCTCTGAACTCAAACTGCAGCATCCCGCTGTGCCTCCCTTGCTGAAAGGCTCTTCCATCCTGGGAGAGGAAGCTGGACACCGCCCAGCCTACCCTGGAGAGTATTGGTATTAAATGAGTTTGAGGGCAGTTTGTGATGAAACCCTAGCTATCTGCAGGGGAGAAATCAGTTCACAAGCACTGCTTTGGAGGCAGGTTTCTGCTGAGAACTCGGGATTTATAAATTCCCTATATTCTCAGTTGCACAGGTAAAACATCTCCTGCACTGAAATGTCTGAACATTTAACTGCATTCATAAATAGCTGGAGAGTCTTTGTTTAAGAAAAAAATTGCGTATCTGGCAGCTGTAAAATAAGATATGTAGAATATCTTCATGGCTTTATTCTGCTCTTCAGGAACTGCATTAAACATAAAACATCAACCTTCCTCACTTCCTGAAATTCATTAAATATAAAAGAAATGATCCTAGGAAATGCTTTGGGAAAGATCTCTGCTTATAAAAACAGAGCATTAGATCATCTCCTTATAACTCATGGGGAAAAAGAACAACCATTTTAACTCTCTCTTTTACTCCATTCTTGTAACTTCCATTATGTATTATTCTATTGTGAGACTTAATCCTGTTGATAAAATGACTTCTTTTATTACTGTGCTGACTTGGGTATACTGCATTATGCAGTAATTTTCTTTTAATCCTTATCAAATAAAAGACATGCTAAGACAGTTATCTATTATAGCTTTATTTTTCTTCCAGACAATATCAGCAATGAAGATTTTAGAAAGCTCTTCCATGACACCTCAACAATGAAGATGCAATATGTTGTCTACTGCTTGTAACATAATTTCATTTTTTTTTCTAGAGGAATTTAATATAATTTTTAGATGCTAGTTAGACTGTAAGGACAACTATCTTTATTTTTAGCATCAGTTTTTAAATCTCCCTAATGTCAAGGGAGAGATTTGAGTCCTGGTCTGAGCTTGCTGAGTAAATCAAGGCTGAATCTAGTGTATTAATGTTTAGGGTTTTATTACAATCTGTAGATTAGGGCTGGGGGATGAGTTTAATATTATATTAGAATTTTATGGGTGATCATACATGATGTAGTGAATCCAGTCCTTCTTTGTTACTGCCACTTCATAAGATTGTGTTATGGAGGAAGAGGCAGGTGTAAATATACAAATATAAATACACCTTCTTATAAACGTATGTCTATGCAATAGAGTGGCATACTTATGTGTATCTATATATGTACACGTACTTTTATTCTATTCCTGAGACACAGTGAACATAGTACTAATACCATTGCCAGTCCTGTATTTCTAAATATCAGGGCCTACTTATGTTCCTCTTATACTATCCCAAGAAGTACACTTTTGGCCTTAACTGGGTGGAAATCCCTCTGAGAGAAGTGGCAGCTGGTCTTTCCACTTCTGTGCAACCCTTGGTCCCTGTACAGAGAGTGGCACTGGCAGAGTTGATGCTGGAGCTGTAAGCACCAGTGTTAGTGATAATGAGCAAACTCAGTCTGTTATGTCTGTCCTTTCCTATGAGCAGGGTCTGTGCCTCCACTTTGTCCTCTCAGGAGTCAGCAATTCTTAATAAGTATTAGCCTGTAATAAAGCACTATCAGTCAGGGTTCATCGCTGACTGGCATTGAACCACAGAAATAAATGCAAGTTGAAGCTGATTGATAATGACTAATCTCAGCACCATCTGTCAGTGGTACATCTGTCCAAACCCTGTGGTTCTGCATCTTGTCTAGCACCACTTTGGATGGGGCTGAGCTGCCAACTTTGCTGCATCTTGGCTTAAGAAAAGAACCCTTTAGGAGTGAGCTGCCGTACTGCTAAAAGTTTCCTGCTGTTGTGAGGCAAGTGCATACCATATACAACCATTTCAGCAAATTCCAGGTTTGTTCTCTATCAAGAGTCATGTAGAAATATTTCACTGAAATGAATAGCTGTATAATACATCAGTCTCTGACTGTGCAGATTAACCTTGGTGGGAAAAACATATTTCCCATGCATTTAATGTTTTTGGAATCTCATGGAGAGAGAATGTATGATAGCAATACATACTGTTTAGTCATCTCACTTGGAGGGGTGCATATTTGTCAGGGGTGATTAAGCAATGAATAAATTAAGTTACAGCAAGTGAATACTAATAAACATTATCTCACCATCACGTTTGCAGCATAAAGCTGTGTCTTACAGACAGTATTTAAAAACTACTTCAGAATTATACAAAATGTTCTACTTTAATTCCTCAAGATACAAACCCAGGCTACCCTAACACAGCCTAGGAAAGAGAAAAATAACTATGCTTAAAATGCTTCTGACAGCTTTCTCACACTAAAGTGTCACAAGCTTAAATCTGAATTGCAAAATCTACCAGAAGAAACAAATGTTGTATTGCCATCTCTTGTTGGAGCTGATTTTTTAAATCCTACTGATAGACTCATCTACTCGAGCTTTTATTCTGTGGAAGAAGAACACCTTTTAGCCCTTCTGTTTATAGGACTCAACCATCTTCTTTTCCTACCCTTTTCCATAATCCAACAGTGTTGCTGTGATCAGCTAATGAGGCATTGGTGACCTGCAGACATGCAGGGTGCTAGGTTGTGGGGCTCCTCTGGGGACCCCACAGGGCTGCAGGGTCACCCCATTTCTGGTGACCTGCTTGGTGACACCTGTGGTGTGGTTATGGTGACCCACTGAACAGCTGTATGCAGTGCAAAGCCAAAAACAAGAAGAAAGGTGCAGAGGTATACTCCACAATCATCCAAAGACATCTTTGTCACTGAGGAAGAAGCATGGAGACAGCTGCCTGATTCTCAAGTTTGATGTGAATTTGGTAGTCTTGCTACTTGGGAGAAAAAACCTGCACCATGAAAGAACCATGTAAAAGCAAAAGGAAACTTCCCTGCATTGCTATAAGTTTTCCGCCTTCAGTTGCAACAAATGTCATTAACATATATCTACATTTAGCTTTACTCTGCGATTTAATTTAGCCAGTTTAGCTTGCCCAAAATGGAAAGTTTAATAGGACCCAGCTCTCAGAACAGAGGTAGTTGGTACTTTTGAATAGATTTCAGTAATTCAAGGTAGTCACTTAAAAACCCAGCCACCTGAGAACACTTGTCTTTCTCTAAATGTAACTCTAGATTAATGAGGGAGAAAGAGCCGGTTTTTTCATAGCTTGGCTCTGGTAAGTGCAAATATTCCGGGACAGCACAGGCACAAGAGACCTATATGGAAGTTTATGGGTATTGTGAGATCTTCCATAATTTAACATAGTTATCAGCGAGACTGCTGCAGAAAAGGTTATTTTTTTGGAAAAAATATTTTTGCTGTTTCAGCACTCTGTCGCTTATCCATGAACTTCCTTTTAAACAGGGAAATGTAGTGCTGTAATTGATCCTCATGCTGATAATTTAGGGCTGAAACATGAAAATAATTAGACATAATGAGGCTGACCTGGATAAAAATATTCAAATAAACAAATAAAATGTTAAATGTTAAAGTATTCCATTAACTCTAGGTTTCCACAAAACTAGCATGCAAACCCTTAAATGCTTCTGAACCATAAAGATCTTCATACAGATCAAAAGTCAAAAGAACTTTTTTCAAATTTTCTTGTATGGCCTCACGGCTTTTGCAACAGCTCACTTCCTTTCCAAGACAAAAATATACGACCCTAGTTATAGTTCAGTTTAAATTAAGTCCAGTAAACCGGCTCATTGCCATCCTTTCTTATAAACTTTAACTGTCTTCACGTGAACTAGATTTTTAGACTCCAATTTAAATGAAAGAAAGTCGAACTGTAGTTTCTTGTATTTGTGTATCTGAGACATCCATATGAGGCTAAAAAATACAGCACAGAAACAAGAGAAAGGTCTGTGAGGAGAGCTTGTGTGGCCAGGTTTTGATAGTAGAGTAGCTACAAGGGTGGCTGGCTCTCTGTCTGAGAAGCTTCCAGAAGCTTCCACACTGTCCACAGAGTCAATGCCAGCCAGTTCTATGACAGACTGGCCAAGGCTAGCCCCATCTCTACTGTGGCAGTGCCTCTGGCATGACACAGTCAAGAAGGGGAAAAATTTTCTGCGCAGTCACAGTGGCAGCCAGAGAGAGGAGTGAGAACATGTGAGAGGAGCAGCTGTGCAGGCGCCCAGGTGAGTGAAGAAGAAGAGGTGCCCCATGTGCTGGAGAAGAGTTTCCCTTCAGCCCCTGTTGCAGACCCTGGTGAGTCAGGCAGTGCCTCTGCAGCCCATGGAGAGCCCCACACTGCAGCACGTGGGTATCTGAAGGAGACAGCCTGTGGGAAGCCCATGCTGGAGTGTCCTGGCAGGACCTATAGAGAGAGGAGTCCACACTGGAGCAACTTTGCAGGCAGGACTTGAGATGCCATGCTGGACCTGTTCCTGAAGAGCTACAGCCCTTCAGGAAAGATCCCTACTGTAGTTTGTGGAGGTCTGTCTGCTGTGGGAGGAACCCCACCTCCCCACCCCAGAGTTGGGAAAGAGCATGAGGAATCCTCCCCCTCATGAGGAAAAAGCAGCAGAGACTATGTGGTATGAACTGACTTGTGAGTCCACTGCTGGCCAAGGCTGAGCCCATCAGCACTGCTGGTGGGCTGACGTAAAATTGGGCAGGCTGTTTTGCTTTTCATTATTGTTTAGCAGTGTGGGGAAATGGAAACAGATGAAAAAAAAATAAACTGCCCCTTCCAGTTAATTTTCATCACTCTGTAGCTTGTCCTGCATGGGTCATCCTGGCAAGTAGTTTTAGTGACGGCTTAGAAGAAGTCCTTAAATCATTCCAGCACCAGTGAATCTATTTCACTTCAAGACAGATGATTTCAGGTACAACTCAGCCATCCTGAAGCTTCACCTAGTAGACAAAGAATGGAGGAAGATTTGTTATGAACTGTAGTTAAAGCAAAATTTTGTGATTCAGCTTGTTTCAGCTGAAAAAACTAATAATGAATGGAAACAGATCTTCCTGCTTTGGATGTGATTGCAAAGATGTCCATCTCCTTTCTGGGCTTCAGTGCATGTACCTTACAGCTAAACAGGGATTTCCAAGCTACAGGAGCATATGTATACATCCATACTGCATTTATACACGATTTTGGAAGTCCTAATGAATCCTCAGGGAGTATCTGCTACTGACTATGACCCTGCTGTGTTAAGTGCTCAGATTCAAATAGATATCTCAGCTCCAAAAGAAGCATTTCTTTCAATGTCAGAGCAGAGGTGATGAGAAGATAAAGGGGAAGAAAAGATCTAATCGTGTAGTTTACATGCTTTGGTTCTGCAAGCACTTGAATTTGTGCCATAGGACAGAAAAAACAGCTAAAGAGAAAGGCAGGTCTTAATTGAGATATTCTGGTTCCCTACTCACATGTAGGGCTGGGGCATTCAACTGTGAGTCTCAGAAAAAACAGCAGTGGAGGATAGTCATCTTAAGGAATGCTTGGTATTTTTTCTGGCAGTATCTGAGGAAGATTCTGGTTGATTATTCCCTCAAGACATACATGCTCACCCTTCAGCAGCGTTTCCAGTCAAAGTGCTGGAAAAAAAGATTGCAAGAAAAAAACTGGAGCAGTGCAGAATCCAAATGAATTTTCTGTAAAAATCTATCTTCTGTCCCTATGTTCACCACCTCAAATACAAATAATGGCTTTCTTTCTCTGCCATGAGTGAGTTCTGAACTACTGTATGTTGTTTTATGGACCAGACAGGGTGGAAAATGAACTAGCTGTGACCTCAGTAGATTATAGACTGCATTTCACTATTCACTGTTTTTAAGCTGGAATTCTGCTTCTCTAGAAGAGAATGCAGGCAGATGCACCTGGGGTGATTGTATGCTTGTGTGGATATTAGTATTTTATTTAACCTGAGTTTATTGGAAGAAGATAATATTTTGTAGCCCTACTAACATATGCACAGGCAAGTGATACAGGTTCTCAAGTGAAACCCTATAGAGAGAAAGAAGAGGTCTTTTATTGATGAATCCAACATCAGTCCTACTTCTGTGCTAACTGTTAAGTAAAGGGTCATTAGTGATTAACATATCAGTCAGAATGTAAGGAATTTAAAAAGTTTGGTAATGTGAGTCAGGAGGACATTGAAAGGACTGACTGGGGTGCTGCCTTTCTTTCTCAGCTCTGGAGCCCAGGCAATATCTATATTCTATATCTATATTCTGGAGAGACCAAGAAACCACCTCTTAGAGAAACTCGTGGAGGATTGAATTTGCTTGGGCACTAAATTTTTTTATCCTTAGTGCAATATAAATGCTATGTAAATGAATATTGCAGCTGCAATCCTATTAATAGAGGTAGGAAAAGAAAAGAGCCATATCTGTGTAGGAAAAACCACAGTATCTCTAGTAGCTAACCCCATCTTATTTTTAGTTGAGCAAAGTCTTACAGATAATATTTAATATTTAATATTATTTATAATATTTTCCATATGTATTTAATGTTTTCTAAGAGGTCTTCCTCTGAATACTGGCTGTAAATGATTAACATCTGCTTTATTAGTATTTTAGCTTAGAGTCTCTGAATCCCAACACCATGTAATGCTTCTTGAGCAGACAGGGAGCTATAGCTCACACTCCAGCAGAGTGTTAAACTGAGGGGCAGGAAAGGGACAGCTTCAGAGGAGTTTGCTCAACAGTCCCCTTCTGCAACACGTGGGCATAAAGAGACAGGCCAGACTGGACAACCCAGTCAGTGGCTGAGACAGGATGCCTACTGTCTGACTGCTGTCAGGGCCCTGTGATGGGGGAGGACAGATGTTATCCTTTCATCATGTTTGCACTGTCAGAAAGCATCCATCAGACCAAGATGAGTGTCACTCAAAATGCATTGCACACTCCTCACCTTTAATATTCTGCAGGTGCAGGCTACAATTAGGCATGAGATTGATTTGCCACACAACAGTAGGAAGGAGCAGAGAGGACTCCAGATTTTTCTGGCTTCAGACCAAATAGTTTTAATCCTTGTGAGGAATGAACATTAAAACTAATCCAAAATGCTCTTGAATTTAGGGATGTGGGTGTTGAATTTTGAATTTAAATTCTAGCTTTCTTCACTTTAGGGCATTTAGATTCAGCATATTAGAGCAAAAGAGGAAGAACTGTCAGTTCTCATCCTTTGAATATTGCACCAAGCTGGTAGGGCACATCAACATTCACTGAGAATATATACTTTCCCTTCTTTCCACTGACAAGGTACAGAAAACTGCAACAGGTTTAGGAAGAAGACCTCATATTTGACCAAAGTAAATGTGTCAAGAAATATTAGGTCTGATTCTGTTTGGGGTTTTCTTTTTGTTTGCTTATGGTTTTTTTGTTGTTCTTTTGTTTTCTTTCCCTTCATTTCCAGATCACACAGGAACAGTGAAAAATGGGGCTCCCAAGAGAAGCTCTGGTCTGCTTAGCCTGAACCCTCCCCTCCCCTGAATGATAGCACATGCTGCTGAGTCAGCTCCTGACACTCTTTAAAGGAGCATAACATGTGCTCCCATCTGTATATGTGGCAAGCTAATTCCCTGGGGCCAGAACCAGGGAACTGCCCTGCCTTGTGCCTGTCATGGAGCAAGAGTGGCTGCAGGCACCAAGTCATAGCAGGGCTAAGATGTGTGTGTCTTACCTAGATTGCTGTTGGCTACTACCGTCAATTCCCTCACTTTAGATGTAAGATGTACCTGAATGAGCTCAGAATTTCTTGCTTCCTTTGATTCCTGAGACCTGTGCTAGACAGAATAGAAGAAATCAAATTCCAGTGAAAATTATGTGGCATCCAAAGTGACTGTATCTATGTTCTATGGAAAAATTTGCAATGATATTACAGTGAACATCAAACTATGAAAGTTTTCCTCTGATGGCAATACAGTAAGACTACTGGATCAGGAGATTATTTCAACAGGAGCTCGGCACAACCATACCACATTAAAATAAAAGTGGCTTGTTCTGAAAATACATTAAAAAATACACGGGTGACAGTAGAACTTCCATAAAACTATGAGGATACCCTTCACCTCTGGTCAACCTTATGTTCTAGAAAAGAAACCAAATAAAGTTGCATTAAGGTTGTAAAGCAAACAGTGGAGTTACAAAATGCCAGAATTAAGCTTTCTATGCATCTCTCTGCATTTCAATGTGTACACCCCTGGGCTGTCCCCTTGTTGTGTATGAATTTTGGCAGTTTGACTGAGGATCATCCACTTTTTTTTTTTGCAAGACTGTCTCATTCAGTGCTCTGGCTGAACAGCACTCAGTGATTGAGTGGCTCCTCAATATTTTTGTTTTACCCTCATATTTCAGTACATGCCCCACGGACACATTTATTTTATGCTACTCAAACCTTTCTGTGTGACAGAATTATAGATGTCCTCAGGGAATTTTTCTGTGGTGTTACTCATTGCAAATTTTATTTGTGCAGTATGTTGTAGCGAGGGGTGATATTAGCTGAATTTTTATATTGAAGAAAGGTAGACAGATTAGGCTTGAAATTAGCCTTTAATTTGGGCAGCTGATTTGAGGCACCAAAGACCATATATTTTGTAGAATATTTAGTGCAGAGTTATTGACAGACTGTCTTAATCGTAAGACCATTCTTTCTCTTACAGAAATCCTGTCTTCCTCAGCACAAGTCTTTCAGCCTATTACAGATGCATTGAGGAACCATCCCAGCCATGGTCCACCTTGTGCAACTTTTATTCTGATTGTCTGAGTCCACCATTTGAGCTAATGGAGAAACTGGAGGATGATGGCAGGTTGATATCTTTCACGTGATCAGACAATATCTAGAAGTAAAAGATGAACAGTACACAAAACTCAGCATTAAGTCCAAACTTTGAATGGTTTTGGCAGTTGATCTCAAATCTAGCTGATTTTCAGTGTCATTCAGTGAAGATGGAGTGGGGGCTGCAGCACAATAAGGGAAGTGATGCAGAGACCATGGTTGCAACAGAGTCTCCCCAGTCTTCCTGTAGGGAACAGCTGGAGGGAAGCAGGTGCCATCAGATGTTCAGCATAAAGCCTTGGCATGATCAGGAAGAAAACTAATGAAAAGTTATTGTCACTCATTCATACTCCTACATCTTCCTACATCCTCTTGTTATTTTTTAGCATAACTGTAGATGCCTCATGGCAGCTGTCACATTAGCCCTTCACCAGACAAGGAGATGGGAAACTGTTGTGGCCTTAACTGGTTGAAGGGTTATATTTCTCCTAGCAACTTTTAACCTCAAAGCAGAGAGCTTCTTTAGATCATGTCAGTTTATGTTCCTTAAAAATAAAGATAATGCAAGTTTCTACTAAGTCAACACTTTTATTGAATCTGGGGCTTTTGTGCCTTTACCTCCTCCAAACACTGGGTTCCTCATGATACTTAAAGTCTTGGACCCTTCCCACAGATTTGTCAATGCAGATCTCACTACCCAAACCTGCTGTCCCTATGACCTCAGTGGCTCTTCTTCCTTCCCAAGCACTATCCCACAGCACTGCTCTTGCACACTCAGAACCTGGTTTCTTGATAAGTCTTTCTGCTTGATTTTCATCTCCTTACATGAGCAATGCAAAGCAGCAGATGAGTGTAACTCAGCATGTCTACTCACTCTGTCAATGGTGGTGTTCCCTGTAGCAGTCAACAGAGAGCAGAAGACAGCTGATGTGTGTCACTTCATTACCTGTTCTTAAATAATTAAATAATCTGCTAAAAAGATTATCTATCAATGTGCTGGCTAAGTTACACAGTTCCTTCTACTTATTTCTGTATCTCTACCATCCAGCTCATCTAAAGCTAGTTTTCTGTTAAAGACAGAAAGAATTGACAAGCTCTTGAAAAATACCCTTGTTCCCACCAGGCAATTCACAATCCTCTGCCAACGCAGCTAATAAAATTAGGGCTGTGAATAAACATATATATCAAAATTCAAGGAGCCAGCTGCCTACCTGGACCTCTATAAATAAAGGCCAGTGTATTTATATGACAACCTAATGAAACTTGTAATATTCAGAGCATTCACACTGCAAGAGGACTTTCTGTTTCTCACAAATCAATCAAATGGGCAAACCAAACTGGCAAACTGAATTATCGAGATGACCTAAGACACTTCCAAACGTTCAGCTAAATGGGAGCATAATTTATACATCAAAAAATGTGGATCTTGCTTGCAAGCATTGCATTCTTTGAATCTGTCCTTACATCCTTTAGGGAATGGTCTCTGCCTTTTAAAAAAAAAAAAAAAAAAAAAAAAGAAATTTGTGGGAGTGAAAATATAAAGAAAAATAACTAGTTATTTACAATAATTCACAATCTGATAACTGTTATGGTTATGAAATGTTTAATTCACAATTCCTACTCTATTTAAAAAGATTAAAAAATATTTAAAGTACAAAGGTTGCATCATAAAAATATAACAGTTCTGGAGCATCAAGACATTGATCCATTTTGTGCCATATCCACATCTCAGCCCAGGCATGATTCTGCAGAGGAATGGGTTCAAATTACTGTAAGCAACAATTGTAGATTCATCATAAATCTTTTTCCCCCAAATCTTCTCACAGTTATTAGATGATTTGTAGAAGTTCTCCTTCTGTGACTGCTTATCTTTCTTAATATCCTGATGAACACCCAGATACAATGAAAACTGGTGGAAACATAAATATCATAACTTAAAAATAAAAAAGAATCAAGAGTTTAAATTTTCCTTTCCTTAGCTCATTTTATCCTTGCCTTTTGATTTTCACTGGATAGTTAAACTATGTTAGCTCCTTGTGGTTGATTCCATCCATAAAGCCAAAGAAAATAACTTCCAAGTAAAATCATGGTGAAAATGTTAGGCTAGAAATGTTTATCACATGGTCTAACTTTTTACATGGTGCAAATTTGAACCAATAATCCCTATAAAGGAGTTGTTTTGGAGTAGGATTGTCAATACTAAGAGATATGAGTTTAATTTAGAGACTAAAGGTTAATATGCTTTCCCCATTATCAGGTTAATTACTGCCACTATTAGATATTTGCACATAATTTCCATTCTGAATACTTTAAATTTGGATTTCCAGCAATTCAATATTGGCTTGGCTTTTTTTCCCAGGTTAAATATTTCACAAACATTTTGAGGAAGAGAATTTCCTTTTGATTATTTAATGAAAAACAGTTTTGGATACCTTCTATAATTCCTTCTTATTCTGACTGGCAGCTGCTCTAAAGCTGAATAATAAAAAAGATCATTTTACTGCTGGCACAGCAGACGTTAGGCAAAATCCTTTAAGGAAGAAATCCAGGATTTTAGGACAGGCAATGACGCATTGGAATAGAAACTATCTGCCTGTAACACTGCTCCAGGATGTGTACAGAAGAATCTGTTCCTCACTGGACACCAGGATGAAAAATCTGAGAATCAAAAGAAATGCAAATGCAGTTGACAACATCCAGGAGGACAAAACAGCCTGGAGAGGCTAAACATGAGATCTGCCACGTATCTTCAGTAATACTGCAGAACATTCCCCAAAGGGACAGATGGTAGGAAATTCTGCAGTCATATCTGGTTAACCTGAATCCATTTATAAAATCAGTATTACATATCCTTTTAAACTGGTTGTCACCTTTTCAGTGTTTATCATCTTTGAGAGCATGCTCAGATAAATTGAGAAATCAGACCTGTACTAACTTTATCAGATTCTTTCCCAGGAAAAGAATATATTTCAAATGTCCATTTAGTCCTACTCCACAGATATAACAATTTCTTTTTCTCTTTACCAGAAGATGTAAATCAAAAAAGGGAATTTTAAGAATACAAATTTTAAATTATTCTGAATTAAATTTATTTTAAAAGTGTTTTCTACATTAGGAAAATTAGTTTCAATTTTGTATAATTTAAGAAGATAAACCCCAAATATATTTAAAGGCAAAATATTTAATTTCGTAACTGAAATGGCTGGGTGAATTTTCCATTACTTTCCATTACATTCATAAAATGTTTCCAGCTTATGAACTTTTAGAGGGAAGGTGCTCTGAATTTTTTTTTTTTTTTTTGTGGGAGTTTTGTCTTACTCTCCTAAGTCACATATCCTGTCATTTCACCCTTTGTAGTAGATGGTGACGTTTTTGCTTGATGCAGCAGGAGAATGGCTTTCCATACAATTTTTCAAGTTAGCTGAGTGTCACAGATCTGCACACAGGATTACCTGAAGCTGAGGATCTACACTCCTCACAATAATTTTTAAATCAGCCTGAGGTTTTGGGGGATGAAGACTCACTTGTGGGGTTCAGGAAAGACAGCTTTTACCTGAATTGCTGTGGTTGGAGAGTTTTCCTGTGCCTGGTGAATCATAGTTGTATATGCAGAAAACTGAATCAGCGCTGTGACCTTACTCACTAGTCATAGGTACTGCATGGATATAATGATTTATCTCATGTTCGTAGCACAGACTATTAAACCAAAATCCAATTGAAATATGATTCACATAACAGAATTTGATTAAAAAGGCTCCGATCCCAAGACCTCTGTTTCCCTCAGAGGAGGGTGATGCAGCTGATTACATCAGTTATTTTAGTCCTATATCTGCAAAAGGCCTCCAATGTCAGTCATAGCACTTTGAGTGGCAGTACCTCAGGATTTCCAAGATGCACTGTGTGGTGCTCTGGGCACTCCTGGATGAGGTAATCAGGGGTTTGCTCTTTCTCACAGTATTTCTTTGTGTTGAGATGTCTTATTATGATAATATTCTGAGAGAGCCCTGGAAGCAGAAAAAAACCTGATCTCTCTCTGACATTACATGAAAGTCTTGACTTTATACTAGTCACACCTATGTAGTGTAAAGGAACCAGCTTCAACAGGAGGGGCAAAACAGTTGTGCCTACAGTGACAGTCTTGTCACTGACAAGTTTTGTGGAAAAATGGAAATGGGTTCCCTCATCCCCATGGCTGATGGATAAGTGCTGTGACTAAGTCCATTTCTTTGCCCTCCCCACCTGAACTGACTCTCCAAGTGTTGTCAGCTTCCCCACAGGCTTGGAGCCATGTCTGGGCAGAATGAAGGGAAGGCCACAAGCTCTGAGGGAGTTTGTGTCACCATCTTGGTAAGAACTGAGGAAGTTAATTTAAAAATCAAGTGTCTACATATTTCAGGCATTGACAGAGTCAGACAGCAGCTGAACAGAGGTTTCAGGGATCTATATTTGGACTGCAGTCCAGAGAGGCAGTTTGGTAGGATATCAGCATGACAAATGTGACAGGCTTGTAAAAATCTTCACCTTCTCTTCAGAAAGATCGTTACCAAGGTTTATAATTAAGGGGACTGCAGATGTGAGATCCATCCCATGCCTTCGGTCATCTCACTCTCATACTGGTCCCAGAGGAGAATCCAGGTGCTCTATGCTTCACCAATTTTTTTTCAGATGCCATCCTTTCCTTGACAAAGCCAGAAAAGCTCTTCCCCCTTCCTATTTCCCTCCCTGAGCCAACAGGCACTTTAAATATACAAGTACAGCTGAAACTTTCATTTAGATTCCTGACGACTGGCACCACAGTTATTATATCCCCAGACTGACAGTTCCTGCTGATTGGTGCCACTCAATTCAGAAAGCAATATCGCTTTGATATATCAACCTGGCAACTGCCTGCAGGAACCTATTCTAGTCCTTCTCTCTGAATTTCACTCTAAGAAATATACTCCTTTCAACAGGATTTTTAAGGGAAAAAAAGGCAGAACATTTAAGAGAGGGGATGGGAAGCTCAGTATGCCCCCCATAGCCTTAAACAAGAGCACCTTTTTTTCTTATTGAGGAGGTAGTAACTCTACAGGAGACAAAGACTGTAGGAAGACCTTTACTCTAGAATTTTACACACTTGAAAAATCCAAGTCTTATTCATAGAAATAGGAAAGGGTTTTTAAAAATTTAGCACTGACCTATATGTCCTTTATGAAGAATATGACATGTTGGTGTTTTAAGAATATGTTGTTTGATGTTTCAGTTCAGGCTTTGTTGTGGAGCTCAAAGGTCAAGCAGTCAAGATGTTAATGGAGCAAACACAGTTGGTAGAGTTGTGCTCAGTAGCACTTCAGCTGGGAAGATTAGGAGAGAGTTCCCTGGGGTACTGACAGTACTCAGCTGCAGCCAAGTTAGGGGACAGTCCACTTGCCCAGTGTAGGAATTAGAGAAAAGACAAAAGAATAATATCTCAAAGGGGGAAACTAACACAACAGGAATACAAAATAGCAGGCAAATGAATTTTATTTTAACTGTGAAGAAGGAGGGAAATCTGAAGTTGCAGAACCAGAATAGATTTAGATCAAAATCACTCTATATTCCTATTCATATTACCACTAATGACCTGGTACAAGACTAATCATGTTCTCTTGCTCTTGCTTTCAAAGTGCTTCTTTATTTTCTTCTGAAAAACAGCATCAAACAACCAGATCTTTCTGGACTTATTTTTAACATGGTGGTCTCAGGATAGTAATTTTCCCTCTGTCCCATGGCATAAGAAATAGCTGAACCTGAGTTATGTATGCAGGCAGATATAGCTGGCCTGACTGAGTACTCTGACATGTACACAAAGACAGTCTTGAGGATCCACCCCTTAGGTCTTCTGCAGTTCCTCCTCTTATTTTCTTTTGATACTTAAAAGTTTTCCTTCAGTTCCTGGGGAAGAATTGCCTAGCTAATACTTATTTCTAATAGTATTATTACTGTTCCTAAGTAACTTCTTTTCATAGAGGTAGTTTATTCTGACAATAGTGATGTGAGCCAGAGCATGTGGTTCAACCTGAAAGCTTTGGGACCAGACTCGGGTCTATGCTGTGAAGTGTTTTGCTAAAATTGCCGATAGCAAGAGCCCAAGGAATTTCCAGAAATGCAGGTGTCTGTTTATGATTTCTTTATCTTCTCTGAATGTGATTGCATTCCCTTTAGCTACTGTGTGTATCATCCTTCCATTTAGAGTTATTTTCTTAAGTGTATCTGGAGGGCAGTGGAAGGCTCTTACTGAAGCAGTATTGCATGCTTCAGTAATGCTGTATGAGAATATTCATTCAATGGTTTATGTAAGAAGGAGGCAGATGTTCTTGACATGTCAGAAATGTAAGAACACTTTATCTTGGTGAACTGCTTCTATCAGTTCCTGCAGATATTTTTTACCTGCGCACATCTCCGAAGAAAGAAAGTATTTAGAAGTAATAGAAAATTCCTGAGCTCTCAAGGGTGCTGCTGCTACTGCAGATGGAGGTCACAGCACCTCTGTGAACTTTGTTTTTAATACTATTGTAGATGGAGCAGGTGGCAAAACCTATTATATTAAAATCCTATTAATTAAATGCCTAGTTAGAAATATCCACTTTTTAAAGATAGCTGTACAGGTTACAGTGGTTAAAGTGATTTAAAGGCGAGTTATTCAGCTGCTTTCTCCAAAGATTTGAACTGATTTCCTTGTAATAACAATGCCAACATTTCTTTGTCTTCTGCTATCACCTTTTGCTAGGATGTAGCATTTCACATTTTTTCTGCCTGTATGCATGGACCCAGAAGAGCAATTAGGTTTCCAGCTTCAACTCACCTAAGATAGGAGATGCCTTGATGTAAAAGACGCTTTTTTAATCTTTCTTTCAAAGCTACCTGCATGAAACTGTATTTCTGAATTACTTATTGCCAAGAAGTTCGAATATGAGGTAACTGCATCTGCAGACCCTCATATTTACATGCATGAAAGTGAGAAAAATAGAAAAAAAATGCTCTATTGCCATGGTCCATTAATGCAGCTGCATATAATATTAAATGATATTAATATAATATTGAATTTTTGATGTTTGCCAGCTGGAGCTGGAAGAACTTGCAAAATGTTTCTGTGGAATTAGCAGATAAGTTGATGACTGCACTACCATCCAAGCAGGACACTGGCAAATCAGTGGGTTGTGGTCACACTGGCATTGGGCATTGGGCAATCCTCCAGTTTCCTGGCTGTGCACAGACACTGAGAGGAACAGCACTGCCTTGTTCTTTGCCTTCTACTCCCCCTGTGCTGGTTTTGCATTAATTGATGTCTGATGAAGAGACAGCCCCCTTTGATGAAGTCACTCCCCCTAACCACACAATGAGACACCTGGGCCCGCACAGGGAAATGCATCTCAACCCCTTTCTTATGAACCAGCGAAAGGAATATTGCAATGAAGCTACTGCCTCCTTCCTAAGCATTCAGTCAGGTAAAATTTGCATTCTAAAAATGCTCATTCAGAAGAGCAGAAAACCCCCTCCTACCATAGGACAATATTTTGGATGGCATCAAGAATAATTTAAAGAGTCTTTTGTGTGAGGAAGAGAAATTTTGGGACTATTCTTATAATTGGATTATCTTTCTTACTTGAAAAACCAAAAGTGTTCCCAATGAAAACAAAAGGATGACAAGGGAAAAAGTTTCTGGAAAATGTATCTTTTTCTGGTGCTGACTCCCTTGTATGCCCTCTTTGTTGCGGAAATACAGATGGGCTGCTCATACAGCTCCCAAAGTCCTTCTTGTCTGGCTGTTGAAGCCATTTATCTCAATGTGTCACTCATGGGCCACAGCAAAGTAGTGAGACTTGCAAACTAGTGGCTATTTTTGGCATAAGATGAAAAATCTTTTTTTTTATGGAAAAAAGCTGAAGATGGAAATGACCCATTGGGTATGACAGGATCCGTGTGTTTCTCTCTTAAGTACTCATGGAGATTTCACAGAAGCAGAATGAGGTGATGAGGCTGCCAATCTCTTTCCTTCTAGCTAGTTATTACTGAGATGTCTCCCAAGAATGAGTAAGCTTTGTGGAGTTCACAGTGGTACTGGAGATGATGGAGATATCCATGAAGGTTTAACTGGAGTCCAGTATCCCAGGCTCTTCTGCATTCTCCATTAATGACCTTTCCACTCAAAAGGGTTGACATTTTGTTTGATATTTTTAACCAATATACATATATATAGATCTCAATAGAGAGTATATTTTTCTTCATTTCCCCCCTCAACACATTCAGTGAAAACATATCAACAAATTGAGCCTAACAGGAGTTTTCTTTGAGAGGAAAATGCTACGATGTCCCAAGGAACTATCAGAAAATGTGAAACACTTCACAATATGAATCAACATCTGATTTATAGCATGTGCAATATGAGCCATATCTGGATGTAAGATGTCATTGGAGGTGTCAGTGAAAGAGGAGAAGAATGAACAGAAGAGAATGTGGAGAAGGAAAGCTGTAGAACTAAATGCAAGCCTTTTGTCAATGGACATTAAAGCACTGATTTCACAAAAATGCCAGCATTCTACTGAGGACAAAATGGATATGAGATTTTGATAGACTGGTTTTGTGCACCCTGGGATGCAGTCACTTGTGAAATGTCTTCAACACTGACTCAGAGGAGCTGGTATCACAAGACCTGCTGAATAAATACTCCACAGCAGTTTCTCCCACAGCAACAAAGAGAGGTGACAGGGTTACTGAGAATGCGTCAGACCACTGGATTCTCTGTAAGTGCTCTCAGGACAGCACAGCCAATTTATAAATTCTCAGCATTTTCTGGCTAACAGTTTTATAGCTAGGGTACCTTCACACATTCCACTCACAGCTATTTGAAAACTTCGTTGTTAATGGGAAGTATTATTTCAGCTTTGTATTCTTTTGCATTTGTAGAAAGGCTTCACTGTTGGCAAGGTTTTCTCAGTTTGCTGTTGTTTTGCTAGAACTACTTTGTACATTTTCAAATGAAGTATTTCTTCATAATAAGATATGTCAAACTTCATTTTCCAGTGAATCAAAGAGATTGTGCCTGGGGAGAACTTTGGAAACTGAAGCGTGCCTAGAATTAAAACCTGTGGCAGTTTGTCCTAAATCTCAGATTAAATGGTGAAGATTCCCAGCAGATGATAAAGGATAGCTCTGTAGAAAACAGGCCAGGGTAATTAACAACATTTGATTACTTATTTGCTTTGCTACATTTCAGTGTTCTAACTTGACAAAGTTCTGTTGACACGCTGCACACATGCTTATGTTTACTTGAAAATCTGCATTTCTATCAGAGACACTACCTGAGCCCGAGTTGTGGTCTTATTTCTTACACTTAAGAGCCTCAGGGCCTGGTTTATATACCCATGAAAGCTTCACAAAACACTGCCCCCAGGTGCTATAGGCAGGAGTGTTAGTGCTTCAGAAGGTGACAGTCTGCCTCTGAGCCCTAAGAGAAAGCATGCTTCAAAGTTGAGGGAACCAGGGAGGTGATGAACAGTACATAAATCTAAATATTGCAAAGTGCTAAACACTCAATAACTGCTCCACTAAAGTACTTAAAATGAGTGAAACACTCACAACCAGTTCCTTCCTAAAAATGGACCCATGAAAACAATCTTGTCTGGATTGAGTCAAAGGCTTTGGTACACTCTGAATCTGGGTTTATGCCTCCTTCTGTGTCACATGATACATATTTGGGTTGTTTTCATTAATTCTAGAAAAAGTCTACATAAATTAATTTTTCTGGAGTCAGCTTATCTGTTCATCTCTTTTCATCAGCATATTGGAAAGAAAAGGAAAGAAAACAAGTAACACAACCAGGATGTCATAAACTATTGACCTATATTTGAAAATAAAAAAACCCAACAAACAAACAAAAAAAGGTTTATGCAGTGGCTTATTTTTCAGTACTCAGATTAAAAATTAAAATCTAGGGGAAATGACCTACATTTGTCTTATAAGATTGTCCCCATCAGATGTTTCAAGACTGGTACTGATAAATAAAAGAATTCAAAATCAGCAATAACTTGGAACAATTTAACTGCTCTAGATATAGAACAATCTCAAATTTTGTCTCTGTGTGTACATTAATATATAGACATATATTTATATGTGCTGGTGTCATGTTAGTGAAAGAATTTTTTCAGACGTGGATGATTCTGAATGCATATTTAATACCAATTCCTCTAGTGAAATTATGAAAATCACATTAAGAGAAAAAAATTTGCAAGTATTTTTTAACATTTTTACCATAGATGTAAAAATTGTGCTGTCACAGGAAAAGGACATGGTTCTGTATCCCAGCTGAACCATGTGGATTTCATCACTGAAATTTCAGTCTTCTAGAGATGGAAGATAGATGTCTGAAATGATTTGCTATTTTACAGACATGAATAGGAAGGAATATTCCATCCACTGTATTTTATCACTCAAAACATATTTCGAACATATTTCCTATCATCATGATTACCCTGCCACTGTTTCAAAGGGTGTTCCCTTCCCATCTCTTCCTATCTAATACTACTAAAATTGCACTGTATTGAAAATTTTGAATCTTTGCTTTTACATCTGTCTTCTGTGCTAGAATCTATCAATCTTAGGGTACTTAAAAAAATAGAAGACAGGAAAAACTAATAAGTTACACCCCAAAAAGAGTGAGCTCCCTACCTTCTTTCTTTTTGCAACAAGATAATTCCTTTTTTCATATTTATAAGAGCATGTCTTTGTAGCAAAGATTTCCCTCATCTCAGCTTTTCTTCTGTGTTTCATCTCAGGCTAGCCAGCATTTATTATATTTCTGTCCACAGAATCAGATCCTTTAAAATAAAACAGATTTTGCAATTATTCTGACTATTTTGATGCTGTTATATGTTTTAATAAAGCATTTTTAAAATATTGTAAATATTAGGATAATGCAAGGGGGGAGGGAACTGTTTATGCAGAGAAAAAACCTATAAAGAAATGTTTTCTTTGAAAAATATTATTTCATTAAATTGCCATTGACGAAATAGAATAGTTTCATATAAACATTAACCTTGTAGTGCGATAATAATTGTCAAATGCCATAGCTAAATGTACCTGACCAAATATGTGAAATATTTCAAATACAAAGGAGGTCTGTAATTTGTTTGTTTTGTTAAACTTAGAGCACAGAATCAAAAACATTCGCTTCTGCACTCTCTTGCTTGCTTTTTTTATTTCTTTACAAAGGGAACATCAGTGCATATGAACAAAACAGTTCCACTCAGTAGGCCACATAGCTCAGAGCATTCTGTCCCATTTTCAGTGACCTGGAAAGCATGAAGGCTGTTGTGCTGGAAAAAGAAGTAAAAAAATAAAAAAAAAATAAGAAAAAAATTATAAAAGGGGAAAAAGAAAGGGAGAGAGAGAGAGAAACCCAACTCACCAACCTAGCTGTATACAAATAGTACCTTCATTATCAACATAAATTTGAAACTTATCAGTTTCCTTGGAGAAAGTGATTATCAAGGAAATGGGAGCAGGGTGCTTTGTCTCACCATGGTTTCATTTAGGAAATGTTGAGAAACAACAACGATAATGAATTTGAAAAGCAACATCTGTGTTACTGTCATTACAAAATAGTAATAAATAAAAGACAAAAAAGCCAGACACTGGAAAAAACAATGGGACAAAGCCTTTCATAGGAGAACCCTTATCACACAGACACCACTGACTCAAGCACTACTTTGCTTCATGTAATTTTTCTTGAGGTGTGTTACACAGCGCAATGAAACATTATTCTGGTTATACAAAATCAATTGGAATAAATTCCAGAATTATCACGCAGCGATGACAATTCCACACATCCACATTGAGACAGAGAAGACAATAGGGCTTGTTTCCACTGCTGTATACTTAACCTTTTCCATAGCCACCCTGTCACTAGAGGACACATGTTGCTTCTTTCCCTTTTATCCTGTCGAATGACCACATCACCCACATGCCAAGAATTCAGTCCTCAGGGCAACATGCAGGCATGACAAGGGATCAGTTCGAGGGTTTTTATGGGATAAACAGAAAGGGAATATGAGCAGCAGCAAAGTTGGGTAAAGGTAGTGATAGCAGTCCCGAGAAAGATCACTGACCAGGCATCATATGGATACGATAAAAGCTTTTCTGACATCAGTAGTTTTTCATATATAGTTTTCTCAGGCACAGGAGATCACAGGCAAAATTTAATGGAGCTCTCACAGTGGCGAGGGGACTAGTGAATGGCTCCTGAGGAACTGGAAGCTATGCAAAAGCAATTAGCCAAATAGAAGAGAAAGAGATTTTTCTGTGGTAAAAGGTCCCTCTGACTAAGGGTCGTGATGATTATTTGTTACTGCCTGTTTTTAATGAGTTGGTGGCCAGTGGAAAATTCTCAAGCACTAATAGCACAAGTTTGACTCATATTGTTCTCTAGTGGAACATGTGCAAATGAAGAAGTAAGTTTCCAATAAGGTGAGACTTGCATTTTTGCTAATACTTTGCAAAATTTACATTCTGTGATTCACTTACATATATATATTTGAATACTACTACTTCTGGATTCCAGATGGCTAAAAGGTTAAATCATTCACATGGAAAAAGATGTGCAAGCTGAGCAAATATTTCAAAACATATAGCACATTTTTCCTTGCAAATTGGGAAAGATGGTCTTGGTCTCTCTAAAATATCCAGTGGTGACTGACACCTCCATTGTAAGTTATTCTTGATATTATAAATTAAAAGACTTGTAGACTTTTCTAATTTGTTTCATATTTCATATTACAATGCTTAGGTATTATGGTGCAGTGTGGTTGACACTGGGTTCCTGTACCTTCCATCTCAGATCTAGTCCTACATAGCTGAGACCTGGCTAGTCTTGCTAAAATTATTGACATCAGAAGTAGATGAAAAAAGAACAGTATGATAGAATCATGAGAAGCAATCAGTACAATACAATAGAGCTTAGAAGGACTATGGTATTTTGTTAAGTGTAAACTTACAATTGGTCATTTTTTTTAAACTGGTGAAATATATAAGAGTATGATATTGTCTTTATAATTCCTCTCATGGAGATTATTCTGATATAGGATGAACTTTATATTTAAATATGTTAGCAAATACTCATGCTTTTAAACTGGAGAAAAAGTGGCAGTTCTATAAAAAAATATTCCAAAAGAAAATTAGCTTTAAGTATTAAAACCAACAGAATCGTAATACCAAAAATAAAAAACTATCACTGATATGAGACTGTCTCATTCATACGAGCCTTGTAAAAATCTAAGACTCAAACATATCAAGCAGCTTCTCAAAAAAATGAAAAGCTGTGTAAGTGGTTTTAAAATCATGTGAACATCAGATACATTGGGAGAAAATGATGCTGGAATGGTGACATCTCATACATAAAAAGTCTATCCAAAATAACACCAATCAGTCCTCAGGAATATTTTACTGCAATACTGTGATGTGCTTATGAGGAAGAAAAAAGGAAGAGGTAGAATAAAACTTACTTTAATATGACAATTTGAGGAATGAAGAAGTGGAAGCGCAGAAGTACAATTTCAGATTAGCATATTATGTAAAAATGAAACAATGAAGAAGAGCTTTTCTAAGTGGCTAGAACCTGTACAAAAATCACATAACGATAACAACCAAACTGAACCCAAATACACAAATCTCAAGCTAGTAGCCAACCTCCTTCACCCTACTCTCTTGTAAGTTTTTAGTTGTAAAGTAGCCAGGGAAGAAAAGCTAACAATAAAAAACACCTACTAAAAAAAGCACAAACAGACAGAAAGAAGAAAGAGCAGAAGTGGCAGCATTTCAGTGCAGGCATTCATACACAAAATTTGGTACAAAGTTGATAAGACATGCTGCCAAATGTCATCATACTCAACATTACATATTCTACTCTGGTCTCCATGGTTTTGAGGCATTTGATCACAACCAAGCTTTTCAAGATTTTCAATAGGAGAACACTTTAGTGCCTTTGGATGCAAACTCGTGGATTTGTCTTAGAAAGGAGTTGGTGAGCACAAAGCTTGTATGAGGTGTCTCCACTTGACATAATGCCCATAATAAGGAACAAAAAACTCTCCAAGGTGCTAATAAAAAGGCATGATCCAGAGTTTCATAGAATGGTTTGGGTTGGAAGGGACCTTAAATATCACCAGTTTCAACCAGCCTGCCATGGACTGGGGCACTTAGAACTAGACCAGATTGCCCAAGTCAACAGGTGTTTTGCTCTGTAACCCTAAGAGAGCAACACATGAAGGAAAAGTGCCAACATAGCATTAGAAGATACTAGGCAAAGATATCTGTGCACTGAAATCCATTAATAACTATAGAAATAAAATCTTCCAATTTTTCATCATCCGTTTTCCTAATATTACTTATTTGTAACTTATTCTCAAGGAGTTATGGTTGTTCTTTCCTTGTTGCTTGTTCTGGATTTTTGCTAAAGTCAAAACTTAAAAGCAGGATTGGACCTGAAATGAACACTTGTGAGTCATTCCATGTATAATAGAAATTCAGGCTGAAAAGTCTTATACAAAATATTTACATAATTCTTTTCTTAGGAAAAAAGATCAGAATACACAAGAATCCTGTTTAAAAATTCTAGACACAAAAGCGGATGTTGATGTCAGTGTAGGTTGCATTCAATAAACCTCAGTTCCTTTGTTGAAGTACCAAATAACGTCACTCAGTATTTGCTTGTATTTTTATTCCTAAAGCAATTAATGCTGTAGATCAGGCTTCTCTCTGCAGTGTAAGTCCAGTTTTGCCTTATTCCCAAATACTGAACACAGCACAAGCTCCATAAAAGTGTATTTATTAAAGTCTGTGATTTAGCTTTAATTTCACAGGCATGAGTAAAATTTTGATTTGAAGCAGAGGAATAGGAATTTTCAACACATTTTGAAAATATATTGGCAATTTTTTGCTTGAATTGAGGCAAAATATTCTGGAGTTCAGATGGCATGAATCAAGGGACTCATTCTGAGGAAAAATTGCATGATTTAGAAACTAGCAGAGAAATTGATAGAAACATTTTGACAGAGGATTTAAACTCTTATCTATTTTGGGAGTGAGGATGAATAAGAAAGAGGTGAAAGGAAGGAAGAAGAAGGAAAGAGAGTCCAGGAGATTTGGTAGTTTGCCTTTAAGTGGTCTGAATTTTTAAGCACTTACTTACTGTTGCTTTAAAAATAAAGTTCTTTTTAGTGCTTTCACTTGAATTACAGATGATTTACTCAGCCACAATAATTCCCTGATGAAGAAAATTCAATAGAATAGAAATTTTAACAGAAAACTATTTCAACTGCCCAAGGTCCAGAGTAAGTTGAGAAACACAGAACAAAGATGCCTCAGAGCTGTTGCTTTCAGAAAGCTTTTTTTTTTTTAACTGAATTTGAAACTGCACTTAGAATATGAGACACCTGGAATAGAAGCCATCTGAGAGCTACTTATATTTCCTGATCCTGTGGACTACATTAAACTGGTCCAGCAAGTCACAAATCACTCTATCTTTTGTCCCAACTACTAGCAGCAGCAGGTGAAATCAATAAATCCTTGTTCAGGGTGAAAACTGATGTAGAGACTTTGTTTAGAATTATATCCTTTCAGCACCAAGAACTTCATGCAGCACAGAAAATAAGAGCGCAACCACACTGAAAGGACTTTACACTTCAGCATCCTAAATTCACAATAAAGAAATATCAACTGTGTTGTTATGTCTCTCTTTTCTGAGCATCCTCTATAAAATCCTACAGCCTTTCCAAACACATGCACATACTTGACATGCCATCCAGCAGAAAATATGCTCTGCTCACAGACAACTTACAGATTACAGGTTACTCAGAGACGTACATGTGTCAAGAGACTGAGCACAAAGACTTCCTAAGCCAGGTTGAAGAGATGTGTGTCTAAAGCCATCACTCTCTTCTTAGTCATACATGATGTCTGTGCAGCTCTGAAACACATACCTTTGCAGATCTTGAAACCACTGCAAGCACAGAGGCTTGCACACACTATCACTATTAAAAAAAAAAAAAAAAAAAAAAAAAAAAAAAAAGTGCAGAAACAAAGAATTTGGAAAAATGGACAAAAGAAGAGATAATATTATCTTCCATCACTTACAACTCAATCTACAGAAGTGTAAGATGTATTTTCTATGATGATTTTAGACTACATAATAATAGACATAAGTGGCTACTTAGAAGTCATAGAATGAAATCAGTGAATTCAATGGTTGATTCGGTAATTATCTGGTAATTATTTGGTCATATCTGTATCACATTTTTTTTCCCCCCAGTATGAACAAGACCATACTCCTGATTCACAGAATTGTTTAGGTTGGAGGGCACCTTTTGAGACCCTACTCATGGTCTAGAACAGAAACTCCTTATCTAGACCCTGGGACCTGAGTGCAGAGAACTCTGCTGTAGGCCATCATTTACCTGGTTGTGATACTTTGCAAAATTACAGAATCAGTCCAAAACAGACCTGGAAAAGAAAGCAACAAATTTAATGAAGCAGATATTTCCATAAGAAGCTTGAGACATTGATGGCCTCCTACTTATCAGTGTTTCAGTTAATATTCATACCTGTATTTCACTGAAGCTTTGTTCTGATGATTCATCTGTCATAATAGACTCTAACTGGATTCAGGGTGATTAAAGATTTTCCATGACCACCTTTCAATCTATCTACTCAAAAAGAAAAGTGTCTCTCACTTAAGATGGGCCTAAATTTCAACAAGGGAAACTACAGACATTGTATCAATTTTTAACAAGAGAGGTTTTAATTTTAAAATTCATGTTGACTCCCAGAGAGTCTTTGGTTAGCAAAATTAAAAACTGGGATTTATATAATAACTGCTGTCTAGTTATATCCATATCACTTATTAAGAGCAGTTACCTAACAGCTACTCTAGCCCCTAAGCAGTTTTCTCTGGTTTATGAATAAGAAAAATTGATCCTAGATAAAGGACTGAAAGAGGGCTCAAAATGACACCTGTATTTTGCAAAACAGCAGGACCAGTCACTTCAGTGAGAGCCAGCTTACCTTATGTGATGTAAAAGATGAGTTAAGTACAATCCTTTCTGTACAGTTGGACAGGTCATCATACCATTAGCACCTGCAAAGCAATAAGGAAATCCACATCAGCCAACATGGATTTGCCAGCAACAAATCACATCTAGCTAATCTAATTTCCTTCCACAGCAGGATGGCAGGTTATGTGGACAGAAAAACATTCTGTCTCATGAAATTCTCATAAACTAGTAATGTAATGTCAGTCTAACTGATAACAGAACATAAAAACACCCAAGGACTTCAATTATCAATAGTTCACTGTTAAGACAGAAGAATGTATGAAAAAGAATTGCTCATTAGTCAATTCTATAGTTTCTATTAAATATTTTCATTAAATAATTGAATGATAGAGCAATGAGTTTACTCATTAAGTTTGCTGCTGATACCATCCTGGGAGGGACAGCCAGTATGTTGGAGAATTAAAACTACATTCAAAATAGTCCTGTTAACTTTGAGGAATGGAATAGATAAAAAAGATGAAATTCTGAGCAGACCCATAGGAAGTACTACAGTTGAGTGGGAATATTCAAATGCATACTTAACATTTAGAAAAGAAACTTCTGAGGACCACAAGGCAGCAATGTCATGCTACCGTGAAATGGTGACCAACATGAATAGATGTAGAAAGGGAGTATGACGTCCAAAATAGAAGTAATCATCTCACTGCTTATCAGTGCATTGGATATTGAAAATATACCTCACTGAAGTATTGTCTTCATTTTGGCCAGGACAGAGCTAATTTGTTCACAGTACCCATAAGGGAGTGAAGCCTGGAGTTCTGTGGCTGTGTCTAGGTTGTTATTTATTACCACCTATATCCTCATGGGGACTCTTGCTTCTGGGAAGGAGTGGTGTGGCTTAGGGTTGTGTAGTGGAAGGTCTGTCTGTCATTTTTTTTCCATTGTCCAGGGTTGGTGAGTACTTTTGCATGTAAATCACCCTCTCTTTGTACATTTTTGTTATTTGTGTTGTTGCTGTTGCTGTTTTCCTATCTCACTGCTGTTTCCAATGAAGTGTTCTTATCTCAGTCTGTGGTCTTTGCCTTTTGTATTTCCCACCATAAGGGGCACGGGTGCAACTTGTATTTTGGGTTTTCTTATGGGGAAGTACTGTACTGGGGGATAACATTCCTGAATCCCAAGCATCATATTCAGTGTGGAAAACCATCATCTGTAAAAATGCAAACCAGTTGCATAGCCTAGAGGAAAAGAATGAAAGTTTTCAGAGGACAAAAAAATATTCTCCAAGGAAAGAGTTAGAGATGAGTGCAGTTGGTTTCTCTGGAGAAGAGAAGGTGGAGGGAATCATTGGCATCTGTATTGTGCTGCCTGCTGCAAGGAGAACACAAACAACCAGCTTTGAAAGTTCATGGCAAGCAGGACAAGTTGTAGGCTTAAACTGAAGCATACTTTAGTGACTCTTCAGGAACCTCCCAGTAATAACATGGAAAATAAGAAAATTCGGGTAGTTTTGGGAAAGAATAACTTAGAAAATGTCATTTTCATATCCTTAATACAGGTAAATGTAAGAAATACAATAATTAAGATGCATAAAAGGAAAATTACTTTGTGTAGCAATATTGTCTTATTTGTCAGAAAGAACAGGGAAAATAATGGGTAACAGATGTTATTAAGCTAAGATCTTTTATTTCATTATTATCCAACATTTTTGTGTGTGTTTAAGGGGGTTTTCACACCCTTAATAACCTACAGTGTTTAATTAATGTAAACACTTCTATTCAGAAGATATTTATTTAATTAAATGATGATGGTGGAAGAAATTGAACAGCACCAAATGAGCATCTTCAGTGCTCACTGAAGATTCCAAATATGCTTTCCCTATTTGCTGTGATTGATCTGAAAGAAAAATGGACATACCTCAAGCAGGGAGGTAATAGATTTTCTTTAAAATAAAAGAATTCTTGCACTCTTTTTTAGACTCTCAATTTAGTTTTAAAATATAGCTACTTCACAGTTTATTACTTTCAGTATTTCTTGCATACATGAAAGGAGCTTGGGTTTTTTTCTGAAGTATTGAGCCAGTTCTTTGCAAACAGATGGAAGCATTTTCTGCTACCTAGTTTTTGAAAATCTAAATTGTAGCAACTGATTTGTTTATTATTATTATTATTATTATTTGTCAGGTATTCTGACCAAGACAGAACAAATATAGAAACATCTACTGTAACAGTAGAGGAAAAAAGAAGAAATAAATAAAAAGATGAAAGCGAAACATATCTCCTGTACAAAGGGCTTACTGTTCTTTTAACATGATAACAATTATCTGCTTTATTCAAATTTGTAGTCAGTAGCCCTGAAAGCTGACTGAAGACCAAAGATGACAAAACACAAGGTATATTAGATATTAATTTATTAAAAAATCCTTGAAATACACCATATAAAAGACTGAAGTCTTTGAAACCAAATTTAGTCTTTCCTCTCTGTTCTAACAAATAGCTTGAGCTGTACTGAACATGATCCATAAAAACTGTGCACTACATACAGTTAACTGCTATTCTGAAGAGTAGTAAAATAAAGCATAATGATATCAACCACCAGCAGCAGCAGCAAATAAACCGATTTCCACAGCAGGATGCTGCATATGTTTCAGGGAATATAGAATGTTTCAGTTATAGGCCAAATGAGTAATATTGTGCTATGCTAGCCAGGCTGTAATTAGCGTCTCATTTTTCATTTCCATCACCACAACCTACACAAAACCACCTAGTACACTAGGACTTTCATATGTCATTGTAGAAGTCAGAGACCTTTCCATCCAAAAAAAGCTTTGATTTAAATCAGAAGTGCAATTATATTGTGCAATCTTCTTCTCCTCCATTGATTTTGTACTGTTTAAACAGAAAAAAATTGACTAAAAACAAATTGTGGAGAGTTTCTTATGGTTTGTTTTTCCTTTTTTTTTTTTTTTAATGGAGAAATCAAAATACCTCTTTTATAAAAATAAGCTTCACGAAACTTGTGTTGAGTCTTGTTTTTTTGTTGTTTTTTTTTTTTTTGTTTGTGTTTTTTTTTTTTTTTTTTTTTTTTTAATTTAGTAAAGGTCAATGGGACAAAGCCAGGATCATGGCTTGCCATATATTAAACACTAAAATACTTCAAAACTCTACAGACTCTGAGTTTGTCAAAGACTGAAAAATTACATTTAGTTTTCCTCAGGATTTTGTATTGCAACAAAGAACAGTTTTCACAGAAGAATATATCTTGCCATTCCAATTTATTAGCATATATGCATAGAAATATGTTGTGGTTATTTAAAAAAAAATATTTTATTTGCTTCAGCATATTTTAATAATCTGGTGTGCAACACACTGTTTTCTTTTGTTTTGCTAAAAAAAAGTCTCCAAGTGCCTAGAGAAAAATAAGGAAATACTCCTTATGAATACTGCTACTGTTAAGAATATAAGAAGAAGCCGGGTTGCATTTTAGAGACAAGAATCGTTGTAGAGTATCATTCAGAGTTTGAGGAAAGCAGCTTTAGTGTTCACTCAGCCTTTCTTCCCTAGTAGAAATACTGAGATGGTGGGAAATGACAAACTCTCAGCATGCACATTTATGGTTAGGTTTTCTCCTAGCTCGCTTGCAACATCTACCTTGTGCATCCTTACTAATACTGAAGACTAATTTTTTACTTCCTATGGCTCCATGAGAAAACTAATGTTCCAATTTGGAAATTTGGAGCTGGGTCAGTTAAATTGTACCATTTAATGAAATTTAAGCAATTATGCTATTCTGAATTCCAAAGTACCCAAAAGCATTCTATGAAAGACTTCACTGAAATTCTCACCAAAAGACTAAAAATAGTTTTCTCAGTAGAACAAACTTTGCATAATTTTTGTATTGCCACAAAATTTACTGTTAAAAGAAGTTCTCAGAAATCCTGTTTTAACACTCAAACCAAGACTTTTTTGCACTAGATTTCCAGCATTACTTAAATTATTCTGTGTTTGTAGTATTACTGGCTAAAATATATGAGTAGTTTAAATTTATAAGAGTCAATTAATAGCAGTATTTTTTGCTACTAACACACTTGCTGCAAGTGATTTCCTGGCATTGATATGCAGCACATATGCTTCTTCTAAGAATAACTAAGAAACAATCTGCCTAGAAATTATCTACCCCTGGCTCTATAAAGGATTGTTCATCTATATTACCAAAACTGACAGCTGGTTCTAGCCTATTTACAAAAAATCCCAAACCCCGCTATTTTCATTACTGTTGCTGTTGTCAAGCAGACATTTAAAATAATGCAAATTCTATCAAAGAATCATCTTAGCATAACCATTCCTGTAATGAAATGTTATCATCCTAAATAATTTTATGCAAACTACATGATGAAACCGTACAACAAACCCAATCCTTATATCCATTGCTGACTTTATGAATAAGTAACTTGTACTCATCTCTCACATGCATGCTTTACAACAAAAAAGCCATCTGCCATCCATCACAAAAGACTGTCATATATTTTTGGACACACAGTGTTGTGCAGGTGTCTACCAACCATTAAATTGGCTTCCTCATCTTGGACTCACATTGTGGGCGTTGTTAAATATTTGCTACCTTATCTAAAGCATCCAATTTTCCACCAGATAACTTCTCTAATGAGTAAATGTCTGGCTCTGGATCTGCATATACACCACTAATATCATCATCATATCAACTGGCTATCAAGCCACAAAAAACGTAGTTTGATAAGGCATAAAGCAAAACAGCCTGTGGAGATGCCAGTTAATTTTAATTCTCTAGTTACAGTATAAGAGAATCCACCTGAATTTCAATTTTGTACTTTCAAAGGAATGAGGCTGAGAAATACATCTTTTGCTTTCTTCCATGTATACCTCAAATAAAACAACACTTATTGGACCAGGGAAACAAATAGCAAACTTTAACATAACAGAATGCCCATGTCAGATGTAAGCATCTTGGAACTGAGTCACAATTCCAGGGTTAATTAATTATACAAAGGGAACCCCTTCCATAGGAAAGAACAAATAGACATTTATTTTATATATACTACACTGTTCAGGAGGTTGTCTGAAGAGGCAAATTCTAATCTGTTCCCCAAGGCAGGTAAATGGGGATGTGAGCATATGTTTCTGCCACCTACATACACATAGAGAGAAGCAGACAAAAAAGGCAAAAGAAAGGAGCAGGTAAAGCTGTCCATGTTTGTCTGTGTTTGACATGAAATGGGATTGTTGTGGCTTAGCAGGGAGACTTGGCTGTTTAGGGTCAAAGCATGGATTTGGCTATTCTAGATGGCAACTCAGAGCATTTTACAAAGGCACCTGAGCTAAACCATGCTCTCTTCTCTTGCTATATAGACCTAAATTAAACACTGAAAATAATACTGCCTTTAGCTGGGCAATATTGGGCAGCATGACCTATTAAAAATAGGTATTGTTGATAGATATTTAGCATCTATCCCCTTCAAATCAATTTCTGCTGTGATAAATCTCATTCCCTGAGAAAATTTTTTTTATAGATTCTCTTGATAAAGATGATCTTCTAGCCAGCCATATAAAGCAGAGACGATCCATTTATTTGTGTCAGTTGCATTATTCACAGGATGAAAAATGTTAGTATAAAAGGTGGGACCCCATTTAAGTATCTAAAAGCTATAAACATTCATTTAAGTCATCATCCTAAGCTCTCTTTACAGCTAGGTCCCTTCAGAGTGACCACGACGTTGGAGGCTCAGGGGAAGACTCACTTGTCAGAATCCAGGTGTCTGCTGTCACTTTTGGCACTTCAGATTACCAGGATTCATTCATATGGTAATGGGTCTCCCACCGATCTTGCATCCCATCTGAAAAGCACATGAATGTATTTGGATCTTGAGAAGCTCAAAATAACTATTTTGAGGAAACTGAATCTTCATTTTTGCTGACAGCAAGATGAATTGCCTGATATAGAGATCTGTTTCCATTGATTATAAAATCAATCTGTGATAATCTGTTTTGAGCTGGTTGCCTAACTCTTAGATGTCTCACTGAGAGCAAAAGGATCTCAACTTCATGAAGCTTTGGCATTAAATAATGAGGTCAAATGAGCATAAAGAAATGCTGAATTGTGGTTTTATATACACTGCTAGAAGAAAGTTTTGTGATCAATAATGGGGAGGGTTATCACTGAAGATGTGTCTTCTGCATTTTGTAACCATCTCTTTTCTCAAGAGCTTCTACAGCAATTTTCAAAATGCTAGTATGGTGTTTTGTAATGTATTTGACATGGCAGCAGTGGATGCAAATGATTTTTTCCCCATTATCCATACTTAAAGTGTAGAAGACAAGGCTACTGTTATACTTCTTGCATTTGAAAGCAACAGAATACTAAAATGATTTATTCATTAAGAATTGCAAGCAATAACCTAAGATTTATAGATCTTAAATTTTATTTCAGGTGACAAGAAATTTTTTTTTGTGTGTTAGTTTTTTTTGTCAGTCTCAGGGTTACACATTTCTTAACCTTAGATTGTATCTCAGAAGTATGAACTGCCTTAGTGAATATTTCATTGCTACTTGCATAGATATTCTGTTCATTATGGCACAGTCTCACACTAAAGGTAGGTCAAAGAAATATATATTATATATGCACAGATATTGAGAAATAAAGTTGTCAGCATCATTCAGTATGTCACATTAATATTTCTCTTCGGAATTATCTTCTGCTCTGTGGAGATTTGTATTTGTATTCATGTCTCCTTTTTGATAAAATGCAAGATTATATAAATTCTGTTTTTCCCCTAGTGTCTGCAAAATATTCTAATTCTGTTGCACTTTTTGTCCTTCCTCTACCATGTACTGCCTTCACTGTTTTCTGAATCTTATCAATGTTTATTTCCTGTTTTAAATTACTTTTTACCACTCCAATGCATAAACCTGGTCTTGCTGCACACTTTCTTTGGTCTGCTCTCTTCTTTCAATCTATGTAGAATTTCAACTTTAATTAAAATTAGCAACAATATCTAAAAATTATCTGAGTTCTGGAGGTGTTGATTTCAGGACTTACACCACATCCAATTTTTAAGAGGAAACTAACATTTTAGTTACTATTCTGACTCCACGTTCTAACCTCTGCAATTCATAGTAATTGCTATGAAAATATCTGATGTTTATCCATACACAGCATGGTAGACTAGAGAGCAAATCTCTCCGATTATGCAATCAATCTTTAAAAACACTTTTAAAATTTTCTGCTGTCGTTACATAGCCAGATGAGTTGGACGTAACTCAGAGATTTCTTGCAGTTTGTTACCTGGAACATACAACACTCATGATGGAATACTGTGGTCTCCTCTTTTATCTCAGAAGAAAGAGGACAATTTAGCTAAAGTTACCAGAATATTTCTGTATTTTTTCCCTTTTCAGGAAACTAAGTTAGTGTAAAAAACAATTGGTCAATTGGTCAAACCTTTGTCCATCCATATCTCAGAGAGAGAGAGAAAACCACTCCAAAGAAAATCAAACAAGTGTGCATACTAGGTAACAGCTGTCTTCTAATTGACCCACTATTCTTCTCAACTTATAGCATAGTTTCCCCCATTGTATTTTAAATTTGTAAATTAGCATGATCAATAAATGAACTTGTCTCAGTATATTTGAATTTGGTCAAGTTTAACGTCACATTGTTTAAATCAGGAAATGTAAATCTGTAGCAAAATTGTCTCTATTTCCCTGTGTATTTTCTAGAGAATGGGAGCTTCAGAAATAATTTTCTGGGCTGCGTGAGTCACAGACACCTTGTTTTTAAGTGCTGTCTTCTAGATACTGAGAGGGAATAACAAACAGGTTGTAACTTTCCCAGTGTAAATGCTTGCCTCTGCATGACAGTAAATTTTTAACCGTTTCAGAAGTGGATAACTCTACAGGAAAAAATAAAGATTTTGCTGCCTTTTCTTTCTGTGTGATGCTTTTGATTTGTGTTTGCTTGTTTCTTGCAGGTATTACTTCCCAGTATTTCAGGAACAGTGATAGGTGAAAAAATAATATCACTGAGACACCCTTTTGATGGAAGTCTTCCATTTTTTACTGGGTTTGCAGCCTAGCATTCCAGGCAAGGTTAATTTCTACAGGTGGCTGTGCCACATAATTTGTCCCTATCCTTTAGAGACAGAAAAAAACCAAAACAAAACAAAAAAAACCCAACCCAAACCAAACCAAACCAAACAAACAGACAAAAAAAACAACAAAAAAAACCACCCCCCCCAAAAAGGAATATGAATAGGGAATTGAAGTTTAAAGTTAAGTTGCATTGCTGCAGCAACAGGGTTTGCACATTGGAAGGTTAAACTGCTCCTGTTTCAGGATATATACTGGTTCTTGAATGAGGACACTCAAAAATTAAATACCCTAGAGCTCAAATGAAGGAGAAGAAAACAAAGAGCCTGATTGGGAAAAAATGGCAAACTGTCTCTGAGATGCTGTGTCTCATCAGTCATATTTACACCACTTCAAGACCCACTGTCACACAATGAAGTCATACAGACAACTTACCCAAAATGAACTCTTTTAAAAATATTTTTTCTTTTATTATCTGTAAAATAGTGAGATATGGCGGCCAGCCAACTTGATGCCCCCAAATACTCGTGACATTGGCTGTTTGCAACCACTTCCATCAGAAAAGGCTGAATTGCGAGGAATGTAGAAAGGGCACAGCTGAATATCTACCAGCTACTGATCGAATATTAATTATATTTACTTAATAAACGAGTGCTAGACAATCTAGGCAGTATAAATGACAATGCTGGAGCAATTCTGATCTGGCAGATGGATAGATTTTCACAGAATCACAGAATAAGCTGAGCTGGAAGGGACATACAAGGATCATTGAGTACAAGTTTCAGCCCCGCAGAGCACCATCCCCAAAAGTCACACCATGTGCCTGAGAGCTTCTTGAACTCTGTCAGGCTAGGTGTTATCCATGACCACTTCCCTGTGGTCAGCCACCCTGTGGGTGAAGAATCTTTTTTTATATTGAACCTAAGCCTCCCATGACACAACTCAGGTCCTGTCACTGGTCACCACAGATATCATCTCATCAGAGATGCCTCTCCTCTTCCCCAAATGAGGAAGTTGTAACTGCAATGAGGTCTCCCCTCAGTCTCCTCCAGGCTGAACAGACCAAGTGACCTCAGCCACTCCTCAAAAGGCTTCCCCTCAAAGCCCTTCACCATCCCTGCTGCCCTCATTTGGACACTCTCTAATGGCTTCATAACTTTCCTATATTGTGGCACCCAAAACTGCCCCCAGCACTGGAGGTGAGGCTGCCCCAGTGCAGAGCAGAGTGAGACAATCCCCCCCCTTGCCTGGCTGTGATGCTGTGCCTGATGCTCTTCAGGATAGAGTTGGCCCTCCTGGCTGCCAGGGCACTGCTCACTCAAATTCAACTTGCCATCAACCAGGACACCCAGCTCCCTTTCTGCAGTGCTGCTTTCTCTTATCTCATTCCTCTGTCTGTCTGTACATTCAGAGCTGCCCCATCCCAGATGCAGAATCTGGCACTTTCCAATGTGGAGCTTCATATGGTTGGTGACTGCCCTGTTCTCTGTGTTGTCAGGGTCTCTCTGCAGGGTCTCCCTGCCTTTAAAAGAGACAACTGCTCCTCCCAGCTTTGTATTATCTGCAAACTTGCTCAGTATCCTGTCCTGTCCTGCTTCCAAGTCATTTCTGAAGATGATGGGGAGTGCAGAGCCAAGGATGGAGCCCTGTGGAACCTCACTAGTGACAGGTCACCAGTCTGATGTCACCCCATTCACTGTAACCCTTTGTGCCTGACTCATGAACCAGTTGTTCACCCATCACATGAAGTGTTTATCCAGCTGAGTGCTGGACATTTTGTCCAGAAGGAACCTGAGACAGACAGTATCAAAATCTTTACTGAAATCCAAAGGGATTACATCAACTGCTTTCCCTTGGTCAGCTGGGTGGGTTATCTTGTCATAAAAGGAAATCAGGTTTGATAAGCAGGACTTTCCTCTCATGAAGCTGTGCTGGCTGTGACCAATGACTGTGTTGTGTTTCAGGTGTTCTTCAATACCTCCCAGAATAATCTTCTCCATAACTTTGAGAGGCACTGAAGTGAGACTGACAGGCCTGTAGTCTGGGGTTCTTCTTGAAAATTGGGACAATGTTTACCAGTTTCCAGTCAGCTGGGACTTCTTTGAATTCCCTAGACTGCTTAAGAATCTTTCAAAAAGGTTTTACAATGACATCAGCAGCTCTTTGAGGATTCTTGGATGAATCCCATCAGGCCCTATAGATTGGTAGAGTTTCAGCTGGGAGACCAGATCCTGCACCATTTCAGGGTCAACTGAGAGTTGATCATCCTCATAGCCATGGTCCTCAAGTTGAGGGCTGTGAGATCCCCTTGGTCCATGTTGAAGACTGAGGCAAAGAACATGTTAAACACCTCTGCCTTGTCCATGTCCCTTTTGTGAGGTGACCATCCTCATCCTGTAATGAGCTGAGTCTCATTAGGTTATTCTTGGGTTTTCTTCTAACAGTTCCTGCTTGGAACATAGGTAGATGCTACCTTTGAGAACAAGAAGTTATGACTCTAATAGGTAAACCTAACAGTAAAATTTTAAGACTTTCAGAGTTAAGTACTCATTTGTGTTCTGAGGCACTTGGCTTTATTTACAAAATGGGAATCAGGAACCTCAGAAAAGTGTGTAAACAGAAAGGATTCCCTAAAGCATTGCAGGTATTTGTAGCAGTATGTTTTGAAAACACATTCCTCTCTAGAGCCAAAATTCTCTGGAGAAAAAAAAATGCTGAAAGAAACCAGATTTGAGATTTAGAAGACAAATATATATATATATATGTATATTAATAGCCTATTCATAGCATTATTCTTTTGAAAAGCGTAAGCAGGAGGCCTCTTTTGTTGGAGGGGGTGTCATCCACAATTTATGCTAAACTTGCTGTTGGACATAGGGAAGTTTGATTTCCTCCTCTGTTTTTCTAAAAGAACAATTAGCCAGAAATGTTCTTAGATATTCAAAGCAAGATGAAGAAAGTTCTGGTATTTAAAAGATCAATTGTTATATGGCCCTACTCCCTCAGGATTCTCAGGACATCACTGCGGTTGTATGAGAGCAAAAGGGCAGATAATGGCCCCAGATTGGTCCTTATTTGAATCTTATTAATCTGAATCTTATTTTTTTTGCTAACGGTAGCAAATTACAAGCCTGATAGGCTTAATAATTACCTATTAATTAGATATCTGATATCTAATATTTTTTTAAAATTTTTTTTCCCACTGGATACAGAAAGATCCACATTTTATAAAAAAACATTCAGAAATAGCTGAATCACCTTTCAGTATGAGGAAACATTATTAGAATCCACATCATCAAAGAAGGAATCAAAGAAGGAATGGACATTATAACTGCTCATTATAAAAGGCAATACTGTGCAAGAAAAAAGGGTCACAAGGCTCCTTGTTTCAGAACTGGTTTCAAGCCCTTGGGAAGCCATTGAGAAGATATAGGTCCCTAAAATTTATTTTTCTATTTCTCTTGAATGCATGTAGGTATTTCTTTTTCATTTGTCCTTTCTCAAACCATATGTTTATTTTAATGATATTATTTTTATTTTTAATTATATTTTTTATTGATATTGATTGTTTATTTTTTAAGGGTAATTAAACTCCCTTAAAACCTCTGTGTACCATTTCTCATTAATGGCAACACTCTGTTGTCTAAATGTCCAGACTGCAAGAGGCTGTACAAAGAAAACAAGAAATATAAAAAGCCACAGTAGTAAAAGGCTGAATATTCAAAAGCCAGAAAAGATGCTGGCCCATCTTGGCTCCTTGGCCCCTAAAAATCACTGACATCAGAGTCCCCAAGATGGAATATCTCACTAAAATCAACAGCACAGACATAGAGAATATCCTATAGTCTTTCTCTTGAGTCCTCACAGCACACCATACATGTCACATTAATTAAATTTTAAGCATGATACCTGACAGAACCAAAGGAACATATTCTGTGAAGTTCTAATATTTAATTGATGAATTAGTTAACAGTAATGAGCTAAAAGCAATGAACAACTTTTCACAATCAAATTGATGTTATAAGCAATCCATATCTACCCAAGATATCCAATTAATCTCTTTATAAAGTAAACTAACAGTATAGAGCTCCAGGTATGTGACTGCATATTCCTTAACAACAGCATCTGTCTAAACATCTGCAAGTACCAGCCTAAGCAAATACAAAAATGAGAAATGAAAGTGTGGTTAGTAGTCAAAAGGAAATTAAAAAAAAAAATCAATGCTCAAATCAATACTTTTTATTCTAACATAATCTGTATTATTGAATATCAATGACTTGCAGAAAGTAACCCAATGTCCTTCTTAATTATAAATAAGAATTTACCTTTTTTCCCTAAACTCCCACAGAATATTCTTAATCGGCTTTTAAGCAAACTCTAAGCACAGTGAAAACTCATCTGAAGATGTGAGTTACTTTTTTGACCTAAATCACTTGAAGAACGCAATCATTTAAATCACAATACAAGACACTATATTTATCTATATCTACATGTAAATATAAGTATGTAAAGGAATCCTCAAATTACACAGGGTTGATGCAGCTTGTCCTGCAATATCCCCATCCTTGAGGCTGACAAAGAGAGCAGTCAGAGGAAAAGAGTATGGACCAGAAAATTTTCACAAGAGATCAAGGGATTGGACAGCTGACTAAAGTTAGAGCAGCCCTTGAACAATTTCATATAGTATTTTGCTTTTAGTCCTATGACAGAAACCTTCACTGATTACAAGATCTTTTGGCTTTTTACTTGTCTCTCTTCTGGAATAATGAACATCTGTGTAAGTCTAAGATTGATGATGAATATATTCTCTTCCATTATCAGAACTGGCTGAAAAAAAAGGATCTTTGATTAGCCTGCTGGGTAAGACACTGAACCCTCTGTGAGAAGCATTAGTGGCCAGGAAAGTGGAGGTTTTTTCTGAGCTGACTGCCAAGCAAAGAGACTAAGCATTTAACTCCTCCAAATTGGAACCTTTTTCATTCAAAATTATAAAATTGAGAATCTAGTATTTTTCTCAACCACAAACTCTAAAGCAGAATGTGCTTTTCAGTCATGCTTTTAACATAGGGGATACTTCAGAGATGGATTTGAATCAAAGCAAAGACAGACTGTAGCTGGTTTTAGACAGATGAAAAAAGGGAAGAGGCAGCCCCTGGGACTTGTCTGCCTTCATGTCATGAACAACACACTTTAATACAGCTTACACTTGTGATTATTAAAATGATTGCATCATTCAACTAGCCAGAACTTCCCTGAGACTTCCTTTGGGACTCAGCCTGTTTTATGTCCTCCACATTCATGCCTTAATGCAGTTTTGTGGTTTTAAGGGGCAGTGTCAGCTTGTCCTTACAGTCTGTATGTGTTTCTGTTGTCTCTGCTTAGAGAGTGAGAGAATTAAACAACAAACAAAACAGAATGGCTGGATAATTTCAGTGCTACACCCTTCAAGCCATTTTGTTGTCTGAGACTCCTTCCATTCTAAGAATTTTTACAACTCACAAATCTGAAGAGGTTGTGCAGGTGCTGCTAGCTGATAACTGTTTATAGAGAACTAACTAAAGGTGATATTTCACATCAACAAAATCCAGTTTAGCTAAGCATAGCTCAGATATTGCCAAAAAAAGAACATGTGGGCTGCTGACAGATAATCTTATTTATGGCTTCTCCATTTCTCATTACAGAGAGAGAGGCTATAGTATAATGATGGTACAACAATTTGGAGTAGCACCACCTTTGAATACATGTCTGTGTGTGATTGATACATGTAATCCTTACTCAGATCAAGCATGAGCAAAGTAATAATTAATAATTTTTAATCGAACAAGGATCACTGACACATGAAGTTTGTGTTTTATAGTACACATTAAAAATACATTTATCTTGTACTGATAACTTCGAACCCATCACCATTTATCATTGTGATTAATTGAGGTAAAGTGATAATGTTTTCATGAATTTCTAATAGCCCAATTGTATCAGTAATTAAAATAGTTGTTCATTTAAAATATTACAAAACTTTTGTAATTGAAATAATCATAAATATGTTGACTTCAGAATTATAATTAATTTCAATATTTGTATTTTTTCGTTTTGCCTTCTTGGATACTCTTTTTCTTTGCTTGCTTTTGTATTTTATTACATAGTCTGTTGCGTGCTTGCATTCTGGAATTATCCTTAAAAATTCTATACTGCAAAAAATAATTCCTTTAGAGAGGCTTTACACAGAGTGAGTCTGTCCTCTGCCAGAAGAAAACCTGGGTCCCCTGGTGTGGTGCTGGAACCAAAGTGAAGCTAGGTCATGTTTTTATAGCTGAGTGAATGCCTGTGTGCCTGGATGTGTGGGTGGGTTTGCTGTTTCCTGCTGACACTACTGAAGGTCATTTCTCACTGCATAAGAAATGGCAAACTTCAATATTAGCCACTGTATAGGACCAATTTTTCATTTTGACAGTAAAAATTAAAGAAACAGACATTTTCATTAGAAAAAAACACCTTTTGATATTAAGACTATTTCACCTGGAAATTTCCATATGTCTATTTTTAAAAATTTGAATAAGATCAGGTTAGGAATTTAAAATTAGAAATAAAATTAAAAGAGAATGGATTTTCAGTTGAACCTTCCAGAGCTGACTCAAAGAAAGAAAAGAAGAATTTCCCAATATTAGATTATTTAATTTTCTAGTCTATCTCCTGTGAATTATGTATATAAATCAAGCAATAAATTATTTTGTATCAATATTACTGATCTCAATAAACTTGAAAATTTACCTTACCTGAGGAGATGAAGCAGCGACTAAGTTATATCTGCAAAACCATTTCTTTTCTTGTGGCAGAGGTATTGTAGATACCTATTTTTTTATTCCACAGTAAAGTGGATTTTGGACTCTTTTGGGGAAAAATGCTTCTTTTAGCCACAAATATAAAAAGATTTTTTTGCATGTGCATGAAGCCAAAGCTACTACCAAATGTGAGTAAAGTGACAATATTGCAGTGATGAGACTGAAGTTGGAGCAAAGACTTACACAATACTGGATAATTACTGGCAGGGAGGAAAAATTACTTCCTAGGAGCTGGATGTCACTGTATCTTTACCCTGTTTTAAGAAATTAGCCTCCCATTTGCCCAGGTGATGTAAAAAGAGGTATTCTATTGGATCTAGGTCTGTGCATAATCTCTCAAGCAATAAGGTTAATGTACTGACAAAGCTTCTTGATGAAGACTTCTTTTAGTATGTGATAACTAACATATTTTTTATTAAATTATTTATATTAATACATTTAATATTTGCATATCAAAGCCACTTGAAAACGGAGATACTGTATTCTAGTTTTCCACCTATTTCACCTTTGATACAGGTGTGTAATTCAACATCTACTGTGAAATTTTTCCTGATGTGGTCTTCACATCCTCCTGCCCTCTCTTTCTCTTGTAGTATTAATTTTTGTACCTGTCCTGGAAGCACAGATTGGCAGGAAATTCTTCCAAATCCTAGTACTGCAAAACTAAGGAGGTTTTTTTGTCAGTGACCAGGGAACATGAGTTACAAATTTTGACAAGACAGAGTTATGTTAAAGTGCCTTTTGAAGCATACTACTGAGCTCCTAAAATAGAGTAGATTCAGTGCATTGATTTCTGAAAGAACATTTGCAGCAAATTAGTCAGAAATTTTTTAGCCCATACAGAGGTTTCTAGATTAGAATCCTCACACCTGGGAGGGAAGGTTTGTAAACCTAATATTTAAAGTATCAAATCAAAATTTTCACTTGCAGGTCAGAGAGGCCTGACACCAGTAGCTTACAGAAATTTCAGTATGAAAGAAATAATCCTAAATATCAGCATTTTGTCTTCATCCAACTTGAATACAATGAAGTGCCTAGGCTAGTCCTTAATAATCTCTTCAGATCCCAGCTACTGTCCCAGTCTGCAGTTTATAATACATTAAATATCTTATTTTATAATATAAATAAAGTAGAGATATAGAATAGATTATATATTTGCATCTAGTACCACGTACCATTATAAAATTATAGGTATTATTAATTTTACTATATAACTGATAACATATATGTGATGTAATACAAGAAGTAATATAATATATATCATATAGAGTCTGTGGTGACATGGATTTATCTCCACAGCCACTTTTGAGGAATTTTGAGTTCAAATTTCTAAATGAAAAGGACATTGAAATCATCATTAACCCTTCACATCCACCTGCTCTAGGTATTTCTTTTTTCTTTGTCCTTTAGTAGTTTTATGAAAATATAAATACTCCTCATTTGTGTTTGAAGGAAGCCCTACCAATAACAGTGATCTTCTTAACCAGAAGCAAACTAACATCGGTCACCTACGTGGTTTTCAGTTCCCAGAGAAATAGCTTTTAAAGTGTAAAGTGCTCCATCATGTACTGCTAAGCAAAGGCAGAAGAACCTGCCATCTTCCAGTCCAGTCTGTTTCCTAACCTTTCCAGATGTCAATTTACTATTTGCTGATCATGCTTGCTTAATGGAAATTCAATTCAATAGCTTTCACAGGCTCATGCAGTTCCCAGCATTACATGGAAGGTTGAGGAATAATACACAAATGGAAGTTTAGAGGATAAGATCCAGAGAACAGTAATGATAGAATGCAGGGGTGTTACTTTTATTAACCTCAAACTAGCCAAGAACTTTAGCCATACACAGCAATAAATGAGATATTCTTGGTAGGCAGTGTCAGTCATTGGATGACAAAGATCAAAGATTCAGAAAGAATTCAGTCTGTTTTTGAGCCAGCAAAACAATGACAACTGCAACAGCAATATTTTAATGGGGACTAAAGCTTGATTCACTTTACCATTTTTATACCTGAAATGGGATTGCTTGTACAGTCACATGCAGTGCTGCCACAAGTGTGAATATTTCACAACCGAAAACAACCTCTTTGTTTTCTAAGCCTGATTGCATTAAAGTGAGTGCTCCTTTGTGAGAAATTACTGGCTGATTTCCTGCCACTTCGTTCAATTCTAAACAAGGCAATTATTTCCCCTCAAGAAGAAATAAAAGTTTATTTATGGTCTTTAGAGCCATGATATTCTCCCTAGTGGCATATTAAATGAGAGCCTGAAAGATTTTAGCGGAGCCATTTTAAGATTTCATTCTTTGTGTATTTGTGAAAAAGGTGCTTTTGAAACAGATCTCTGAATACATCCTTGAGTCTTTGAAAGTCTCATATCTCTGAGGGTGCATAAAAAAGAATTCAGAGTATTTAATATGAACAAATGCCTGGCAAAATCTTACATAACACAAACACATTACACATATCCATTAAAGGATGAAATGGAACAAGTTAGATGCAAGTCAAAGTACTTGGATAAGTCACACTTAATCAAATACAAATACAAATGGGTGCTGAAGTTTTAAACAAGATTTGGTTGACTAGAATGGGATCATTCTATGTCATTCAGGAGTAGCAGTTTACTGCGAGGTGAGCAAACATCAGTAATTTTCATCATTCTTTGGGGTTTTTTTAAAGCTTACTTGTTTGGGAGTTCAAATTTTTCTTTCTTATTATTGATGCATTAAGGAGATTAAATATTACAAACTGGAAAACACTGATTACAGTAAAATAATTTAAAATATAGTTTTCAATGTAGAAATGAAGACTTTTTCTTAGCTATCAGGCTGGAAGCAGCCATTAAAAAATAGAAAGGCAATGCAGAACAATATTCAGTCATTATTGCTTTGTGATTGGACTAAGTTTCCTCATCTTTCTTGCTAAATCCTCTATTTGACATCACTCCTTTAGTGGAAAATGAGCAAGAACAATTTGGTCTGTGGAAGTTAACCTATCTTTCAGACATCTCTTCAGTCTCCTGGCTTTGACTGCTCTGCGTGTAGAAGGAGTTCTCAGCACACCCTCTAGGATGTAGAAAGGTTCATTCCAAGACTTCAAGTTTTATGCCCATTACAGAAAATTTAAAATTTAATAGAGGGCTGGCCTTCACAGTTTTTGGAAGTAAATCTACTTCTTACTGTGTTTGCCTAGTCCCAAACACATTAAAAGCCAGTGACTTTCCTTGGTCAAAGGCACATGTGGGTGGTGCCATTAGTAGAACTTAATTAACAAAAATGCAACCCAGAAGAAACAAAGTTTTTGTTTCCAAAAGCATATATGTGTAGCCCTGGTTCATGCCTGAGGTGTTTCAGTTTTCTGAAATTCTTTTCCAGGGAATGCTCTGTAAACAAAAGACATGGTTTTGTAACTGCAAATTTATTTATATTCTTTCCCTAGGAGGGACGACTTCTTGATGTGGCTCTGGTCTGATCAATTTGACTGAAGAAGTTAGTCTTTGTTTCACCAATCAAATGAGCCTGTGTGGACCAGTATAAAAAGAAGATACATCCCAACAATAAAGGAGTCATTTTCAGCCTTCTGAAGTTGGAGTCTTTGTGTTGTTGTGGTGTACAACAGTGTCATATATGCTCCTGTTTTTAAGTACTTTGTAACTCTGGTTGATAAATTAAAGCTGCCAGAAAATATGCATCAAAAATACCACTGGGAGATTAGAATTATTCCTAGATTGCACAGTCAGTTGGGAAAATGGTTCAGCAGGTCCTAACAGACCTGGGTTATCTTCTTTTTGTGTTATTGCCACAATTCATGCTACTGTTAGACTCCTGTTTGGGCATGAGTCTGTTTTTTTTTTTCTCCACCTAAACTAAGATGGCAGGACTTCTTGGCTTGTGAGTGTAAATGGAGCACATTCTTGGACTTAGCTCCTCAGGGGTAATCCTAGATGCTGTGCACTGTATATGGCCTTTCAGACAAGGATAATGTCATACTTGTTAAGTTCTTAGCGATATGAATCATCCCTCATTAGTCCAGATCTAAAAAACGTATCTCAGTTAAAAGGGAAAAAGTTCTCCTCTCCAAAGAGGTGCCTTTTGGGTAGCTGTTATTAACATCACCACCAGAACAGATGTTACAGAAATGCTTAGAATTATGCATTTTGAAGCATAGCAATATGAGTAAAAAATACAGTCAGGCCTCCAAGCCTTTTTATAAAGCCAAGAGAAAGACTGGGCTTGGTCCTTTGGCCTGACTGACTGAATGGGCCATGAGGGACAAGTGTCGGCAATGAACAAAAGACACTGGAGCTTCCCAGGATCCTTAAACCTCTCAAACACCAATTTTAATATATTTGTCAAACCTTTGCCATTGTGAAAGTGTCAAATAAGATGACAAATATATATTTGATAATGACTTTGGCACCCTCACCTCTTTTTCTAACTGCCGCTTACCAGCCTATTAAAAATTGCCACTCATTCCAAGGGTACCTCGATGAGCTGATACATTTTGTGTTCTAGATAGCTGATAAATATCTTGGGCATGAGAAGTATTTGATCATTATGAATTCACATGCCATTAATTGTAATATGCTGATGAAAGGAATTCATCTTATGTTCATGCAGCTGTCATGTGTACTGCCAGGGGTGTTGTGCTCTAATTTAGTGCTAGTCAACGGGCATAGAAAAGGTGTTACTCATCAAACCTTGAGCATGTTATATTTTTGTATCCTGTACTGCAACCAAAGCACAAGGTAGATGTAAATAGCTTCACACTGACATCGATATGATATAATTTCTTGGCATCTCCAATGTCTATGCATCATGAAGATAAACTGGCAGATCAGCTAGAATAAGTAATTAAATTGCATTTTGTTTTTAACAGAAACTGAGTTTGGCTTACACTTTCACCTAAGCTGAATCCATCTGCTTATTTTTATAGAATTAAAGTGGCTATAAGATGAAATGGTTTCATATCTTTAGTTTCCACAAGCTTCTAATATCTGCAAATTCTGTTGTACTCCTAAGATACTCTACCATCTTTTCAAATTGCAGTACACACAAAGATTTCTGAACTCTTCTTAAAAATAAATTAATAATCTTAAAATAGCTAAGCAAGAAAGACAATAATAAATAAAAGTATGTTACATAATTCTCAAAATCCTGTCTTTCAGGCCCACAAAGATGAGATTTGTGGCATGCACATAATGTACTAAATTCAAACTGTTTAATATTCAGGGGAAAAAAATAAATTAATTTCAGGAGTCAGGAAGTCCCTGAAGTGTGCTGCCTCAGTTCTAAACCTCTGGTTCTCCTATATCACCATGTTGTGACTGATCATGAACAAAAGAGCTTTTCAAGGGCTGACAGTCTATATGTGACTTGTGAAGTGAAGATCTGATGGAGATCAAGGAATTAAGATAAATTAAGAAACTGACTAAATTCATGCGTAATACACAGTCATCAGCTCCAAAGAGAATATCAGATAAATTTCAGCAGGGCTTATGCCTATTATAGATATTTAAATTCCCTATAAACCTAATGGATATACTACTAGTATTATCTATGAAAAATAAATCATCTGAACTATAAATCTTGAATAGAAACTAGCTATAGATCACTAGACTGAAATGTAAAATTTCATCACTAAAACAATTTTAGACATTTCTGGCATAGGAAAACAAGATATCTAATCAAAATAGATTAATGGTATTGGTTAATTTTTATGAAATAAACCTCTGAGGGAAAGACATGATCACATTTATGCTATTGTACATCATTAAATATTTAAATGCAGTTTAGTATGCATGGATACAGAGTGCCTCCCCTGAGTAGTTCATAGGCAAGTTCCTAACTTAGTCCAAAAAAAATACATTAGAAAATTAATAAAAAAGTTTAGAAATTAATTCTTGAGAGCCCTCAGCTCAAAAAGGAACAAAACCAAAATGTGCAGTGTTTTAGTACAAGTTCTACAAGTCTTGAAAAAACTTGATCAAAACACACCTCAGTGCTTTGGTTAGAGTATGGGCTAAAGTAAAGTATCTTAACTCAATGGTTAGAGTATGGGCTCAGACAAAGACATAAATTGTGTAAACCCAACCAAAACTGGGCAGAATTTAAGTTTCTACATCCATGGGAGAAATCAGAGTAGTCAAAAAAGCTTGTTCTTTTCTAGCACTGTCCAAATGTTAAAGGACGTGTCGAAACTCATTGAGTAGCTCCTTTCATGCACAACATGAAGGTTTCTGCTTTACAGTGTGCAAGTTGCCTGCTCTGGATTAGGCACCAGCCATTGATGATGCCTGCTTCTCCAGGAACCCCTTTGCCAGGCATATCCATGGGTAACTCAGACTAGGAACAGCAAAATGCACAGTAGGCAAAAACCAACTAAAAATAATGGTCTGGGCTCTACTTCTGATAGATCTTGCCAGAGCTATGACATGAAGAGCTGGGTTTTGTTTCCATGTTAGCCTGTAGCTGAAGTTAGAAGGAAATAACTTCCAAATCTGTTCACAGATTACTGCTTGAACAACTAGGCTGCCGGCTAACACCCACAGTGAGCGCTCTTGAAATTGTGCTACTATGCAGCTAAAAATGCGACTATCCTTGAGCCAAATTCAAGCAACAAAATAGCAGTAGAACTCCATAAGGCAAGAGTTGTTATGTTTTGCTCTGTGAGATTCTGACCTTGTTGTTGTCATTGTTTGCACATGTGGAAAACAGTAACTCAAAATTAAATAGAAAGCAAACCTAATTTCTCCCATTCACCTTTATTTTTAATTGTGGGTTTTTTTTGGGGGGGAGGGGGTGGTTTGGTTGGTTGTTTTTTAAAATAATAATGCTAAGGCACAGAAAGGTTTATGTGGAATTGCTGAGACCAGAATCCTTTGTACATAGGAAGTTCTAAACACTCTCCAAATATAAATAATGGTTTATTACATCAGACACATTCTGAAACTATTTCTTTTTCTCCTGAGATAGCAGAGATAGTTTCTAATAGTGCAGTCTGAATGCAAACCAAAAAACTAATACCCTCTGACCAGTGGAGATGGGAAAAAGGCCATCCTAATTAATGGTGTTACTCATTTGCCTAAAAGCAACTGGGAATTTAATTAGTTCTGTAACTTGTTAGTTTTGATGGATATCTGCCCTCTGCCACGGAGCAGCTGTCATCTCACCTCCAGCTGCTTCTTGCAGATCAGCATCTCCCAAGCTTTTTGGAGCCAGTCTCTCTGCTGCCTGCATTGTGTTGCACCTCTGGCCAAGCTTTCTTAGCAGATTTCACTGGTGCTGGATGCTGCTCCCTTCATCCCTGTGGCCTCCTTGCTTGCTGCAGATGTGTGCTGCTGCTTTGATCTCCCCCAAAATGGTTCTTCCTCCTTCCTTTCCCCCTGATATTTAGTGCCATGATGTTAACACAGAGAATTGTGCCAAGCCCAGCAGAACTTAAAATTGGGGTCAATCTATTTTTCTGTTAATCTCTGAAGTAACCCCTCCTCATGGGTCAACAGCCCTAAATGTGCTGCTGCAAGAGTGGGCACAGGAGATCTAAAGAGTTCAGCATCATCAGCTCAGGCAGAGGGATTTTCCTTGTGAAAAGAATGGGGGGAAACAGTATATTTAAATATATATATATTTAAAATAAAAAAATATAATATGAGAAAATCAGAAAATGTGTCTTATCTCACTGGCAGGAAATTAAAAAAAATGTTTCAATCAAGTGTTTAATTCAGTCCAAGGCAAAGTTTTGACTTTTTTTGCCTGTGTAATCTTTCAAAATGTATTTGGCTAAATTCAAAACAAACTATAATTAAATGGTTCTATTTTTACATTTTCAACAATTTTTGATCTTTCTCTTTTGGACCTATCAAATCTTCTAATTTTCTAACACTTTTGGTACTCTTTAAAGCAGTTTTCAGAAAATAAACCATTCACAATAGCTGTTTTGCCCAAAATTGTCACTAACCATTTTACCTCCTTCATTTTCCTTTAGTGGACTTGTTAAATAGATGGTCTTGCAAAAGAAACCTTGTGGTTTTTTTAACAGAATGCTCTACTAAACTGAGCCTTTGCATTAAGTTTGCATTAACTATGTCTTTCTCTGTAAGAAAGAAGTGGAAATATAACAAAAGGGTTGTAATAATATTTATATTTCTGTAACTGTTATAAATCTCCAAGATATTTTACACAACTAACCAAGTCTGTGCTTTTTGATCTAGCACTGGATATTGTAATTGCTATATTATTATACTATTTGTTATAATGAATTGCATTAAATTTGGGGTTAACTTGGCTACATGCTCAATATTTTCATACAACGCTCTTGGACATAGCAAAACTTGGTTAAGAAAAAAAGAGAATCTTCTCTTAGGACTATTTCTAATATGAAAAGACTTTTATTTCTTGGATTTTTTAAATGATTCTAAACTTGCCTTTGTCATCCACAGAAGAGAGAAAAAAAGAATTTTTAGATTTTTTACTGGATGGACTCCTTTGTGACTGTGCTCACAAAGCCATTTTTCACAGATTATACCAGACCACATACTAATAACATATGCATACTCACTACCAGCTTGTCTGGAACAAATGATAATTTTGACACTCTCTAATGCATCACTTTCACTCTGTTTAAGGATTTATTATCCTGGAAATGGTTATGGGGACTGTAGGGCAATCACATTTTAGAGACTTTCAGTAATTTTCTGAAATCTCTTACTTAATCAGCATTTCGGTTCTTTAGCAGTTAAAGTGATTCTCAAAGATAAATATACAGAAAAGCCAATCAGATTTATCTGGCCTTTTGGGTTCACATTTTCGCTGAATCTCTTTTTAGACCATTTCTTTTTAGGCTTGAGTGCATTTCCACATCTCACCTTCAAAAAGTAGAAATTCATGAAAATCCTGAAGTTGACAACATTGCCATCTATGACCGAAAAATAAAATTTTGGGGAGTAGGGAAATACTGACTTCAAGTGGCAAAGGTGTTGCTATTCATTCATTCAAACACTTCCCATTTAGCCTCAGCATATTTTTATGGTTCTTTAACTAAACTAACCGCTTCTCAACTTCAGGCTGGACCAAACCTCTGAAACGGTGGGTTGGCATTTTTTCACACAGTACAAAGTTCCTCAGTGCTTTTTGATGTCTCTGTGCAGGTGCTGTTTGAGCAGGAGCACACCCAGCACAGTCAGAGGGAGCAGAATTGCAGAGCTGTATCACAGGGCAGAGGTACTGGTTCTCTCCAGCTCCAGAAACGTACCCACGTCAAGCTTTTGGAGTATCTCCCTCCCCTCTTTTTGTAATTATTAAGCCCAGGAATATACCAAGATGATCTTCTATAAAAGACCAGGAAAACTCTGTAGAGTCTGACCAAGAATTTACATGTGACTCATAGGGAAATAATCTAGAGGGAGGACTCTCAGCTTAAGTGATCATTGAAGATATCTATATGATGACAGAAACTGTCTTTTTTTTTTTTTTTTTTTTTTTTTTTTTTTTCTGATTATCTTGAAGCTCAAGATCATATTTTTTTTTTCACTCATAAATCCACAGAATTCTAATAGGGGTATCAGAATGATTATTTTTCCCCTTCCCTCCCTCTGCCCCGAATTTCATAAACACTGAAATAATCTTCAGAACCCAAATTGTAACTTTTTACCAGCCTAAAATGAACTAACGCTATTTCCTCTTATAACTTTCAAAATCACCAAATAAAAAGAGTTCTGGACATGGAAAATATAGGTCTTAGTCTAAAATTTATTCTCAGACAGAATGTCAAACATAGTCAAGAACTGGAAATCTGTCATTAAGTCTCACAGACTGCAAAAGCCTCTGATTAGGCTTAACGTTTTCACCAAAACAGTTACACAGCAGTCAAGTTTGCAAGTGTAAGAGTCTTGTAAATGGATGCCATGGCACTAGCAAGAGGTAAAAAAACTCCTGTGAGACCTGGCTGTGAAACAGCCTCTGAAATAAAGTATGATGTACTTACATGTATGTGTAATGATTTTAAACCTAAAAACCTGAAATGCAGTAGTTTGAAAACTTTCCAGAATTATTTCAGATCTTTGAGATTTCTTTCCCTGCTCTCAGTTCTCCCTCTCTGTTCTGGTACTTGAACCTGATCTCAAATGCAAGCAGCAATAAAAGGAAGGTAACACTCTGCTTATACAGAGAATGAGAAAAGTTAGGGTGGCATTTTTACTTGTTCTGTTTTAGGAGAAACCCTTGGGACAACTTTGACCTGTCCATGTGTCAATGCAAAATGACAGCAAGGAATTGGCAAGTTCAATAGGTCCAATTGAAAATTGAAGTACTCCCATATTTAAATTCATTTACACCTTTCATGGCTACCTGCACTACATTAAACCAGCTCACAAATTTTAAGTATCAAAATTTTCAATTTTCTCTTCTGGACTTAAAATATAACAAATAAAAAGAACTGATATTTTTATAATTTGTAAAATAGATATATATTAATTCCACATATGTCATGTAAATATGTAGTATTAAAAAGTAGCCACATCACTATCAGGTAACAAAGTGAATATTCTGCTTAAAATAAAAGCTAAACCTTTCAAAAAACTAAAATATGAAAACAGAATTAAACACAAAGGAGAAGAAAACTTAGACACAAAACAGTAGGCATTTTTCAGAATGGTTTTCTATATGCATGTGTATGCACATATATGTTTGCAATTTTTTATCACGCATCCTACACTTTTAATTAAAGAAGTGTTAGTAAACCCAAAGAAATTGTTATGCAGAGTAAACATTAACATAGTTATCTTCTTTCATTTCTCTTTTCCTGTCACTGCTTCTTCATGTGTATGTCCATAAACTCACCTGCAATATTTGACACTACTGATTTCAAATTATTTTATAAGAACCGTTTTATACTATTTAATAAGAACAAATACACATCTTTAAAAATCATTAGATATATCTATTCTGAGAATTCAAAGGCTAAGACAGAGGTAGAGAGAACAAAAGGTATTTCATACTTTGATGTCAATACATTTTTTGCATTAATATATTGAGGTTCCCACATTTGCAAGGTTTTACTCTCTGAAATGTGGCATGCTTTGCAATTCCAAATACAAGGTCTCACCTTACTTCCAATTCAACATACTATTTATCTAAGTATATGGAAAGGTTGTTGGATGTGTGCTAATGTTGGAGTACATTTTTTTTTCAGGTGAACATCATTACAATGTAGTTCTCTTCCACTAACAGTAGCAGATTTCATTCTAAATAATTTCCATTTGTCTATACACATATATATATATATTTATACACACACATACGTATTACGTCCAGGTATGAGAAAACATGTGCTATACAACAGCCTGGACTAACATAGTGCTTTTTATGAATGAGGACTCCTCACATCCAACTGAAAAAACATGACATCCATTTAACTCTGTATGCTGACACTTAATGTGTACTAATGCTGAAATTATAATGAGAAATTAAATTTCTCATGTGACACAGTGGCAGCTTTGAAAGTGAAAAAACAAAATGTTAATGGTGAAAAATAACCACCTTCTTAAAGAAAAAACAGAGAACATGGTTGCCCTAAGTACGCAAAATCTTCAGCGTAATGACAGCAATTGCACTGTGGGGTTCCCTGATTTTCATTTGGAACACTAGGACAGGACATTGTGACTTTCTAAAAAAAATTCATTCTTTTTCTACACACAGTTTCTACATGAGTTCAAAAATGTTTCTTCTAGACAACATCTACCTGCAAAAGGATACAAATAATGATCAGCAATATTGTTCAAAATCACCATTCTGAGAAGCTAGAGGAATTTGAAAGAGTAATTTTTTTCCCTACATTATTGTGTTAGCCTCGAATAAATTAGACAGAGACAATTAGGTAACAGAAAGGGCATAAAAGCCCTCAGGAAAGGAGCAATAAATTAATGTCTAAAATTTTTAATACTTAGCTTATATTAAATCTGTAAGAGCATGTGAGAAGGACTCACTTTTTTCTTTATTTTCTCTGCTCTAAAATCTTAGCACAGATTACTCTGTGCATGATTACAAATATACATGGCATGACCATTATTTTAGTTATATTGGAAGAGGAATCTTGCTTTTAATAAATATGGTGGATCAAAGAGTGTATGTCTCCAGAATTACCTATTTTCTAACTGATTATGGGATTTTTCCTGTTGGATACATGTGTACTGACCTTTTGTTTCACATTTAAGGCTACAAATGAAAGGTGAAGATTGACAGTGATCTCACCAAGTATCACCTTACAATTTTGTATCAGTTCTAAATTTTTGTTTGTGACAATCACATCTGAGCTTTAGAAAGACATATGGATTTGACAGGATCATTTTGACTGTAAAACATAAGCCAGTCCTGTTTATGGAAATTTAAAAAAACATCTTATCCACTGCAGTCTGGGTTCTATTTTATTTCACATGTCAAAGGGCTAAAAGAAGAATGTCAAGCTTGACAGTGAAATGTGTGCTTTGCTTAACATAAAGAATGTCTTTCCTGCAAAGATAGAAAGTAATACATAATCGAACTTCAGGAAACCAGCTAAACTGGCCTTTCATGGAGTTTTAATTTCCAAAGCAACTAAATGGAGAAAAGAAAACCTTTCAGTGAAATAACATGTGCAGGAAATAATGTATTTGTTAATTCCTTTATATATCAGGAATTCTGATACTTGATATTAAGGGTACTACTGAGAGTTATAAAACACTTCTGAAAAGTTTAGATTTAGACATGGCATTTATATTCAAGCTACATGAGATAGGTATTGAATTTAATGAAATGTTTGACAATCAGCATTCATCAGTATTTGACAGTAAAATTTGTACTGTATGAGCCTTTAATGTAGCCTTAGTTCATACAGAATGAATACTGACTACACTGTAATAGTTAGCTAGGAAAAGAAAATCATAATAGAATAGTGTCAAAAACAGTGATGTCAGAAACTTAAAACACTGTAACTATTGCAATTATGAAAGCTACACTGGCACAAGAAATGCTATAATATACTCAGAAAACATTACATTGGCAAGTATACTATTTTTTCTTAAATTTCTAAAGATGTGTTCTTGTGACAACACTGTTAGCTTTTTCTCCTGGAAGAGGCTCTTCTCTCTCCTTATTTTTATTTGTGAGATATTTATACAAAGCTGTGATTTTCTCTCTTAGCTTTCATTTTATACTTATTTGTTGCTTAAAAACAGAATTGAGGTATTATTTGGTAGATGGTAACAGCATCAGCTAAAAATGCACGTCACTGAAAGTTTCATTTCCTTTTGATTTGTGACTGGATAATTTATCATATATATGTTATTTCTTGACCTAAGCAATAAACAACTGGAAGGAAGGAATTTTAAATTGGCCAGTCTCTGGAAAAAATATATTGGCATTTTACTGTAATTGACTGTGCTACTGAGATTAGAATTGTTGAAACCAGAATTTAAGCCTTCATTTATCAGGTGAAAAGCTAGTGAGATGGAAAGGAACTAAGTAATTACCTCAGCAATTCATCTGTCAAACCTTTCACAATTCTTCAACAAGGGTTTACCAAATGGAGACTCCAACGCACAGCAAAGAATATGAAGAAGTGATGCTCATTTAGGTGGACCTGCATTTAACAGGACTGTGTTTTTTAAACTCTCATTCCATGTTTAGTTTTCTCCTTTATCCTGCATTGTCCCCAGACATCTAATCAAAATAGACTTAGATACCACATAAATTAGAAGTCACTCTAAAACCATTGAGATTATCACTAGCAATCAATACTGCAATATAACAACAGCTTTAGCAAACTTCTGACCTGCATTTATTTTAAGCAATTTAAAACTATAACTGAGATGCAAAAGTCAAAGGAAACTAGGGTAAAAGATACAGGGAGATCTTAATAATAATTATTAAAGGAGTCTCACATTTAACAAAGAAATTTTAAAAAATTTAATATTTAACTAGATGGAATCAGAATCCATGCTAATCACAAATTTACCTCTGAACTAGAAAGATTACTTGAGCAGATGTTGAAAAGTTCATTTTGCAGATTACTAAAAGATTACTAAAGATTCAGCTAGGAACTTGGTTCTTCAGATGAGAGAGATGTCAGAAGATATCAAAGCACTCAAATCCCAAATTGTGACCTAAAAATCCAATTATTTCAATATTACCATAAACCAAATTACAATTACAGCAAATAAACTGTTGTATTTTATGCATTGGACTTTCGAACCTATCTTCATCTTGTGAGCTGAAATGCTATAAAAAAAATATTCTTGGTGATACCATAATTTATAGTAACCTTTACATGTGAAATTACCACACACAAATGCTTTGTTGTTCTCCTGAATTAATATCAGGCAAGTCATAGCATTTGCTGGCAACTAAACTGAAACATGAATGGTTTTGAAACTAAAAGTTTTAAAATGACGGTGACTCAGTGAAGTCTGATACAATGCATTGCAGCAAAGAGACAGGATACAGATTTGACTAGAACTGAGTTTTGCCAGTCAAGTATTAAAATGTAAGTCACTATCCCAAGTACTGGACACTCCCTATGTCCCATTAGTACACAATGCCTCAGCAGTTGGCCATTACTTACTATCAACCAGCCTTTCAAGTATGAAAAATAAAACTGATTTTTAGTATCCATCTTTACAATGACACCTGAAAAATTCAGGGCTCTTTGAAACCTTTTTTTTCTTTTTTTTTAATATAAAGCAATGAAAGTGATAGATGTAAGGCTCCCAGCAGATGGTCTGGATCATGACTATATAGCCTAAGATCAGAAGAGCATTTATGCTCCAGTACTTTCCAACATTTTTATCTTAACATTTCACAGAGGTCAGACTCTGGGGAAACCAATTTGTCTGTCTTGGAGGTCTTAGACAGATTGCCTTTTGAAAATCAATCTTATCCTTTACTTCTCTTGCTTATTCCCACACCATATGCTGTCACACTTCTCTGCACAGCCATGCAAGCAAGGAAAGGTTGTAACTTGAGTCTATTTTTCTGGAGCTGAGAAAGATAGACAGAATGACCTACCTGCAGATCAAACAGAGCACCAAAAAATGGTGGCTGAAACCACCACTGAATGGTCAGGCTGAAACAATGCCCGTGAGTTTTCTTCCCTTTCTCTAATTTTTCAAGGGCATACTACAGTGGGTTTTCTCTGTGGTGTTAGAGGGTTAGCCTGGCTGCTGGAACAGCAGAGAAACATTATTATATGTTTATAATTTAGGAGATAGAAGAGTTACACATTAACACAGAACAGCACACCTGTAGTACTTTGCTTCTGTGTTTCTGATGGGCAGAGGATGGCTAAAACGGTTCCATATAAGCATATAAGTTGTGTATTTAAACAACTTTGTATTTAATCATAGGCATTGTAAGTCTGAAGACATGAAATATATGTAAGTTGTTCTGGACAAAGTACTGAACCACCATAAATGCGAGCCAAAGGAATTATTTTATTGGACTTCGAATGACTGTAACAGTAACTCAAGATAAAATTTTAATTCAGTTCATATTTTTAATAGATATTTGTTAATTTTGTTTTAACAATAAAATAGTTGTGTTATAATTGCAAAGAGTATTTGTTAATTTTATGTTAGAGAAAATTAACATCATAGTCTTCATCAAGACTCAAAGATTTATTTTATTACAGCAATCCATTTTTGTTTGCCCTGAAACTACATTGGCAAAGCTGGTATATGACTGTTAAGAATTTCTACATCTAATAACCAAAATAAATACATAATTCTCTTTTCCCAATTTGAAATCATGATTTCTTTAAATACATTACCCCTTTTTGTGGTTCCATGTCAGAAGCCTACTCATATTTTGATGGTAAGAACAAATTATTTCTGTGCATGGTAAATGTGAAAAAATGTGTCTCTCTGTTCATTGTAGGAAATCACTGACCTGTTGTGTTAAATTGAATCCTTCCACTGTTACCAGTTTCAAACAAAAAGTAAGCTGTGCTATGCTGAGGCAATTCTTGAAATACACAGTGTTTACTAAGTGATTTGGAGTCTTACCTGTGTACACAAGAGACAGATCTTTCTTTAGCTTAGGGATATGTAGGTCAGCCTGAGACCGTCCTGCTCCAGGACCCACATTTCTCGAGGAGGCTTCTCCTCAACATCTCTCTGGTCTCTCTGTCCCTGTCTTCACAACTCTTCAGACTGACAGTACAGCAACTCCTCTGCACTGCCTTCGCTAGGTGTTTTATTTGTGCATGTGATGGAATATGGGTTTCTACAGCTGAGCTGCAATCATCTCCTACATTAGCAATAATTTAGTAACTTCAGCAGTTTCTCTTGTGAATAAAGCATTTTTTTCCAATAGCCTTATTATTCCTGGTTCTAGTGAGCTCATGTCTGAGAGCTCATCACATTCCCCAAGGAAGCTTTTCTGTAGGAGTAGATATTTGTTTCTTTTCTGTTGACTAGTGAGATTTTTCTAATATTTTCCTACCAATATGGCTAAGATTTGATGAAGTAATCATAACAAGCAAAACTCTAATTTAAGAGCATTATTCTCAATGTACCTGGTCCAGAAAGGCTCCAGAAATATGGAGATAAAACAAATTACTAGGAGTAATTTTCTGTCTGGGAAAATAAAAGAGGATTCTGCTGTGCTCAAAGATTGACAATCTTTCTGTCAGGTATTTTGGAGGTGAAAAAAAAAGTCATCGAGAAAAAAATTTACATACTCTACTTTATAAAAAGCACTTCCATCAAGAGGATTTTCTTTGAAAGTGGAAAAGATTAATCCTCAAAGAAAATTTTAATTCTATTACAAATAAAACATTTTGTTTGGTTCCTATTTTTGGAAATAATGATAGCAGTAATTAAGGTAATAAATCCATGCAATTTATTTCCAAGTAAAATTATGATGTTTACTCTACAAGATAATTTTTCTTTTGAGGCAAAAATAGTTTTGAGTGTTCTTCCTATAGAACAACAACTCAAATTGAGTTGGATGTAATAGAAGACCTGGGCACATGGACCCTCCAACTTGTAAAGGGCTGTAGATATAAATATTTTCTGTAAAAAATGCAACAAATCCTGATGCTGTTGAGTTCAGGGTCCCAACCCACACATACTCTGTGGTGGTGTTCACAGACAAGATACTTCCCACCCACATGGCTCACTATATGAGTTATTTTCCAAGAATTCAAAGTGTGAATACCGTGGAAGGACAAGACCTTAGGATCTTCTGCCCAGCTATTATGGCTATTACTGTAATAAGAAACATATAGGACACATACACTCAAAATATTGCTCCAAATCCAACTGTTCTCCTCAAAATAATTGTATCTGGTTCAGCTGGCTTTAGGATTTTACTTTTCCTTCAAGTATTTTATTAGGTACTTAATTCCTTTACCTGACACTCCCATTCTGCTACTGGAACAGGCTCTGTGGTCAGCAACATTCCATCTGTGAAACACATTGTGAGGAACATGGCTCCCTCACTTGTCTTACCACTTTTCCTCACTTGAAGGAAAAAGCCTTTGGTCTCTATGAGACTCATTTGTACCTCTCAAAAAATCTGAATGGTTTTCTATTTTTAAAAATGCTTTCCCTTCTCATATAAAAAATTATCTGTGTTTCTTTCTGAGTCATGGAGGCCAAGCAAGAAGTTTGAGGAAATTTAAATTGTGCTAGACTGTTCTTTTTGCTCCAAGGTAGAGTAGAGTGAGCAGCATGTAATTCAAACTGATTGAGTTACTGAACTTGAAGTTTAACCGTGGTGTAATTAAGAGCAAAACTTGGATCATCACATCTGAGAAAGCTCCACTTTTTTTACCTAAAGTATCTGCAGAAGAACTGACATCAGTTCTCTGCAGTGAACTGAAATGTGACAAATTGACTGTTATACCTTTGCTGATTTCATTATTTTCTTCTCTTGGGTTTGGTTTTCTCCATATTATGGGTTATTCCTTGAAGAATAACTATCAGTAAGAAAAATTACATGGACGCCTTTATATCAAATAGGTGCCAAATCATTCATTTCTCTTATTCCGGGAAATACAGACAGTAATTTATACAATGTTACATTTAATTAATAGACACTAGTGCAACTTAGAGCGCAGGTATAATATATACATTTACAAAAATAATTTCTATTTAAAAGTAAGTACTACTGAGAGTTATTGCTGAAGAGCAATTAGTTGGCCGGGGTGGTTTACTCTACAGTTACTCATTACTCTTTACCCCTAGCTGTACCACATGAACATATTTAGGAATAAAACAATTTTTTAGAGGTTAAAACCGTCATCATGTTACTTCCTGTGAAATTTAGCTCTTTTCCAACCATTTTTGATTTTCAGACAGTTTAAAAATCTTTTATTTGCAGACCCCAAAGATTTTAATGGCAAAAAAATCTTTGGAGAAATACTAGGTGAAGGAAAATCTCCACAGGCAATGACAAGAGAGGACACACACGGTCGCACTGTTGTCTCCACCACCTCCTTCTGCATGGCCATGGTATGTGAGTGTTTGCTGTGGAGACAGGAGTGAGCTGTGACTAAGGATACTGAGAGGAGGGACGGCTTCAGCTGTGGGGGCAACACCCAAGTCAAGGCAAATTGGCCCGGGGTGCTTCTCTCAGCCACCTTTTACATTCAAGGAGACTTCAAGCAGAATACAGCCAATCTGAGAGTGAAGTGCAGTCATTTATTTGCTGATACAAATGATATATCTAGGATTAGTGAGTTACAGAACTAGGTGTTAATATTCTCACAACCTTAATGAGACATCCAGTGCATCTTCCCTGGCCTGGCAGTCATCTGTCATGTCAGAGAGGATTGGTCTCCACTGCTCCTTCCAATGGGCTGATCATTAGGGTTGCTGAGTTTTCAACTAATTTGATCCTCTATTCCTGGAGTTTTGTATACTTTAAGAGAGTATTTTTCTCATTTAATCTCCTCCTGCTAACTACTGCAGTTGCAAAAATTTAACTTCTATGTGTTTGTTTTCTTATCTTGCGCAGTTTTAGCACACACATTCAAGTCAATTTTCTCAGTAATCCAAGTCAAAGTTATAGAGCTGTGCTGCACCAACCCAGACCTGGCAACACAGACAACTGAATGCCTCCACTGTCCAATTAGCCTACTTTTTTCCAGGTTGAGACTCACTACTTGCCCCTAAATTTTGACTTGTTAATGTTCCTACTGGGCTAGTAGATGTTGTTTCTCATCCTATATTCAAACCCTGTTTGCTCAAAGGCAAAATTTGCAGGGGTTGAGGAACGGGAGGAGGGTGTGTTGAAAAGATCACTGCTGGCAAGATTTCTCCTTATTTTGTATACAGCTTGTGAACTCTGTATCTGAGGGCCCAGGTAATGGATCTGATCCCCTAAAAATGACTGGTTTCATCATATTCTGAAGTAGACCAGGAAGAATAACCGGTTGATCAAGCAACCTGGTTGATGCCTGTATCCCCAGTCATCTGTTCTGTGTGTGTGCTGTATGTTGAGTTCTGTACCTTTAAGACTGGTTCTGAGGGTGAAGCAGGGAAAGAAGAAGTGTGCAGTTTGTTTTGAAAACAGTGTTCACTCCTCTGCATTCTTCTTTCTCTGCCTGGGGACAGTGTGTTTATTAGATACACAGACAGTGGCCAGAGAGAGAGGTTTTTTTCCCTTTTAGTTAGTTTAGCTAGCTGAGACAAAGAAGCTTCCTGGACTCTTTTTTTTTCCTTTTTCTTGGGATTGTTTAAATCTGCTTTGAACCTAAAACCCAGAGAAGGACTGAGATCTGGCCTCCATGGCCCACCAGAGCCTGGACCTTGGCATTTTCCGGCACTGAAAAAACTGGGACTGATCAAAGACTGAGAGAGAGCCGAGCTAACTCCTGGCGAGAACTTCCTCAGTTTTGCCATCTCTCTTCAGAGCAGCAAAAGGTTTTATTGTTTCATATTTTTTTCATTCCTCATGCTTCTGGGCATTTTGTTTGTTAAATAAATAGTTTTCCACTTTTCTCTGAAGAAGTTTTTTTTCCCAGACCGGCTGGGGGCATTTGAGTTTGCTCTCCATTTGGAAGTTTCCTCCCAAATTTGCCCTAAACCAAGACACCTGGCCAGCTTTGTTCTACTTCACCATGAGGAAACCTGCTTCCATCCAAAGTGTTTATGTTTTTGGTTTTTCCTGATTGAAGGGGGTACTGCCTCCCACACACTCCTTGTAAGCACTTTCAGGAGTGACCTAGGGCACTCACTCCCTGCCAGGGAACCCAGACATTCTCTCAGAGAAAGGAGAAAGCATCTTGAACAAAACGTGGTGGAGAATAAAAAGGAGTAAAGAAAAAGGGGCAGGTAGTCTTTTGTATTCCATCACTTTTACACTCAATCATGCAATTTCATAAATTACTCCATCTCCAAACTAAGCCAGCTTTGCCCTATTAACAAAAAACTAATTTTCCTTTAAATGTTGCGCTTAGGGTTATACTTATTCCATAACCACTGCAAGGAAATTCATCACTGAATTTATTTAAATCTTTGGAAAGGGAATTTGTTGGTACAAATATATGAACAGGATCAAACCCAAAAAGCTAATATATCCTTTGTCGATTTTATATTAATAATTTGCTTTCTTTAATACACATTAGGGGTGTACTTTGTTTTTGATATCATCTCAACTTTCTTTTTCAGGATGGAAAATTTTCAATGACATAAAGGAAGAGCATGAAGCTTTTTACAGGTCTCTGTGATACATATTTCACTTTTTATTCACTAAGAAAAAAAGGATCTTGAGAACTGACTTTTGCCTCTAGTTTTTAACACTGATTGTGTCAAAGAAACAAAAATTCACTTCCCAAAATCTCATATAGAACCTTTTCTTTTGAGGGACCTACAGCACTTAGGCTTGTAAGTAATCTGTTTTCAATTAATGCATAGTTTTACTTAAGTTCTTTCAGTTTTTCACTATCTACATATGGATGGAGAAAAAAAAAAAGTGGCACATCCAATGTATAAAACATGTATTTTCTTATAAATTTTGCATAGGATATTAAGGAAATTCAGTCTTTATCACAACAAATGTTTCCAGCCAATTCTGCTAGGACAGCTTCTTCAATATGGAGTGGGAACAATTTCAGTTATTATCTTCAAATGCTATTCCTGAATATGTATCTTCCCATAAGACAGAAATTGGATTAAATTAATCCACCTCAAATAAATGTTATGATAATTCAGAATCTGTCACTGCGGCTTGTGACTGCCAATTTGAGCTCTAGTGCTGTTCCCTTAAGTCATATAACTCTTTTCCTGTTTTCTACCTTGTTTATCTTGCATTAAGAAGGCAAGATTATCATAGATTGATCTCAAAAACAATTAAGAACTGAAAATATCTGACTATAGAGTGTGCATCTTACCTTCAAAATAAAACCTATTTTCATCCTTCAAGAAAACAAAGACGGAAGAGGAGAACAGGTGCTTTAGAAAAATGCCGGATGTGAAAAACCAAGTAGGTTTGGTTAACTTTCAACAGACAGCAGCTCACAGAGACTAGTGCAAGCAGATGACAAGGGAGTGATCAGTATAAGCACAACTCACTCTGGGTCAGCTGTGGAAGTGGGCGGAGCCCTGGCTGCTCTGCCCTGGAGGGAGCCAAGCTGAGGAGTCAAGGAAGAATTTCGCAACTTCAGCCAGAGCACCAAAGACAAACCTCCTAGCCACGGCGACCTGTCCAGAGACCCACAAGCCCCCTCGGGATTTTATGTAGATCTGTTACAATTGATTGGTTCTGTACCCTTTTCCTCCCACCCTGGTGTCCCATAAAAACCCCTGAGTTTCCTCTGGCCAGCAGAGGTTCCTTGTCCCTGGATCTCTTTCGCTGGTACCCTCTCAATAAAGTACCACCTGTGGAAATTCCATACGAGACCTCTCTCTCTCTCACCACGACCGGCTAAAAGAGGGGCTAACTCACAAGGGCATGAGCTGAGAGCACTGAGCTGAAATCACTGAAAGCTGAAATCACTGAGCTGAAAAATCACTGCTCTGCCCGATGCTGAGAAGCCCCTCTGCCAGCTGAGGAGCGCCCTGACCCTCCAAGGAGCAGTTTCTAGCAAGACATCCTTTGGGGTGGCGGTGGCTCTCTGGGTCCCAAGCGGCGGACCCCATCCACCAACTGGCATAGTCAGCTGCTCCCAACTTTACACAGTTTGCGGAGATATGCTGTTATTACTAGTATTATTGGATGACTAGTGGCATCTAAATAAGCTAGCCCAAAATTACATCATGGGTATTTCTGTGAGCTGAAGTCACTATGAGAAAAATAGATCAGATAAAAGAAGCCTACAGATTTTTGTAGGAAAAGGTCCTTTCTAACTGAGCAACCATAGAAAGCTGGCTGTTTTCAAAGCATGTCTATTCCAAAATCCCCTACACCAGCTGGAGGAAGCATTGCTTAGGGGAAGCATTGCAAGATGGCAGTCACTGATAGCAATGCCTTCCTAGAATATTTTTTCAGATTGAAAAAGCATTGGCTTGGGGACTTTCTGAAGAAATAAGCAAACTGATGAAACAGTTTTTGGACAGGAACTGGAAAAAATTCAAGAAACTGTACAGATACATGAAGAAGATCCTGGGCTTCTGTGAAAGGGGCAGCTGTCTGGAGAAAGGCAAGAAGACTGACATGTTGTGAAAGCAAGTTTTACCCTTTGCTGTTCCTAAGCAAGGACCCAGTTTTGCAATTGCAGTGCATTTGGGCCAATGTTTCGAGTTGGCATGGCAAAGTTTTTGTAGCAGGGGAGAGGACCTGTGTTGGAGCAGTTCTTGAAGAAACACAGCCTTTGGGAAGGATGTACTGGAGAAGTTTGTCAAAGATTGTATCCCATGGGTGTGACCTCACACTGAAGCAGGAGAAGAGTGTGAAGAGTAAGGAGCAGCAGAGATGAAGCATTATGAACTAACTGCAATGCTCATTCCTGAGCCACTCAGAGAGGAGAAAGCAGAAGAACTGGAAATGAAGTTGATCCTGGGAATAAGGGAATAGGGGGGAATATTTTTAATCTTTTCTCCCCCTTTTTTCAATATCCTAGTCTATTATTAAGTGGAAATATACTAAATTAATATTCAATTTGAGATGGTTTTGCTCAGGATGGCAATTGGCGACTGATCTCCCTGTCTTTATCTGAACCATGAACTATTTTTTTTTGGCCTCACTTTCTCCCCCATGTTGCTGAGGAGTGAGGGCACTGTGGATGTCTGGCAGCTGGCTACAGTTAACACAGCACAATGATTCATTTTCCAAACCAGATATTCATCACTATAGAAGCAATGTTTTGGGATCAAAGATTAGCCAGACCTCATGTCATTAGAGTTCTTGCTGAAAGGGCTCAAACACTGCTTGTCACAAAAGTGATGAATATGGCACTTTTCACGTGCACCCTGCAGGTGACATTGCAAAGGGGTCAGTTGCTGAATCCACTGGACATCAGATATTACCAGAGATGAACCTGGTAGCCTCCATAGACAACCTCTGAGAGTCTACCAGCAAATAAGAAATGGTTAGATACAAGGTTATGTCACAGGGAACAGGCAACCTCCTACCATTTGCTGTCACCTTTGTTGTTCTTCTGTCAGAAAATCTTATTTTCAGTTTCTTTCTCCCCTTGAGTGCTTTTAGATTCATATCTACAAGGAACAACTCTTACCCACCTGTTTTACAGAGGCATCTGAGGGCATAGGAAAGTGCTGTCAGCTCTACCTCTTGACATTGTTTCACAGTACATGAAAACAAACCAAGGTGTTAATTTCCAAATATTAGGTATTTTGTCCAGTGCTTAGAACATGGAATATAAAATTTTCAAGTGTCCTAAGTCACTATTTTCCCAAACTAATGAATCCTGAATAATTTTCTGCTGGACAGCAAGAAAAGTGGAAATTATCTTCTGCCTCAACAAAACACACAAAAAAGCTGGCAGCTGATGCACACTCCAGAGCACTGAGAGTCAAGTGTTTTTGGCAAGGGTGGAAGTAGCATAGGACTTATCTGACGGGAGTTGCTGCTGTTCTCAGTAAAGAAAGGATTCCTCCAAGTCTAGACATGTGATAAAAAAATCCACTGCTGCTCTAATTCTCAATTTGGTAAAGCTCTGGTGGGAACTGCACCTCCACAGGGACACAGAATGATCCCTGACTTTAGAGACAAGGGCCAGCCTGGTACTGTATTGCCGTGTGCTGTAGAAACTAACCTGAAGCCTCTTCTCAGTCCTGGCTTGGATTGGTAGCAGATAAGAGAGACACCAGGAGCTGCAGTAGTATCCAGAATCAACAAGGCAGTAGCACTGCAGGACCACCACAATCATCTAATGGTACCACACACCAGTGCTCCTTGAAACGAAATAGTAACTACTCTAGAAAAAACTGTTACACAAATATTGTAAAGTAAGCAAATTCTTTGGAAGAATTCAGAGAAATCTGAAATTGTTTCAAAAATTTTTGACAATATACTGATTTTTTTATCTTAAAATTATGTCTGCACTGCTGACATCCTACAGTTACCACATAGGCAAGCACTGTATATATTCCTATATGATTAGCTCTTCAAATATTTGTTCTCAATTTTGTATTGATAGTATAGTATGAAATATGCATTGTGGAAGTTTCCTCTGACATTCTGCCACTATATATATATTTTGCAATTTCTGAAGTCACATAGAATGCATCACAGCCTAAACCAATACAAATAAAGTTGACAGTGTTTTCATTAAACTTTAGGGCTTCCCATCTTACTAAAACCAAACATTTTCTGTACCTTATTTTATTACCACAAGAATAAACAACTAACTTTCCTGCAAATCATCATTACACCATATTTCTTAAGACATATCTATTTGCAAGCATAATGTCAGTTGCTGAATGGTCTGAATTCCAAATGATACTTGATATTGCAGCTTTGCACTGGTAAATGCAGTCACTATATCTGTGTAATAAAGCTCAACAGCAGTAAAGATGGTTGAGAGAAGAATGAAGTGTCCTACCCACAGGAATGTCATCAATACATGTTTGCAGTATTTGATCCATGGCAGCCTAAACTGTTAATGTAATTTTTCAAACTGTTATTCTGAAAAACATAACACCAAAAGAGGAAACTCAATAGTTATCATGCTACTTCGCAGTTCTAAGTTGATCCACATTTCACACACAGATTTGTGTTACTCTGTAACATTTAAGTGGATGGAAAGTCCTATGTGGAGTAAAGTAAACTAATTTTTGGGAAAACTGACAGTAACTCTACTGGACAAAGAGAGGGAGGTCTTGAACTGCCAGGGCTAAAACCTAGGAATCAGCTGCTTATTTTCTGTCATTTTTTAATACTATATTTGCAATATAACTTGGGCTGCTACTATTTTTTTAATTGTCTGGTGAATCATGAAATTATATGCGAGCTACCAAATGCTATGCTCCAAAATCCTTATTGACCTATTAATAGTTGATCCCTACTCTTCAATTGAAGGACATCTGGATGATGAGAGAGAGATTTTGCAAAGTCTCTACCCATAGATAGTGACATGGTGTCTGGAATTCTAATGCAATGATACAGCATCCTTCAGCTGGTTGCCATTCCTTGGTGACTGCTGTAAAAAACTCAGACCAAAGAAGGACATAAATGAAAGCTAATTTTCCTGTGATGTCTTCATCACAAAATTATTTCCTTTAATGCTTATATTTGTTGTCATTGGAAGCCTTAGAATCATATTGATGGTCAAAACCCCGTAAGGTCAGGCATTTGAGCTCTGAAATCAGGCTTATATTTCCTCCAGAGGTGATTTCATTAGTGATGTCATGACATAAAGCATTTAAGACTCCTTCAACTAATTAGCTATATCATTGGTGGATGCTTTCAGATAAACATGGAGACTGACCCAAAGCAGCAGAGCTCACACATACATCTTCTACAGATATCTCCTAGATTTCTAGCATCTAGGCAGGAAAAGAAAACATTATGTCATTTATTAAATTAAAAGGATAATATAAATTTCACTAAACGTCAGACATATCTCAGGAAACAATCTTCTTATGAAGTCTATGCTTTTTGGGGGGATGTTTATTCACTTGTCCTGTTGCTAATCTAATTTCATAGGTCTTCTTAATCTAATCTTGTTGACTGATACTAGAGCTGATTTAAGAAATTTAAAACTGAGAGCAAATGTAAGAAATTAATAATTCTATATTTATATAAGAAATTTTATATTTATATAAGAAATTTAAAACAATTGCATTTCTTTAAAGCATCACTTTTCTTGATGTTATCTTAGAAACAATTCTTTGATTATATCAAATTTTATTGATCCAGATTTATTCTTTGCATCATAACAGAAATTTTGATAAAACTATCAATCACAGCCACATAGCAAAAAAAAAAAAAAAAAAAAGTAATTAATTTGTTGCTTCCTGTTACTGCTGAGACTAAATTTTAATTTCAGATAAGCTGAAACCAACCACTGCAGAGGGACTTCATTTTGCCAGTAGAAAAAAAAAATCACCATTCATATTTCTAGACAGGAAAGTGGAATTTGGCCAATATTGGTTAAAATGCAATTACAGTGCCACAGGACAGGCAGACGAGAAAGGAAGGTGGGCCCATCTTGCATGGTATATTGCCCTTTCCATCCTCTTGAACACCAAATTTCCATCCATCTACATTTCCTATTTTCTCTGTCTCCAGCTGAAAAAGGATTGATGGCTGCTGGATGATTTAAGCAGCTGGTGCCTTTTCATACCTGTTGACAGCTCCTCAGTGACACTGAAAAGTCAGCAGCAACAGTGAAAGCTCCACAGCTTGCCTTGACTTGAAATACAGCTCACTTTATCTCCTTTATCTGAAACCAGTTTCTGAAAGCATCCTCAAAGACTTAATAGTGAGGTCATTAATTCATTAATGACCACTGTTATTTTTTTAAAAAATCCAGTTTAAATTAATTTATTTTGACAATTGTTCCTGCCTTAAGCAAGAAAGCTAACAAAACCACAAACCAAACCAACCAACCAACCAACCAACCAACCAAAAAAACATAAACCCAATAAACCAAACAAAAACACAAAACCACCAAAAAAACCAAAAAACAAACCTTCCCAAAAAAACAAACAAAAAAATCGAAATAGAGCCTGGTGTTATACTTCTGATCATGTCTAATTTTAGGGCTTTTCCCCAGCTGTCTTTATTGATGCGTCACGTTACCAATTCTTTGCTCTTACAAATGTCACTGTAGAAAATGAATTGCCAGCCTGTCACAGTGAATCGGAAAGTTCATTCCTGTATCCTCACCTTGGGCACGGCATCATGATAGCAACATGCATATCTGGAATATTTTGTGGCGCTTTCTTAAAGGGGAAATCCCACCACCGTGAACCCAAGGTGAAGGTCTACATCAGCTAAAAGGGTTTGTGGGTGGGTTTTTTTTTGGTTGTTTTTTGTTTGTTTGTTTTGGGTTTTTTTTTGTTTGTTTTTTTGTTTTGTTTTGGTTTGGTTTTTGTGTGTGTGTGTGTGTGTGTGTGTGTGTGTTTTGTTTTGTTTGTTTGCTTTGGTTATTTTTGGTTTGGTTTGTTTGTTTGTTTTTGAGGGGTTTGTTTTTGTGGGTTGCAGTTCTTCAACGTGTTTCTTTAGTTTTCTCTCCATTTTCAGAAACACCCCCCTTCCCCTCAGGCCCGGCCCTTTCCCGTGTGGGACAGGCCCGTCCGTAGGTGGCGGATGGCTCTGGGCAGCTCCGGCCCGTGCTCACGTTTGGCGTCTCCCGCAGCCGCCCGTCCCTGTCTGGGGACCGCCGTCCCGGTGCCACCCCCGCCGTGCCCTGGGGACACTGCTGGGGGGTAGCGCTGCCAGGAGCCGGTGACAGACAGGCCCCAGCCCCGAGATCAAAGGTTAAATGGCTTTTTGCTGCCATCTCTTGATAAACCAGCGGAAAAGGCGGCAGAAGCTGGTTGCGTGCTGCATCCCCCGGGCTGGGGCAGCGTTTATCGCCGGCTGATGAGGATGGATTTACCTTCTGGGGGGACACAGCGCTAAGGACTTGTCAGGAGCGCTGACGGATGAGCATCAGAGCTGCGCCGGGAGAGAGGCTCATCATAAATACACTTCATCCTCGCTCCCCTGACTCAGGGCTGCGGGAGGCTGGGAGAGAAAAGTGGTCTCTGCCTTTGAAGGAATGAGTAATCTCCTAGTGGCACAGGCTCTGTGTGCTGTTCAGGGTTTTCTTTTTACAGTTGAAAGCTTTCAACTGTAAAGACAGGCTTGAAATGTAGGCTCTGTCATTGTAAGAGATGGTAGGTGTGGACCTGAGGTGGCTGCAGAGCTCATAAGGACCTGAGTCCCTGTCACATTTCAGTGACGGGGACACTGTGGCTAGATTGTTCAAGCGGCTCCCCAATATTTCACGTCCCACAATTCCCATTTTGTTGTCTAGCTAAATCTTCTGTGTTGACACATTGGGATCATCCGCCACTGCAAATCAAGCAAATGATAAATCAGCAATGAATTCTAATGAACTCAAAGTAAGCACACTTTCCTTTTTGAAATTTATGAAGAGAAAGAATAGAAATGAAGATTTATATATAAAAAAAGAGTTAATTCTCAGTTAAATTCTCAGTCTTTCAAGTAGGCTGTCTTGAAAACTTTGGCCTACAAATACTCCTTTTATGAGCTCCAAGACTCCTATCATTTCTGCTTAGCCAATATTAAGACGGTGCTTCCCTATGATATGGGGAAAAAAGGAAAGCAGAATAAATTCAAATCAGCAGAGAATTTACTGAGTAATTCCTTTAAACAGGCATTGCATAAAATACAGCTGTGGTCCCTGAATAGAATCACAGAAATCCCTACAGAAAGCTCAGAGTCCTGAGAGAACAAGTCACATTCCTCCTTGCTTCCTCTGCCTCCAAGTTAAGGGACTGCCTGATGCTTTGGTACTCTCCTGGGTGAAGTGGGATTGAGGAGGCAACTAGATGAATCCTCATTAGCTGGTGGGTTTTGAAATGTGTTAGTCACAAGTGCTCCATAAAATATTTTTCTCATGGAAAGTCTTCCAGTGAGACCTTGAGTGAATTATTCCTCCATCAATAGGTGGCAGCTGAACACAGGGGGATTTCAGAAAGCTTTTGTCTTAGATAGCTTCATCTTATCTAAAATGAAGGCATGAAGGGATTTTATTGGACCTGATCCTGACAGAAAATAGTCAAGTGGCAGGGAGAGATGAGACATAAATTAGCAGAACAAGTGGATTAAGGTTGTGATAAACTTAAAACAGTAAAGGAACAATCGAGGAAATTTTTATTTTTACTTAAATTATTTGTCCTTAACTTTTCTCTGGAACTCATTTCCCATTATCAAAGATTGCCTGGAAAGTTTAAATTACTTTTAATATTTTTTTGACAGCCATCAATGGAATCAAAAATAAATTCAATAAGAAAAAAAATTCAACAAGAATCAATGCTCTCTTAACTTTTAAGATGTGAAATGGGTATCACCATGAACATGCACCCAGAATATATATAATTTTCATTTAGTTAGATTAACATTCCTGTACAACATTTGCATTATCCAGCAAATGGAGGATGAATATAACACTATGTTTTAAACCCATTGGTAAAGGGAACAGTCACAGTTTGAAAAATAAGAACCGAAACACTAAAACACATGTTATCTTTTTAGTGGCGGCCCAGGTATATTCCTCACTGCTAACTGAACAATCTTTACAATTAAACATGGAATTTACCTTAAGCCTATAAATATCTTCGAGGATCTCTTTTTTAACAGAGATTTTATGCACCCTAAAATTAATGTTTATTTTGATTAAGACAAGATAAAGTTTCAGTCCCTTCTTTCAAAGAATGGCTAATCAAAATACAGTAAAGGGCACTGCACAGTTACTAAAAGTAGAAGAGGACTGCAAGAGCCAAGAAGTTCCTCTCCTATTAGTCACATATTGTGTATGTAATAAGTTTTAAGTGTATTTCAAAATTGTGTTCTCAACCATAATGACTTTTAATTGTCCTAGACCACCCAGTAACACTCCTGGTTGCATAGGGAGTTACACCAAGGGCTTTCTAGTATAAATTGCTTAATCCCTGCAGGACACTTGGAGAAAAGAATACTTTCAAAGAGGAACGTGTTTCCTGTATATGCATTTGAAGCCATATTCCAATTCCCTATTATATCCTCTAGGAAATTCTAATTGTGTTTAGCTGTCATCTTAAGTTCTTATGTGATTTAATGATATGGGATAAGAAGATTATTCTGATAGGATATTGAGGGGAAATATAAAATTGATTTAATCCCATGTTTCTGCATCAGCATCCTCAAATGACCTGTGCTGCTGAGCCACTGTAATTCCTAATGAGAACTAAGCCTTCTGTCATCATGGCTCCTGTAAAACTTCCAGCTGGAAACACCAGTTCAAGAACTCTATTTCAATTTAATTGAGGCCCAAGACAGACAGGCAGATAAATGCCCAAATACAAAAGCTTCCATTAAAAATAAAAAACACTCCAAACCAAAACCTAAAATCATGCTAAGAGATTCAAAACAAAAAATTTGATAGTGAGCTGTCCAATCTCATGCCCCTCAAGGAATCCTAACTGAAATAAACATATTGATGATCAGACAGTACCAGCTTCCTAAGGTATGAATTACGTTGTCTCCACATGGTGGCATACATTGCAAAATGATCCTATGTTACTGTTCAGCTGCTCCCCATTTTCTTCAACAGCCATCTAGAAAATGAGTCCTGTTGAATCTTGGGAAGTTATGCACAGCTAAAAAGAAGTCTAATAATGGAAGAACAAAACACAACTCCTATCTCCTGCTCCTAACTGTCTAGATTACCTCAGTCAAATTACTTTATTATAGGCCGAAGTAATTTGTGTGTCAACATCAAATATTCTCATTTTCTTTACTTTTGGTCACATCATGCTATTGATAACTCAGGATAATTTCATAGGCTTGTAAATATGTGCTTATAAATATATGCTGGATATGATTAAAGCAAAGGCCAGTGCTCTGATTCTAACATAAGTTTGTCCTCCCCATGCACATTTCCAAAGAACAGCTTTGGTTTAGAATAGACATAAAAAGAAGTGAAGATTTCCTTCAGAGTACATCTAGTCTCCTACAAGTCTACAGATTACTTCTCCAACAATTAAAGAGGCATCTAGCTGTGTATATGAAAATACCTTATCAGGGACTGTTACCAAAGATCAATATGTGAAGTGGTAGTAGGTTTAGAAAACTGTAAATTTGTTCATACTGTTAGCCCAATATTAGCTTTTACATGCTAGATTATTTCAATGTTGTCATCATATTGCATGACAGCATGCTGCAATGCAAAAGAGACGTAAATCTTTGTCATGAACCCTGTAAAAAGGTGGATGAGAGAGAGGAAAGATGGATTTATATTCCAGGGTGCATCCGGCACAGACTGGGTTTTCTGCAGCAGTTAATGCCAAAGCAGATGGAGCTATTTTGAGGACTTTTACATTGCTATACTGATATTCTCATATTTAAAGATGTGTTAGAGAATGCTAATGTAGCCATTACTTTGATATAATAATGGAGTTTAAAAGATAAGCTATTTTTAAAGAGGTTTTTTCTCTGTTGAATCTGTTCATTTGCCATCTAGGAGATAGTATGATCAGAGTGGGAACTAGAAGTCACTGACACAACAAAGCCTCTGCTGAATGTGATTGTCCATCAGGAGCTTATTGAACTCACAGGCTGACTTTTCCTGTACACAAAATACGTAAAAATAAGAACAATGTAACCTCGAAAACTTTAACTCTGTGGACTAAAATAAGGATTCCTTTAAAAAAATTAGAATTTTCAGTATTTTAAATCTTTGGGATTAAAATACACAGAAAAACAATCAAATGTTTTACTGGTACCTGTTTTGCAAGAAGAGACATTTACATAATTATAACCAATCCATTAACACCTAAAATATCATATATAAAACATTTATGCAATTATTCTACTACCCTAAAAAAATCTCAACATGAAGAATTCACCAATCAGCAGAATTATGAACAACGTAGAGGATTGTGGAATTCTTTAATCAGAAAGCAGTTCTTCCATCCTACTTTTGTTGATTTCAAGAACTTTTCACCAAATCCTTTTTTATTACATGAATATCAATGTATCCTACCAAAGATTAGCCTGATGTACAAACCACGCTAACCTAAGCCTATTGAACTTGCATGTTGAACTTCTTCAGTGTTCAAATGTTTCACTCTTTTTTGTCTTTGATGTATGTATGTAAAATCCTCTTGAAAAGCTCTATAAATTCCACTGAGACATTTCTACTCCATCCTGAAACAGATCCTAGTATAACATAACAGCCAAAGCAAAGAAACCTGCTTATGCATTCATATGCCCAATTCAATAAAAGTAACACGAGGCATGCAATTAAGGTTTGATTCATTGCAATGTTTAACTGGAATCCAAATGTTTTTCCACAGAAAATTCGGAAAATTCAATTCTTAAAACTGAAGGGAAAGTATAAGAAATTTGTAAATAATGCCTACAGATGCAAGGTAATGCACAATTAAGTAATGGAGTACAGCATATGTCCTACATAGTTGGGTACAGTGGGGGGCAGCCATAGTATTAGAGCACCAATCTATGTATCGCAGACCATATGGCACATTTGTAGACCACTTGGATGCTGCAGCTGGTGCAAAATGAAGTTCCTATTTGCTTAGCAGATCTGGCAGTAGGAGAATACCTTATGCTAGTGATATTTTTACTATATGTTCCCACAGTACAACTTTACACTTTCTAAATTGTGCTAAGTGTGCACAGGATTGCTAAACCTGTGTATGCTTTGGATGTTTGTTACCTGAAAAGATCCTTGTTCTTCATGGTAAATCTCTTTTGATTTACCATGAAGTAAATAAGCATTTAGTTCAGTAAATACTGAAGTATTGCCTCTGGTTTTCTTTATATCTTACCTCCCTTAATTTTAGGACAATTATGGTGCTAAAATCTTTTTTTAGCTTGTTGCTATTCACTTTCATTCTTCTTAGCAAATGTTTCAAATTTCTTTTCTCTTGTCACCAAAAGCCTTTTTTTAAGGTCTTTTTCCTCTCTATAGTCTTTTATATATATATATATATATATATATTTTTTTTTTTTTCCTATGAGGCTATTTTTTCATTTTTCACTAGATGATGTGTGACAAGATTTCCCAATACACCACCAAACACAGTACACCAAAACTTCCTAATATGCTCAGGTCAGTAATTTATTTCTTTTACCTGTCTCCATCACAGTACACCCTGTGATCAATCAATCCTATTATGGTACAGTACCACAGCTACACAGGCTTGATTAATTACCCAGTTTTTCAGGGGTATAATTTACTATTAGAGGAAAAGTCTCCTCCTTCAGCAAATCCCTCTAGAATACACAAAGCATTTAGTTATTTCAGTTCTAGAGGAAGAGTGATGAGCTGAGGTGATGACAACTGGCAGTACTGATCCATGTTCCTCAAGATACCAAGCTCCTCCTATAGCTTGTGGAAGTCCACTGAATGTTTGTAACTGTTGACCTGCATCAAATGAATATCTGGTTCATTCTTCAGTTCTCCTCCCCTGATTCTGATATATGTCAAACAGAGGATTCTTTTTCTCTTTTCAGAAAAATGGGATGATCCTGAACACCTTTCAGAACTGCATCTAACAATTTTTCATAGAAAATTCATTTAAGAAAGCTGCCATTTTTTCACCCTGCCTCGATTAGAACCAACCTACATAATCACATAATGATCACAACACTAAAATGTATTAAAGACACGTTTTATTCTTTCTGTGTTGAAGTAGGGAATCTCAGATTCTCCTGGTATACTTCTTTTTCATATTGAAAACTGCCCCATTAACATTTTTATTGTCGGGAACTTAACTTTCCTTTCATTTGTGGTGTTACTGTCGTACCTCCATAGCGAAACCGATGGGACGTGCATTTATGCAGGCATTCAGTACCCCTGTTGGGTTGGCCTGTAGAATACTGAGCTCGGTTGGAAACACTCCTCTCACACTTGTCAAAATGGAGATGCAATCCCAGGGCTGACATTTCTGTGCTTTCCTGCTCTCAAATGTAGCAAAGCCCGTACAGACATATTTAGCTTTAAACATCTGCTGAAGCCCCTCCTGTTTCTGGAAAGCATTGAAGCTTTTCCTTTAACACTTTGCTGATTCAGACTGCTGGTTAGATGCCAGCTTCTATCTGAGATGGCAGATTAAAACCCCTTCTTGCTGGTTCCTTCGACCTGAAACCGGGATAAAAAAGGCCATGTAATTAAAAAAAAAAAAAAATAAAATTTGAGAGGGATGTGCTTGACACGGTGGCGCTTTTTTGCCTTTTTTTGTTTGGTTTTTTTTTTTTTTTTTTTTTTTTTTTTTTTTTTTTTTTTTTTGTATGTGTGTGTTGGAAATTTCCTGGTATTCATTCTGTCATGGAATTATAAGAGGTCTTTGTTAAGTTAGTTACTGTTCACTGTTCTGTGCGTGCCTTTGCAGGAAATTGTGAAGGTTTTCAGACGGTTAAAGAGAGAAAAAAAATCAACATCACATGGTGTTCTGTTACATCATTCTACAAGTGCATCACTCAATGTTTCCTTTAACATGTGGCTTTCAGCTTCCAAGAAAAGCATTCCCAGAGATTGACGCCTCAGTCCACGTCTGCCTTATTTCGAGAGGGATGCAGCTTTGTGCGGGATGACTTTCACCACCTATTTGACACATCCTTAACATTATTTTATGGGTAGAAAACATCCAGGGACGTCTCAGGTTGGTCTCTGCTGGAATTTCACCCCAGACGTTCACAGCTGCTGCCCCCTCAAGCCCGCTGTGGTGCCGCACAGCATCGTGTGAGCAGCAGCTCCAGTCATCCCCAGCCCCGGGCGGGGACAGGAGAGGAGCTGCCCATGGAGCCAGGGGAGCGAGCCGGGCGGAGACTCCGCCGGGGACAGCAGGGAGCTGCCAGGGGTGGGCGGGAGCCGCCAGGGATGGGAAGGAGCCGCCCATGGCGGGGGGACCAGGAGGGATGGGGAGGAGCCGGCAGTGCTGGGAGGAGCCGGGCGGGTTATGAGGGCGCAGGAGAGATGGGCGGGAGCCGGGCGGGATGGGAGGGCGCAGGAGGGATAGGAGGAGCAGCGCGGGATGGGAGAGCACAGGAGGGATGGGAGGAGCCGGGCGGGATGGGAGAGCACAGGAGGGATGGGAAGAGCCGGGCGGGATGGGAGAGCACAGGAGGGATGGGAAGAGCCGGGCGAGATGGGAGGAGCCGGGCGGGATGGGAGGAGCCGGGCGGGATGGGAGAGCACAGGAGGGATGGGAGGAGCCGGGCGGGATGGGAGAGCACAGGAGGGATGGGAGAGCACAGGAGGGATGGGAGGAGCCGGGCGGGATGGGAGAGCACAGGAGGGATGGGAGGAGCCGGGCGGGATGGGAGGAGCCGGGCGGGATGGGAGGGCACAGGAGGGATGGGAGAGCACAGGAGGGATGGGAGGGCACAGGAGGGATGGGAGAGCACAGGAGGGATGGGAGGAGCCGGGCGGGATGGGCGAGCACAGGAGGGATGGGAAGAGCCGGGCGGGATGGGAGAGCACAGGAGGGATGGGAGGAGCCGGGCGGGATGGGAGAGCACAGGAGGGATGGGAGAGCACAGGAGGGATGGCAGAGCACAGGAGGGATAGGAGGAGCCAGGCGGGATGGGAGGAGCCGGGCGGGATGGGAGAGCACAGGAGGGATGGGAAGAGCCGGGCGGGAGCGGCCGCGGGAGCCGCCCGCGCTGAGCCGGTGTTGCGGCGCCCTCTGGTGGTGGCGGCGCGCAGTGGCACCCAGCGCTCCCGGGGCCGCGGTGTGAGCGCCCCCAGCATCCCGCGGCTGCTCCCAGCTCTTTCCCAGCGCCACATGCTCGTCGTTGGAAAGGCTCTACCGCTCTGCTCTATTAGAAATAATCAAGCTCGGCTCTTACATAAAGCACAATTCGAAAGGCGTCAGATCCCGTTCAGATCGTATGTCTCTACGTACGCAGATGTTACTTAGCTTATGGCTCTGTATTGCTGATGTTTTTCTTTGTACTAATGACATGCAATATACCATTATTATGATATTGCTGCAACTGTAAAAGAGCGACACTGGCAGTATTGAAATTAAAGGTGCCAGTAATACCGCTGTATCTGCAATGATGTGGTCTGCTTTGGCCCTCTTCACCTAACCCTTTCACGCTTGTATATACTTTACTCCCTAATCATTCTCTTAGACTGACATGGTGATATTCAGAGGGCATCTCTGATAGTGGGCAAAGAATAGAGAGGAAGGAAGATAAGGTTTCATCTCTGGTGAAATTTTCTTTAATAAATATTGGATCAGATATGGGGTAAAGAAGCACCATGGTGCTCCAAAGGGAAAATAATTAGTCAGGAAGCAACGAAGATGCAGATCTCTCATGGGGAGATCACCAGGGAGGGATTCTGACATACTGCATTGTGAAGGAGTTGGTAAAGGGATCGATCCTCACATTAGCCCCCTTGAAATCCCTTTGACTCACACTTAGAGTCAGGAGTAAATCAAGGTAATGTCAGTGAAGCTTCTTCCTCTGACTTCTCCATCAGTACATCTGCTTAACTGCTTTATCTGATTATTGATAGCCTGCAATCACAACTATCACTTCTCTCAAGTTAGAACAAAGAAACCTTAACCCAGAGCATGGTACATAATGCAGACCAGTTTATTACAAATTGAAGACTGGATTCAGACAGTTCTACTTTTGTGAGCACTATTTGTTTCCCAATAGACAGGAAGCTGCTACTTGCTTAGAGCATGCATCGAATCGATGCACAACACAAACCCATAGTAGGTTGGGAACCTTTGCCTTAGAGAACTATTAGATTGTTGAACATCCACCATTTTTTAGGCCAGTTTTGTTTACTGAATGCATTTGAACTGCACCGTTTTGCTCTGGCACATCAACTGTAGAGCTTGAACAGACAGGAGACAAGGCTGAGTGGGAGGGAGAGAGAAACTAAAGACAGAAGCAGCAAGCTGACCTCCCTGTATGCTTGTTTCTTCTGCTTTCCTGCACTCCACTGACAGCCAGTCCCACATGATGCATGGTGATTGCTGAAACCTGCTACCTGCTGTGTGAGTCTGATACTTTCCAAAGGCTGATTGTAGCTGAGAAATGGATGACCCTTGCTCTCACACATCCACACACAATACGAATAATATTTCTCGGGCAGGAACAAGGTGGGGTTTTTTTTCCCCTCTTCTTCTTCACTCCACATGGGCAAGACACTGCTTATTACTGGCTAACCTCAGTTATGGACTCAGGACTAGTTTTATATAACATATAGCATTTTGTGGTCTGTCACATCTGTTTTTATGCTCCTTGTTTTTCCCTTGATACGGTTGCCTGACATGGTAATGCCTGCAAACACAATTAATGAAAGCAGTTCTACTCATATCAGCATCTCAAGTTCTTTCATTGGCTTCACATTTACCTCCTGTAATACGATTTATTTGTTGGCAGTTGGAATAGTTCCTGCTGTGAAGCTCATGTGCTCTTTCTCTGAGGCTTATGTTCCCTTTCTGTTATATGCCCTCAACAGATGTGAGAAAGAATAAGGAGAGGTGTGATGCAAATATCTTACAGAGGGCATGAATTCAACATGTTTCACAGACTGCTCAGGTAAAATATGAGCTGTCATTAGGTGTTACAAATCATGCTGTGAGGCAAGATACTTAATAATTTATAAAAGACAAACATTTATGCACTGCAAACAGACTAGGACTAATGAATGAGGATTCACTTTCAGCAGCAGGTGTGATTTAAAAGTCTCCTTCTCACCTTGGAGGTGCTCATTTCTCACTTATTGCAAGAGATGACTATTCTTTAGTTGTGCTCTTTGATGGCATGGCTGCACCATCTACCAGATCTTCCCATGGCTCTTTCCCAAAAATAAGAGGCTGTATTTTTTGAAAAGCGAAGTTCCCCAGATCACAAAAAACTATGCAAATGGCACAAAGAAGAGGTGTGTCTGATACCCTCTTGGAGCAGAACCAGAAATTATCACCAGGGAGTGGGAAATTGGTTAAGACATCTTAAGTCAGATATGCTGCAAGCAGAATAATAATACTGAAACATATTCTTATACTGTGGTAATGCCTAAAGCACATTGTGTGCTAAGAAAGGATGACCCTGTAAAAGACATGCAAAATCCCACCCAGAATACAATCACAGGAGAATAAAAGATGATGAGAAAAGATATTCTGTTTGCAGTTAATCAAACCATTGATAATATGTTATGTTTTATAAGATGCAAAATTATTTCAATGCTATCTTAAATATATTTAAAAGATGCACTGCAGATCCTCTTCTCACCTTCCCTCTTTTCTTCAGCATCTAAAACTAAATGTATCTAAGGAATTTTGTAAAATTATCTACACAGACTTAGGAAATTAAAGAAATTATGTAATTGCTCCATGATCCACAGTCTCTAATACTATTTGATTACAGGGTTGAATGGAGAAGAAATTAATCAAAAAGTTATACAAGTTTAAAATCTGTGGGTTTTAATTACCATTTTGAGGTAAATTTTGGATTTATAAAATGATGAAAATTTCAACAAGAAAGTAGGTATTTGCATAAAGGAAACTATATATAAATTAAAAGTTCATAAAATATTACTTGTGATGTTTCCAAAAACACAGGGAGCAAACCACAACTCTCTGATCTTGGCATTAGCCCTGCTGTTTTCACAAATCATAACCCAAGAGTTATTTTTGCCTTGCTGTGAGAGAAGGAGCCATCTAATTCAGGCCACAGGAGGCCCCCACAGAGCAGGCAAAACAGCAAACTTCTGCAGCCTCCCTGGATTTTATATTAATAGATGTGCAGACTGTTGCTCGATGGTCTTAGCATGCAGAGGAGACTCAGAGCTGACAAGAGGAACAGAGCATTAGCAGCTCTGTCACCGCAAAGACACAGAGTCTATACTTCTGATACTGATGAACAACAAAGCTCAGGGAAATAGAGATAGTCACTTTAGATTAGTTATTAGAACACCAAGTACAGTACCTTTCACACTTTGAAATAATTTCTATAGTAATAAAAGTCACTGTGACAGTGTAGTGCTATTGAGGCAAATTTCATCTATTCCCCTCGTTTATAAGCTCCTCTGTAATAACACTTTACCCATCAGAATTCATTGAAATGCATTTCATTATCCCAATCATCCCCCTGAGTCACAGCTTTATTGTATTGCATTTCCTTTCTACTGTATGTGAACTTTCTTCTAATACTAAAGCTGATTTCAAGCCCATTACAACCAGTTGCAAATTAGCTTTTATTCTGCTCTGACTGCTGAAATGTTTTAATAAATTCATGCCCAAAATTTTATAACATAATATTAATACACTTTATATTTTAATTATTTTATCCCAAATTAATGTCGCTATTTCTGATTTATTTCATGCTTTTTCTTTGTTGGAGGATGGCCTAGCATCTTGCCCACTTTCATGAGCATGAGTACTTTTAGTACTATGCTCCTCCTGATTTTAGGATTAGAAATTGACATCACATACCAACATTTTATAAAGGGAAAAGAATACACCATGTTTTATATGCATGTTTTCTTTGGAACACACTTTTAGATTAACCTGAAAAATCTCTGCAAGTGTGAGATATAGATAGATATAGATAGATATAGATATAGATATAGATATAGATATAGAGATAGAGATAGATACACTTGTGTATATACACATTAGTAGAAAACACACTTATGACCAACCTGTTGAAAGAAGGAAGGTCTTGGTCCGTTGGCACCAACTACATGCACTTGGGGAAGTAACACCTAAGTTCTCTAATTCCTCTTCATCATCACTCAGCTCTCCCAGTGAATACCAGCAGAGACAGACTCACTGAACCTCCACAGATCAGGATTACATTTTCAGTGTCTATACACATTTCAAAGATTTGAAGTGTTCTCATAAAAGAGCTATGCCTTTAAAGCAGTGAGTGACAGAACCAGGGAATATATAGTACTGCTTTAGCAATGAAATTTAAATAACTTAAATCCTACACTTTCCAGTGTAGTTTTTTTCTTCCAGAAAAATTCATTCATGGTATGATATTCTTTGTTGGTGGAAGGCCTGTCTTGGATCAGAAGGCAATGAAATGAAGTGCTAGTTTCTTCTGCAAGTGTCTGTTTGATTTTAGTGTATGAAGACATGTAGATATGACTTCACTTAGTCAGAGATCAATAAGGAGAAGAACAAGAGGAGGGAGTCAGCAGCTTCTGTCTTTTGGCTGCCTGACACTTTCCACTGTGAAATATTTTGGGGAATATTTTATTTAAGAAGTTCCCACACCTCTAAGCCTGTCAGCAATGAGACTTACTTGACAGGACTGTGCTGTTATATTGAGGAGTACACTTTTTCCCACAAAATTCTCAATATGTTTGCTGAGATTAAAGCTGCTGGCATAACTTTTGTTGTGTCTTTGCTTGCATTTTTCAGGTCAACTTTTGTAGCATGTTAAAAGTAATGAAACTGACCTTGCTGCTGAAGTTGCAACAGGCACACATATTATGAATACACATGGATCTTTTAAGTGCGAACAGTTAGGTCCTACATTTGTTTTATTGGATTTTTTTTTTGGCCTCTTTTTTTCAGTCAAAGTCGTCGAAAAGACTTGAGATTTTTCAACAGGAGGAGGAAAATATATGAATGGTTTATGGGGCTAATTCTTCTAGCCAATACCTTGTATCTGAGACTCAAGCATGCAAAGGCATAGGGAATGGGCTGAACTTTGATACACTGGTATCTTGCCCAAAATTTCATTTGCAGGAATCTTAGTTCACTCTAATCAGCAACAAGTTTTTGCCTGTCTGCTCTCAGAACAAAAGTTTTAGCTGCAGGTAAACTTTCCTCCAAGCATGTGATGCTAGGAGTGTCGCTGCCATGTCAAGCTCCATGGAGGGGACTTCCCTGGACTTAACTAGTATTCCACATTTTTCTAGTACAATTCAGAACTGCAGCTATGGCTTAAATGTTGAGAAAATCTCAGTTCAGAATAGCATATGTGAAAAAAAATACTGTAGGAATTTTTTGATAGGTGATACAGTTAAACTAGTTTTGCACTAACAAATATACTATAAGCTACAGGAAAATTAGACTAAGACAAAAGGAAAACAAGACTAAGATAGGGAGAGTGGATCTGCAAAAACAGCTGTAAGCAGCTCCTGAAGAGAGGAAAGACTGAAGAAAGACAGAAGTTGTTAGCAAATATATCCTACCACAAGGGAAAAAAAAAAAAAAAAAAAGAGAGAAAATAGATCTCTCGAGCAGACTAGTTGGAGAGAGACAATAAAGTGAAAGGAGATTTTATAAGGTTTGTGGTTTTTTAAAAAAAATCTGAAACCTGTTTTTTTTTAAAGTCATGAAATAATTCTTAGTATAATCTGCAATATTTACATTCCACTGATTTCTTTTACATTTGCATTTCAGTCAGCAGGAAAATTGATATCAATTCTAAGTACTGCTTTTACTACTTCCTTCAAATTCTGAGTTCCACATGTACTTTTTTATTTTCATCCTTTATCTTTCTTTTCCTTCTCCAGATTGCCTTTATGAAATCAAGACTAATCACTAAAATGAGAAAAATAAGGCCTTTGTCCCTCAGATAATATAGATCTCTATGCAGTTAAAGATTCAAAAGCACTTATTTATACTGGAAATAATTTTAATGCTAATTCTGGAGACTCAAACATTATCCCTCTCCACTTACTTGTAGTATATCTGCATTTGAAAATATGTTGCTCTTCAGAATAGAAGACTCCCGTTTTCCTCAGTATTTCTTTTCCATTTAGTTTTTCATTGTAAACCCTCCTAGCTCAGGTTGACAGTATTTTTAAGGTTGACCTTTTCCACTAGATGGCACATGGGGCCATATGAGTGTCAGGAGAGATACAGGTTGCTGGACTGTGTTGTAAGGATGCATGTAATGCTTAAAAAACAAATATTCAATTTAAGTCAAATACATTTTGTTACCACTGTTAACTGGTATAATAGTATAACTGGTTTCACTGGGGTATGCTGATCTATAATAGCCAAAACTTAATGTGTACTGCATAAAAAATTGTTTTCTAAGCTATTGTATTACACATCTTGGAAATGGAGAATTTCTGTATTTAGTATGAAAACTGCATTATATTACAAGAAACTATATATATTATATCCTAGTATCTCATTCTTCATAGGTCCTTAGAGACCACTGGTATGAAGATTTGAGTGTCGGATGGAATTTACCTGGTTACCATATCAAAATGCTACAAGGAGTGTACAGGCACAGTACAATGAATAAAAATATGCAGAAGATTTCAGTGTAAAGGTATAAAAATGAAACACATCATTAATTCTTCAAAGATCTGATATCTCTAAGATTTGCCAGAGTTATGGCCCTTGCTTTTAGCTCCTACAGCTTCTTCTGTGATAATTACTGATGCTTATACTTCATCTAGGAATTTCTGAGTCAGAAATATCTCTTTGCTGCCAGAGAACTGCTTGCCCAACAGCTTTTGACTGCCTGTCTGCTGTTGGAAGAGGCAGTTATTCAATCCTATCTGTCAGGTCAATTTAAAAATCTTGGCAGACCTCAAAAGTGGAGGTGGAACACTGGAGTTTAAACTTCTGGGTGAATCTCAAGCTTTTTATTTGTCTAGGAGCTGCAGAAATGACCCTTTATATACCCCCTTGTTATATAACCACTTGTTATATATACCTTTATATACCCCCTTGTTGCTCTAATGGCTCAGACTAGATATGGCCTATAACAAATAGAGCAACTTCTGTCTTTCATTTTTGTCTCAGGCCACAGTGGAATTGCTGATAGCTGGGAAGCCATCCAGCTCACCAAAGGAAATCTGTGACTACATCCCACAGGGTCGTCCATGACACTTACCCAGGTCTCCCAAATGACATTTTCCTGATATGGAAAGACTAAAGAGATTTACACTTGAAAGCTTTTATGCAACTGGTGCAATCATATAACACTTGTTGCTGTAGAGTGATCGCCAGGTCTTTTTTTGTGCCAAAGTTAACTTGAAACTGTCTTTAAAAATAGGCTGTCAGTTTTGTTTTTTTTTAATATCACACTGACTATTGCACTCTTTATAACTTCTGCAGTTATCAAGACTCCAGAATAACCTCTATCAAAAATTGGCACAAACCAAGACAGTCTGGTGCTATCTTTCTTTCTTCTGCGTCTGTTTGCCCAGGCTAGCTCTAAGGAAGGCCTAGAGTAAGTAAATGTGACTTTTATCTAAGCCACAAAATAAGAGCTGCAAATCAGAGGAAATGACAGTTCCCATGGCAAGGACCTTCCATGAAAAATGTTCAGTTATTTCACCTCCAAAAGAAAAGACCTGACAGAAGTGGTCAATAAGCTGTTTGATTTCAAATACTATGCAGAAAAAAAGATAGATGGCACAGAGATGGTGATCATGCCAGCCATTCCCACATGAAAACCAGAAGCTATTTTAAATAAATTTGATCTTTTAAGTAGTGTCTAAAATACATCTGGTGAACAGACCATTGCAACTGACTACCTTTGTGCTACGAAGGTAAATCACCAGTTCTGTCCTATATATGCGAATCTACCCAACAATATGAATCTGCCCTACAATATGAAACGTGTGGACATGGTATGGTCATCTCCTGAAGACTGCACACACAGAATCTCTCCAGTACTCCTCACTGTGCCACCAGTGCCTGCCATAACCCATCTGACCTTGAGTCTTATGTCCCTAAATTTGGCCACACCAATGATATCTTAGCTCTTCTTGCCAAAGACTCCAGATGGGCATCCAGGACTGAACAGGAGTGGGGCAAGAACACCAACATCAGCAACACTATTATTTATTTAAAAAAGTTCAACCTGGCAGTTTCCTGAACTTGAGTGAAAATATCTGCTGGGTAGAAGAAGTAACACCCTGAACTGTACATGTCTATGAACTACTACATGTGTTTTTGTATTCACAAATGTGTGACATTGGTCTGCTTGCTGTTTAAAAAAAATGTTGAGATATGAGATATTTTATATGCTAAAGCTGTGAAATACATGAGAGATTAAAAACCCAAAGAACTGATAGAAATGAAATTGTTGAAATTTTAGAAGATAGTAACTGAAAAACTCAAGAGAAAAATATTCTCATTATTTAAACTGTGATCCAAGCTGGAAAGCAGAAGAAATCTTGGAAACCTCAGAAAGACCAAGGGACAGGTTATTACAACTTCTCTTGTCTGACTGGTGGCCACCTGTCCAGGAAGCAGTCTGTTTTTCTGGGTGTCTGCATTGGGGTGGTAAGCATGTTAATGCTTAAGCTAGCAGCATGTGAATCCCATCTAGCTACGCCTCCTCTGGGTACTACCCAGGAGAAAAATTGCAAACTACTCTAGAATTTTTTTGTCATTCACACTTTATAGTTCCAGCTCAGCTATCCCTTCAGCCCATGCTGTTACTGGGTGTTATGGACACAACCTGAGCCTTCTCTGTTCAGAATGTGTCTGAAAAGGCAGTCTAGAGGAGATGGTCTGAAAAGAGACAATAGGAGTAATCAAACTCAGAGGCACTGTATTTTCTAACACATATCATGGTAGGAGCACCTCAAATCTCCCTTCCATAGCTCTGGGTATTAATTCTTGCTCCACTGGCTTAGTCAGAACCAGAAGTTAAAATAGCCATTGGCCTAGAGAGCTCCTCATCATTGCTGACATGGATATGCAAGAGGTGGTCTGGTAACACAGCTCCGTGTAGTTATCACCAATTCATAATGTTCCTGCATTTTCCCTGCAGACCAAACATGTTGAGAAGGAGACAATGGCAAAAGATCACCTTAAAGGATGGTTAGGGCCTCCTTAAACTGCATGAGCTACAGCATACCACCATGTTTTCTGTCTCTCCAGCAGGCGTAAAATAAGCCCCTAAAAATCAATTCCTACCACTGCTGCTAGACCCTGAAAAGGAATTAGCTGCAGTTTTTAATCATCTGCATTAAACAACTGCCAAAAAAGCTAATGAAACTGGCATGAGCACCTGACCACAGTCCAACAGCAAAATATATCAACAACATAAACACGTTTAGTCCCTGCTCTAGGTATGGTAGAAGAGTTTGTTAAAAATTACCCTGGGAATCACAAAAAGTTAAATGTCATTGGAACTGGAACAGTTCTTTGTGTTCCCTAGAGGTTAAAAGGAATAAAAACCTTGATAGGCACAAAGGACAGATAACGTAGGAAAATTAGCTTAGACCTAAACC